>NC_058028.1:5815487-6172519 GCF_019176455.1 Solea senegalensis
ATACTGAGAAAATGAACAGAAGAGAGGGAAAGACAAAAGTACTTTCATCCTTCCATAAAAGACGTTTTCGGAGAGCGGGTTTCTTTCGCTCGTGTGTGTCAGAAAGGTTTTTTTTTTTCTTTTATCGTTATAGCGTTGACATGAGAGGAGCAGTGTCAGTGAACATGCAGGACGATGAGTGACCCAAGACGACCTTCTGACCCTCGGCACTAGCCCGTCGCCTCCTTTATGGCCTCGCCGCTCGGCTCTGACTTGACAAACTTTATACGGAACGGATCGTTAAAAAAAATAACAAACTAAAACAAAAACAAAAACATTTTCATATCTCACAAATCTTTATGCATATTTCACAATATACCTTTATTATCATTTTTTAATAAATACAAAACGGACACCGTGATTTTTCAAAAAAGAAAAGAAAAGAAAGAAAAAACAATGAGTATTAAAGAGACACTAAAACGCTTTAGACATTAGAAATATCAATCTTAATTTGGTATGTTCTTTTTCTGACATCTTGTCTTTAAGGTGGATGAACCAGCACGAGTTTAAAATCCACAGCAGAAAAAAGAAAACAGAAAAGAAGTGAGCGCATGACAGAACCAGACAGGAGAGGGACATCTTTGTCAATTAAAAATGGAATGGCATCATCATTGAGTGGAGATGTATATGGATATATATATATATACACCTATACATAAACACCACCAGAATTGATAAAATAACCTGAGATACTCTTTGCACCTCATTTCCAGAACACTGGCCACTGGGTGGACGATAGAAAATGACGATGGCGTGACAACAACAGTACAACAGCATCCGGCGGCCTTTTAGTTTTCCACCCCGACCAACCCTTATTATTTATAGATTCTTTTTAACATTTTCTTTTTTTAAATCGACATTAGCAGTACAAAAAAAGACCAAATAAAAAAAACAAACAGTCATTGAACCACAAAAAATCCTGAACGGTTGTATTAAAAACATCAGCGTCTTGTCATCAGAGTCCATAAAAGGCGTACAAAGAATCGCGGTTTCCTTTCAAAACGCCGTCTGAAGAGATGACGTCTTTTAGCGTCGGAGGCTGAGGGGGATCAGAGTGGCTGATGACGGACCGCGTGTGTGTTTGTGAAGGCGAGGCGACCGCTTTTCTTGCTCCACACTGAAGACGAACGACCTTGCTCCTGTTCATCCACCAGACTTTTCTTCAATAACCTCCTCAACATTGACCGTAAACACGCGCTTTCCTCTCAAAGTTACATACACAGGACGGTGCTCATCATCATCAGAGGGGCTTTGTTACTCAGGCTACGTTCACATTACCAGCGTCAGTGTTCAAATCTGATCCAAAGATCGGATTTCATGGTTCAAATTCAGAACTACAAGGAGAGAAAAAGTCCCGTTCGTGAGATCATTAGTTTGATGGTGTTTTCCAGTCGTGACGTAAAGAACAGAGGAGTTCAGATAAAGATTGAAAGAGTACTTTACTGTATGTACGACTAAATAAAGGCCTTCGCTCACCGGATTATCCAATCTATCCATGTGTCGTCGCGTGTTTTCGTTTCCGACAAATTCACAGCTAACCAATCAGAACGACTTCCAGAAATGTAACGTGGTGGAGGATCGCTGGATTGTGTTCGATTCACAAATCCCCGCTCTTAAAGAAACTATGAAACAATTACAAGATGTTTATGTGTGCGTGTGGAGTTAGCATTCTGAATTATTCGCACATTCGTCCCGCATATTTGCCTACACGTACAGTGTTGCAAAAAAATGTGACCAGATACGGTTTGCTACTAAAATCTTATGTCGGAATCCTACGTGAGGTTGTTCCGACTTTTAGAGTTGGGAAATCGACCTGACGAGTCTTAACAGTTGAAACTTTCGACGAGAATCTTCCGATTACACTTTGAGCGCACCGTAAATCTTGGTGCTAGTGGCAGCTAGCAGTGGTTAGCAAGCCGTGTCCGTCATGGCTAACTACGTAGCAAGAGTTGCTAATGTTGCTTTGTGTGTGTCTGCCATCGTTGGGTACACATCGTCTCATAAAATATATCGGTAATGAGGGGGAGAGCGTTTCTGTCCGAGTTCGTAGTGTTTGAGCTAAACGGAATTTGATTAGCTAGCACTAATGGAAAATAATCTGTCGCTTGGCTAGAAGAGTTAAAACTAGCGTGTAGCCATTTGCATACTGTAATATTTCTTAAAATGAGGTAAAAACTAGACAAGATGTGGCCAAAATTTAAGAAAAGTACTCGTGACGGCAAAGAAATTGTGTCATGTAAGAAATGTTTACTGCACACCATCGTTTTAGCTTGTTACTGGTGATTAAAGCTTAACTTTAGCTGTAAAATTTTATTAAGATAAAGTTAGATATTTATTCTTAAGATCAAATTAATTTTCTAGTGGAAAAACTTGCTTTTTAGGCAAAAAACGAGACGATTTTCGACTATAAATTTTTGAAAATCCGTTTTTGCAGTGTACATACACTGTATAGTATATATAGCACAAACTACATACACATGAGATTTTTCAGCCTGATGATGTGAACGTAGCCGCGGCAAATCTAACTGCACATCTTCTCTCGGCTGCACTGAACAGGTCCATGTGTGTGTGTGTGTGTGTTGTTCTTCTTAAATGACCGCGTACAGTGTAATATAGCAAACATAAAACAGTAAGTGCTCTAAAACGCAAACCATATTAAAAATGGATGGGGCGATAAATGGACGAATTAAAAAACAACCAACAAAACAAAACAACATAAAAGATGTAAACAAACGATATCGCTCCACTGATATTTTATGAAGGGTTTTTGAAGTATAATTGCTCCTGATAACAATAAATACTCCCATTTGCCTGTTACTGTTGATGTTTGTTTACCTGTTCCGGCCTCAAGAGGAACCATAAATCCGTCAGATTCCGCCCTACGCCCTCTTTACAGTCTGCGTTTCTTTAATCGAGGAGCGTAAACTTAGCGCGGCCGCATTTATTTAGGCAGTAAATTGCAAAAAAAACAAAAACGCTTTGAGACGTTTGAATTAAAACACACATACAAGGAAAATGCTCGTGGTAACAAAGGATTATTGTAAAGCAGCGAATCAGGAATTAAAACACAGTATTTTTCTTGCTGCCGCTCGTCAGAAACCTCAACGGCGTCGCGCGTTCGCCTCCGCGTGCGTCTCAAACTAAGGGAGTTTGCTGCTGTCTGTCGACAACAGCGATGACGACGACGACTAACTCTTTTAATATCTCTCTGTACATTAGTATAATAATTTTCTTCTCTTTACAGTACAGAAAACTCCTCTTCACATATTCTTCCGGTTCTTCATGTCAGCAGGAGCTATGTTTTTTGTGCTTATCACCAAAAGTTGCAGTGCAAAACCAATAATAATAATTAATAATAATAATAACAATAATGATAATAATTAATGGTAACTATTAACAAACAATGGATTATAAAACAATTATTATTATTATTTTTTTAATGGCACGACCGCCACTCAAATTCACATATAATACAAATAACCAGGTAAAACCGACTGTTTCTGTGTGGGCGGAGTTAAAAAGCTCAAACTGAATTCAGCTTGCATAGCAATGCAACGACAAGTTGGAGATTATATTTACAGGAAACACAAAAATTAACCCCCCCCACCCCCCCCCAAAAGGGCAGTTACCAGAGAGTGTGTTCTCGTAGATGTTTTAGGTCTTTTTTTTTTTTCCACTTGGAATTTTTCTAACAAAAAGGAAATGAAAAGTAAAGCAGGGAGGTGGGAAAATATTTTCTCCAGGACAAAAACAGAGTGAGATGTACAGTATGTCTGTGTCTATACATCACATTTACAGTTCCGTGACACTGGGTTGTTGTTTTTTTTTGTTGTTGTTTTTTTTTCTTCTTCTCGGTCGGTGGCGTCCTCTCGCCGCTCTCCTTCCTCCTCCTCTGAGAGAGAGAGAGAGAGAGACACACGGACAGGACAAAGAGTTCACTGCTGTCCCCGAACAATGAGGCCGTCGTCCTCCTGTGGACGAGACTGGACGAGGTTTTCTGTCCGGGTTCGCGTCACAGGCAGATCACGCTGTGAGGAAAACACACACAAGAGAGGAATGACCGTCAGCACTCGTCTGAAGGTTTCCAGGGACCTTTCAACGAATTTCCCTTGGAATAAAATAATAATAAAAGTCCAGAAAATGTCCGAAAATGATCAAAATGATGTCTTGTTTTGTCCATTATGTCTTGTTTTGATGTGATAGTTCGGGAAACACTGACATTTAAGACACTTTAAGACACAAAATGTTGCTCTTGATGGCTGTGCAGGCAGTGTGTGAATAGGTCAGAGACAAATATCTACAGTACGTATACGTACGTGGTTCCCAAAGACTGGGTCGGGACCCACAGATGTGTCATGGTTGATATTTTTTGAGTCCCACACTTAAGTCATTTCCCAACGTTTTAGTAAAGAATTATGTGTATATTTGTTTTTTTTAACATGCATATAAATGAGGTTTACATTCACATTACATTCAAGTATGTTAGTTTGGGAAAAACTATCATGTCAAAGTGCTCTGAGTGGTGATCAAGACTGCAAAAACTCTATAACCCGGTGTTTAAAGCTTGTTCATACTCACATAACTCCCCGGAGTATGGCCCACTGGTCCCCAGGAAGTCAGCGTGCTCGACTACGGTCCACTGCTGCGGCTGTCGCGGACCCTCGCCCTTCCGTGGCCCCGTCGAGCCTTTGGAGGAGGCTGTGCCAGAGGAGCTGTGACCACCAGGGGAGGGGAACGAAGGCTTACTGTATGGCAGGCACCCCTCCTCTAAAGAAACACACACACACACACGCACGTGTGACTTTTATTGTCGCGGTGGAAACATCTGATGCTTTAGACACAAAGAGCAGTTTGGAAGCCGCTCTCTTCCCTGACATCTGCAGAGTGGCAGTGCCAGGACGTCACAGACAAGACTCTCAGCCTCGCACATGGCCGTGCAGCTACCAGCCTTATTAGGGGGTAAATACAAGACGAGGAGGGGGGTGGCTGCTGTGGCGCCTCCTGTTGCAGGGCAACATAACACTGACCCTCGGCAAACTCTGGCATGGCATGGACTCTCATCAAACTGCTCCCCACTGCTCTGCTAATGACTTTAATAGAGCCTGACCCGACCTCTGCTATGAATCCACAGTGAATCAGTCAACAGTCTGACACATGAGGGAATTCACCTACGGGGTTCTCTTATTGTGGAGACGGAGACGGCGGCACCTGTCTTTGTCTCGCAGTCTCCGAGATGAAGTGTGGGAGAGAGTCGCAACTCACAGCGTGGTTATCTTTAATACACACACGCGTGTGCGTATTCACATGCGAATGCGACCGCACACAGATGGGGCGGAGAGTAGCTGCTGTTTGTGTGAAAAATGGAAGCCGAAGCGATTAGAGTGCATTTCAGTGGCTGGGGGCTCCTGCCGTACTTGGAGCGGAGCAGACCAACATTGGCAACAGTTACAGGGGCATTATGGGAGGCTGAGTGAGGACTGTGTGTGTGTGGGGGTGGGGGATCAGGCTCATTCTGGAAACCAGTGCAAGTGGCAGACAGTGCAATCTGTTCATGGGAGCCTGGTTTCTGTGCAGCAGGGAAAACTAACTTCACTACGAGAGACCCCGCAAACAGCAAAGCTCATGTGTCCATGTTTTCTAGCTATGACGCAGTAATTAAGGAATAGTGTTGGAAAGGGACACAAAGCTGGTTTAGGTTGTCCACCATGTTTGTGTAATAAGGTAAAAACCTTATCTCTCGCTCCAATTTCCTTCACACCACGTGAATGTGAAGCACATGTGACCCGGTCTGGGTCCACACGGGTCACCAGAACTAAAACACCGCGCAGGTTGTTGTTGGGAGTGAGCCGGTGAGATATTTCACCTGAAGCAAGGTGAAGTTTGACAGGATCGGAGAGCGATAATCAGCAGCGCGGTCGACAGTGAACAGCTCACCGAACAGTGAACGCGGTCAGGTTTGAATTTCAACCCCGAAAATGTGACGTCTGGTGTTAGCCAGAGTTTTCATCCTCCACGACAACCAGATTAAAATTTCAAGCCGTTTAAAGGTCCAATATGTAACATTTAGAGGGATTAAATGGCAGAAATGGAGGAAATGATCCATAAGTCGAGATTGTACTGTATGATGTAAAAGCACCATTACATGCTAATATAAAAGCATGAAGGAGGGTTTTTACCTGTCCTGTGTCCTCTACGTCCGTCTTCAGCCCGGTCCATGGATCGGTGGTTTTCCAGAGTAGTGCGCGTCTGCCTGTCCATGGAGCTCTTCATGTCGTCCGGGCCGCACAGAGGTCCCGACATGGGCGGACGCTCCAGAGAAGTGGCCTTCCTTTCTGTAGCCGGTACCATGCTGCTAATGCTGCGGGCGCCCTGGATGCGGTTCTGGCCCTGACTGGGCGGAGGCTCAGGTGGAGGAGGTAGATCTGTGAAAAGTCAAACCCACCGTGAATAATAATACACAACTTTCCCCATAAATTCCCATGGTCTCATCAGGGCTAGACAAATCTCCATTTAATATTACATTAAATATTAATACGAGAGAAAGCCGAGAGCACAGACCTCTGCCAAGGACGTTCAGTGTCAATACACTCCTCTATCTCAAAAGGTTAACAATTGTTAGCGAGAGGGAAAAAAAAAATCCTGAATCCTGATCCATATCGGAACAAAAAATCTAATTAATTCTTTGCTGGGTCATAACCTACAACAGCAGAAAGTTTCAACCACATTTACCCCTTAGTTTTAAAGTTATGCTGCATAAGAAAAGAGACAAATGTGGCAAAAACCCCTTCCTTTTCTCCATTTTGGAAGAAAACAGAAAAACATCTACTTATTATATCAAAACATTTAAAACCATATCTAACATTTATTGGAATAATTCTCTCGATTTTTGGGCATAATTGTCCAGTGCTGATTGAAAATGTGTTGTTTTTTTCCTCCGCTCGTTGCCTCACCGTCTGCACCAGGGTCCCTCCGATGGGGTGCCGTGCCCTGGCTGCGGGGTTTGCGCGTGGGCCTCGCGGCTCTCTGGTGGCCCAGGCTGTGTGTGCCGACTGTGCTGCCATCTGTCGAGAACGGACTGCTGGGCCGGGGCCGGTGGGACAAGCCTTTACCTGCAGGTGGGAGAAATGCTTTATTAATAAAGACATCGAGGAGGAGGAGGAGGAGGAGGAGGAAGAGGAGGAGGACAATAGAACTTGAGGCTGTTGTGAGGGGGGAAAAAAGATAGAGGTTATCAATCAAGATCCCAATAAGACCTACTGGAAAACAAAGGTAAAGGTTGTCATTCGAAGAGAAAGCGCTCAGGTAGACTTAGATTTAAAAGGAAGTTAAACATCCAGTTGTTGATTTTTCATCGTCAATTGTTGACTATTTACTAATAATCAACATGTATTCAGTATCATGTCAACAGATAATCACGGCTGTTCACTGTAATCAGATCCTGACACACATTTACAAGTGAAAAAAGCAACTAATTGTCCGTTAATGGATGATTTTACATACTTGTGCTCATAAGACGCTGAGAAGTAGTGAAATGGTGCAAACATATCTATTTACAGTCAACATACTTTCAACCACTGGCAGTTAGTTAATTATCTGTCACTTATCGGGTAAATAAAAGTGTCAGCTGATTACCTGCTGACATGATACTGAATCCCTGCTGATTACTAACAGAGTCAACAACGGAGCATCACAATAAAGTGTTACCAGAGTCAGAGATGGAGAGTTAATGGTGAGATTCCCACAGTCAAGCCATAAACAACAGGCACCATGCACAACGCGGGCAAAGAGGAGGAAAATCAACATTCTGAGGGGGAAACACCGGCCAGCGGATGAGAGGAGGCGAACAATTAGAGCAGAAAGGAACAAATCGTCTGCCGCTGGTTGAAAGTTCCAGTCGAGCAGTGGGAGTGTGCTCCCCGCACACGCACACACACACACACACACCGACCTCTCTTGGTGAGGCTGGTGCCCTCCAGGCGGTAGCCTGCTTTGTCTGCAGCGGCCACCAGGGCCTGGGCAAAGCTGCAGTGGGTAAAGATGGAGCCGTCGGACGAGCTGCCCAAACTGGACCTATGGCTGGAGAAATAACGGTCGTCCTCCGAGGCCGAGCCCCACCCATTCACCATGGACCCTGTGGAACACCGCAGGTGTCAGGGCTGTGCGTACTCTCGTCTGTGTTGTCGTGGATTGCATATTTTGTTTCGTTTCTTTCAAACCACACGAAGCTCATACTTTCCAGCTCTGTGGCCTCGACCTTTGTGGACATATAATCTGCCATAGTGAACACCTGTGATGGGATTCTAAATTTGGCTGGATGAAAAAACCATGAGGTAATAATAATCTCAACACCTGAATTATTTGTGTTTGCCGAGAGGCATTCCTGTTCACGCAGACCGTTCTGTTTCTGTTCTGGCCTGCCCTTCTTTATCTATACAAACACATGCAGATCTGAACATATCCACACACACACACACACACACACACACACTCCTCTTCTCCTAAACAACAATGAGAGCACCTGTGTGGGGCTGCAGAACTGCCTCAGGTGACAGATGAAGCATCTCACAAAACAGTACATTGAATCAAACACCTGGCGGTTTAAACACATAGTGTTTTAAATTCATGTTTTTTAAAAAATGCACAGCCATTGCTGTTAGAGGTGCCACAGTTTGGCAGCTTCTTCTTCTTTGTTTACACAGCCGGCACAGACACGGAGGAGTTTCATTCAGAGCCTCTTTAGTTGGTTCACATCACAGATAGTATGCAAAAAAAATGCACGTAGATGCTTTGAAATGCCACCTGCAACTAGGGACCTATTAAACCAGTGGTTCCCAAACACTGGGTTGGGACCTACAGATGGGTCACGGGTGTTTATTTTGTGTCCCCAAATAAATGTTATTCAGATTGATGTGCATATGTTTAAATTAACACTACATTTTTGTGAACGTGAATACAGATGTCAGAGACGTGACACGATTTGGGTCACGATAGTTTGGAAAACACTGTGTTAAACGGCACCAGCACATATTTTGTGACATTTTACTCTAAATGGGAACACGATTTAAACTGGAAATCACGTTCCGCTAAAGAGATCATTGATTCCTCGGGTAAATGTTGATTGACGCAATAAATTAACGTCTTTCACATATTTCCTTATGAAATCAAGAGAGTCACCCCCTTGTGGCTAACTTATAATTACATCCTTCTAAATATTAAGTAAGACTATGCTAGTTTTACTAACAACATGTGGTTAAAATGGGGCTACATGCAACTCTTTGACCGTTACCATTCAGAAATGGTACGATAACCCAAATTTTAAATATTGGACAGCATTTGGCTTCTCCTCCACAGATTTGAGGCTCAAGTGTGTCGTCATTAATGCATACAAGGAGAAGGTTAGTAAACGTCTCTCGCTGAAGCTCCATTGTTCACCTGTGCAAGAGAAATGTATCTACATCTGTCTCACTGCGTCCACATTAAGCATCTTCACTGCAGAAACTCATTGTGTGGTCGAGCCGTTTCTGAGAGGGGTAGTGAGGCTTTTTAGTTGCAGTCACATTGCTGTGTTTTACTATTCTAGGAACCCAGATGTTGAAGAGCAACTAGTTGAGTTACCAACAGACAAAAACATCAAAACAGTTTGAAACTTAATCTTTAAGGTCGTTTTAAAACGTTTTCTAACGAAGCATAATCAAGTATTGGAATAAAATAAAAGCACACGCCGCACAAAATAAATCTGCACACTTTTGACTCGTATATCTAAAGTGCTACTGTAAGTAATTTGTTATGCTTTGATCATTATTATTTTTATTTTTTTTCTTGCACATAAAAAGCCAGGCCAGCACTTTGAATATAAAAACTCATCAGCCTGCCAATAAAAATATGGCACTTTAGCGAGCGAAAAACACAGAGAACAGTCGGCTAATGTGACAGCTTTCAGTGGGACTGCTTTGGCAGACTGTGCCGGAGTGGCATGAACCCAAGTGCTCCGCTCACACACAAACACACACACACACACACACACACACACACACACACACACACACACACACACACACACACACACACACACATGCGGAAAACAAGAGGGATGTGACTGAACAGGCTGGATTTCACAGAGGAGTGGGAAGGTGTGAGAGGGGACAAAAAAGTAAGCAGCAGGATTGATTAAAAAGGTCAGCGTGATGTTAAAATGGTGGCACAATCCAGGAGTTTAAAGAGTCATGAATGAAACAGTGCACAGTTCTCAGATGGAGGGTTTTCCCCAGCTCCCCCATCTGTGAATCTCTTCATCGTTAACCACACGTCTCGGAGAGGTGCAAGTCCCTGGAATTGCACGACTTTCACTAAAAAATACTCTCGGATTAATGGGAAACTTCTATAAAAAACGTATACACGTGTGTAAAACGGGGGTAAAAAAAAAAAAAAAACCTTACACAATCCATTTTTCAACCATGTCTGGCTACCTTGAGCCCTGGCAATTTACTTTGAAATTCTTCTCTGAGAGAGCAAGAGATAGACAGCAATTCCACTGGGTCCAATCCTCCCACAAAGAATAGAGCAGATAATGAAGTAGAGGCAGCGCGAGCCAAAGCACCGGAGCTTCCAACTCGTCCGACGGAGCGAAGGAACACTGCCTCAGCAAATCACATCACAGAAAGACTTTTCTCTGTTGCACTAACTGCCACTTTCGACTGGCTGCCGCACCTCTGGAGTGCTTCTATTCTCCAAACGAGACTCCGGTCAAACCCCCGATCATGCGACTAGAATCTGATGAAAAATTCAAATATGAGAACCAGTCTGTCATTTTATAACGTCTCGAAACCGAATCAATGGGGCAAACCGTGTTCTCTAAAAACCACAGGCTGGTTCCTTCCCCTGCTCCACGCACTGACAGAGCAGAGCCAGTAAACGGCCGAGACGCTCGGGAGGGGCAGTAAAATCCAGTCCAGGTCCCTCCTGCCACTAAAAGTGATTTATACTGACGGAAACCCTAATCTGCATGTCATTAAGTAGCAAAAATCATTCCTCCTGATGAGCAGGCGTCTCTACCTGCCGCCGGGAGACGTGACCTCGCTCCTCACAAACCTGGCACGGTTTTTACGAGAGCGTAATCGCCCAGAACAGCTCAGCTTTCAGCTCTGTCGCCGTCTGACTGCTGCCACACCTCAGCTTTATAAGACCCGTACTATCTACACCCAGAGCCAATACCTATGTGATGTAGAGGTAAAAAAAAAGCACAAAAGGAAGATTTTTGCCAATTTCTAATAATCTCAATTGACAGATTGGCCTTTATTGAAGGTCTAATATGTATAATTTAGATAAAACAGTTTTCATTTGGCAGTTTTTGAGGATAAAGTACTTACATTTCTATGAAAGCACTTGATTTATATCAGGAGCAGGTTTGGGACTACTGTATTATTTATTATTAATGTAATATTATGCATTTCTGTTCTCAGATAATTGATAAAAGTGACAAATTTGACAAAGCTATGACCTGTTATATGTCAATAACATAAAGCTAACACGTTATTTTTTATCTACAATATGCAAGAAAACATAAGTGCACTGCTCTGAAGCCACAGCATGCAGATTGGATCAAATGTGGAGATGGGGATATCATATATCAAGCCCTCAGTTGTCCTAATTCCTAAACTTTCACATCAGCCACAGAGAGGAATCCATATCAGTCGACCTCCACCTCTATGTTCACTCCATCTCTGACTCCACCACCGCAACGTCAACATTTACATTTATCTGCAGCAAGCATGTGCCGTGTTATTTCGGAGCGTAGAATAATACAGTCGCCTGTGGTGTGGAGACAATCTGCTGATGAAAAATTGCCCCCGGGGATCAGACTTTCTTCTTTTTTTTTCCCCCTTCTCTCTGCGGAATCAGTGAAAATGTTTGATTTACTGGCTTTTGGTGTAACATTATGAAAACAGACCCATTTCCATAATATTAAAACAATGACAAATCTATCACGCGGGGCTCGACAGGAATCTCACACCCCGCCCTCAAAATGGTGGCCGCAATAAATCTCCTCCGTTTCCCCCTCTCCTCCTCCCCTCCTCCTCCTCCTGCTCACCCTGGAGCCGGGACCATGTCTCTGTTGTCAAACGGTTGTGGGCGGGGGTGGGGGGGGAGGAAGTGTGAGGCAGACTTTCACAGAGATAAGAAGAAATAGTGCTGTCTTCAGAGTAATACAGTGGAGGAGAGATGCCGCAGATTAGAGCCCAGTAGCTGCTTTATATTCCTCTAAATACATCAGCTGGAAAATGTGTCAGCGCCACCAAAACCACTGTTCCATCATCTCGCCGAAAACTCGTCTTTAGGGCTAAAACCCACAAGGTAGAGCTACACATGATGCTGTCAGCGCTCGTAGTCTACACTCCCTCAGTTTTTTTTTTTTAGTATTAATAGATTTTACTTACTGAAAACAGGCTCTGACACGGGAGCGTTTGTGCGTATACAGCAGCAGCAGCAGCAGTAGCACAAAGGTGGGCGGGAACAAGAAGTGTTTTTCCCGTAGAATTTACTCCTGAAACTTTTGTGCCGTTTTAAAAACGCATCACTTCCTGTGAGCAGTGTGCAAGCTGCTTTTCCACTGACTCAGCTCTACTCGACTCCATTTGGCATCAGTTAGCATTACTTGGTAGTTCCTCCTCAACGTGGGCGGGGTCGTCACATCACCGCTGCACGAAACTGCTGTGGTGTCGTTTAATACGCGACACAAACTCACAAACTAGTGACTTGGTGTAAATGAATCATTAGAATCAGTTCATTAAAAAGATTTGTCGGCGGTGATTCGGCTCACGGTCGCCCGCTAAATACACCAGACTCCGCTGTTAAATATTGAGATTTTAAACATTTCCTTTGCTAAATGTTGGAGATTAACGCACGTTTTAAGGATTTTGAAGTCTTTTTTAACTGATCTACAGTTACAGGCATTGTTCGCTTTGATTTCTTGTGTCGGACGTCGCGCTCATGACTCTTCCAGCGACGACACTCTCTGACCAATCAGTGGCCGGCAGTCTGTTGACGTCACATTTTAGTGTCAGCTCAGACCTCGCCAGAGCAGGTACCAGAAAAAGCACCAGGTACCAGGTACTGTCCCTAATGGAAAAGCAAACCGAGTCGAGCCGAGTAGTGCTCGAACTGTGTAATGGAAAAGCGTTACACTAGACCCATTTTTGTACAAGAAATATAATAAATAAAACCAAAAAGCCACACGTTATTTAAGATTAACAACCCTCTAGTGTCAGTTTCCTGTTTACAGGTGGATACTGAGGGTCAGTACGTGAACAACAGTCCAGAACTCGGCTCTGCTGCTGCTGCTGCTGCTGCTGCTGCAATGTCACGCCCTTCATACGTCCCCCCCTGACAGACGGCTGTAAAAGTTTTCAGTGAGTTGTAAAAATGTAAATGGCGCCGGGAGGAAGGAATGGAAAACGGCGTACGTGAAATTCATTTCAAATCTCCTGATGCAGGCGCCACGAGGTGGTGGGTGGTGCTGGCTCTGGTGCTTTGTGTGCCCGCTGAATCACAGTCGCTCTCCCCCGCTCGCCTCACGCCTCTCCCTTTCTCTCGCCTCTTAATTTCCCGCTCTCCATGATGTTTAAAATTCATGGACTTTCCTTATCGCGCTCTCTCTCTTTTTTTTTCTTGGACCGATCATTTTAATGCCCCAGAGACTTCAAAAAGTGTCGGAAAACATTTGAATGAGAGACACTCGGCAAGCATTTGAGCCCGAAGATGAACACATGGACTAATGAAGAATACGTTCATAAACAACAATTCTAACAATTACACAGGGAAATTAATATATCTGACACACTTTTAGTGATTAGAAGTCGTTTTTCTGCATTGGATTAAAACATGACTTAATACGTAATAATAACATTTATGTGATAATATTGAAAAAACACGTGCTTTAATCAAACCCTCCTACCTGTTAGAGAGCTGTCCAGGTTGTCCATGCTCGACCCCGGTGTGTGCTCGATGCCGCGGGGATGCCTGGCTCCGTAGCCTTCATCCTCCTCCTCCTCCTCCTCCTCCTCCTCATCATCAGGCAGGTCAGTCTCCTGGTCAGAAACCATTGTGCTCGACACGTAGCCCACAGGAGGAGCTGGAGCCTGTGGAGGAAGAGATCCTCCTTGCATGTGCCTGACGGAGAGAGAGAGAAAAGGAGAGTGTGTTATTGTGGATGTAAAGTGTTTACATCAAGGAAAATGCAGGGAGCCATGTGAGTTATACTGTTTACATATTGCAATTTTTACAGTGTATCCCCTTCTTTAATATACTGCACTTTACATAGGCTGCATAACCTCCACACGTTACAAACCTAAGTAAATCATGCAGTTTTGCTGTTTTACAAAAGTATTTATATGTGTATAACTTTCTATCAAACAACTATGAGTTAAAAAAATCGATATAATAATCTCTGAAATCTTTTTTTTGTATGAGCAGTGTCCTCCCGTCGCCATTTTACATCTCGCCATATTCTACAAATGAATAATCTACATATTCTACAAATCGTGCAATCTTCATGAGTGGACCAATCTGAAATGTATCATTAATTTATGTTTTGCACTGACTTGACGATCCAAAATAAGGAACAAGGAGTGTTCCGTAACCTGCTCAATAAGGAACACGGAATACGGAACAAATCCAGATTTTACGGAACGTTGACAACCCTATTAAAGGCTACATTTATATTTGTAGGTTGCATTTACATAGAATTGAGAGTGACGTTACCCCCAGAGTGACGTCACTGAAGTCGGAAAGAAACGTAGACCCAAACGTATCTCGAGCTAGCCGTGAGCTACTGTTAGCGTTACCGGTTGACAGCGTAGCGCAAAACCACTGATTTAATGTGAAACAAGACAGAAGTGTGGTCCAGAACGCGGTGGTGCGTCTTCAATCAGCCTAAAAGGACACCCATCTGTTCATTGAGCTCCACTGGCTACCCTTACCCGCCTGCATCAAACTCGAATCACTGATGCTAGCCTACATACAAAGTGCCCCCTGGGTCTGCTCCCACTAACTTAAATGCTCTCCTAAAGGCTTGTGTTACCCCTCGACTACTCCGTTTTTGGGGCAGCCTGTGGCCAAGTGGAAAGGGAACTTGACTTGTAACCGGAAGGTCGCCAGTTCAAATCCCCACCCGTTGGGTACCCCTGAGCAAGGTACCCAACTCCCAATGCTCCCCGGGCGCTACTCAGTGTGGCAGCCCACTGCTCCTAATTCTAGGAAGGGGATTAATAAACTTTAACTTTAACTTTATCAAAGGATTGTCGGCTGACGGTGCCAACGCCCCAAAACAAGAAAATCCAGACCCCTACCGAGCGCTACCAGAACGTAGGCGTGTCCCTGTATCTTCAAGAAGCTCCTGAAGACCCAGCTCTTCCAAGAGCATCTTCTGTCCTAGCACTTGCCCCTGCACCATCTCCTTCTGCACTATCAACCTCTATCAGTCCACTAATCTAGTGGATTTCTTGCCCAGACTTCATCTATGTAGCTTTATTCCTCTTTTGTAAGTCTAGTATAAAGATTGTTTTCAGTAGTTTGTTCTAGGTTATTCTGATTATACGAGTTGGAAATCGGACTTCAGCGGGCGTTCCAGTTGAAAGTTCTGACTGGGAACTCGGAAAATCCAACCTCTGACTACAACTGGCTGGAAATCCAGCTGAGACTTTCGAGACATCTCTCATTGTGCCTACAGTGATAGTCACACGCTAACACGACGACCTGCTAATTGTCGCAGTAGCTGGCACAAAGGCGGCCCTGTCGACACACGGCACTTACCTCGGCGGCGGCGGCGCTCCGCTGACAGCCACGTTTGTTTGAGGATTGCTGCGTCTTTGACGCGGTTTCTGCAGTGGGAATTGCTTGTAATTACTGGCCCTGTGCTGTTGTCAGAGATGCTCTCTAACCAACATAGTCATTACTGGGTAACATGACATCTCCTTCCTGACACCCCCCACCTCCTCCACCACCACCACCACCCACTTCACCACTATGAATGAATGAATGCCAGTCTCTCATTCTGCCTGCGTTTGCTGACACAATGAAGCATGGCCTTCATCTGACTTGCATGAGCAGAACAACGGCGGAATGTGCCGCATAGGTGTGGGAGGAGAAAACAACAGGGGGAGGGAAAAAAAAAAAAAGAGCACGGGTTTAAAACACAGCGGCTACCTAAGTGGCAGCGTGGGCCCATTAAAATGGAACGATAAATGGTTTTATCTACCACGGCCCGCGCTACGAGACCCAAATAAATCCGCGGCGGCGATGAACGCGGGAGTGAGCGCACTTTGAGATGACAACCTCACATGTATTAATAAACACAGCAGTATGGCTTTCAACACGGGGCTCCATCAATACTGCGATGTCCTCATTTAAGAATGGCACACAACAAACACAGACTATAGTTTGAGAACAGCGCTTGCCTCATTTCAAGCCTTGTTTACACTCGTCTGGATAAAAAGGAAGTCGATCATGTCCTCCTACACATATACATTGGACTTGGAAGAAAACCGCTTTATTTTTAACACATTTTCACACCTCACACAACTAATAAGTGACATTAAAGTAGTAAAATAGATGTGTGGCTCACACCGAATGTGACTTCTTCTTTGATTGACAAACCTACTCTTTCCTCAGAAACATGCACATACTGTAGCTACAACTACAACTTTTGCTGTGTGGAGATGATGTCACTTCCTGCTTCAGACACACTGCGGCAAACATAAACCTAAGATTGAAAAGAGCAGGGCTGTGTTTACGTCTGGACGGAACAAAACCTTTGATGAAACCACTGAGACCTTTGGAAACGATGACTCAGTGCCGATTGGTTCTTATCAGCCACGGCTCGCTCAACTGGGAATCAAGAGCTCTGCTAACACTGACCTTTAGTTTCTGTTTCACCTCAACATCAAAAGAAAGGAAGAAACTAACTTCTCGTTTACACACAGCGGCCACGCCTTTCAGTCTTTACCATGTCTGCTTTGCCATGTCCAGTTGGTACACCCTCGTCAGCTCGTCCAAATGTGCCTGGAGCATCGGCTGCATCTCGTCCCGAGGGGAAGGGGTGAGGGTGGCGGTGGACTGCTGCCCGAAGGACACGGCGGCGGGGGAGGACGCAACTCCTCGGATGGGCGGCGTGGGAACCCTCTCCTCCTCTTCCTCCAGCTCGTCCTCCATGCCCTGGTGGAGGTAGGTCTGCACCGGCATGGCAGGGCCCCAACCATCGCTCTCATACCTGAGGGAGGTTTAATGTGCGGTTATTGACAAACTATGAATTCAAGTAAATTCAGACTCATGCTCACATTAGTTTAAATGAATCTTGTCAACCATTTTCTTATTTCAGTGTACATTTATTAACGTTCAAATGTCTACAAATGTACAAAATCTGCGTATATCGAAAGTTCCAGTGTGCAAGAATCAGTGACATCTACTGGTGTGACTGCAGATGGCGCCAAAAACTCGCTCCACCCTCTCCTCTCCTGTTTCTCCTCTTTCACTTTCTCTGCTGCTGCTTCCTCCTCCTCCTTCTTCTTCTCTCTTCATGAATTTACGCGTCAGCTTCATGAACCAACGAAGAAGAAGGAGGTTGAGACGGCAAAGAAAGTGGAAGAGAATTGAGAACGAGTGAGCTTAACAAGCTTCCACTTCAAAGCGCGACACTCCCGCTGTGTGTTCCAGCTCTGCAGCACACGCTTCCGTTTAAAGTGACTTTAAAAAGAAATATGAAATATGACTTAGGGCTTGGAAGAAAGATGTACACGTGGAAACAGCCAAACCCACCAAAAAATCATTTTTATCATTGTAATAAAGTGATCCAGGAATAAAAAAAACCTCTTTGATTTATCAGCTAATTAATAGAAGAAAAAGGACACAAACATGGCAGCATTAAGGTGACTTATATTGCCAATATTTAAGAATATAAATAGGTTATTGAAGGAAGTAAGTGCTGTCAGAGAGCAGGGATTCATTCCGTCGTATTAACAGAGCTCTGTGACCTTGTCCAACTTTTTTTCTTCTTCCTTTTTTTTGTAAAGAATTTGCGAGTGGAGCGACGGACGGAGGCAAATCGGGATTCGCTTCCCGTCGCTGTGCTTACACATGCCGAAATAATACCCGCCATAAAGAAAATGTTCATTAAAGAAATTTGTCAGCGCACACTCCACCGCACATAACTGTTTTAATCTGCCGCCATTAAGAGCGCCGTCAGATTTACAGCGCGCGGTGACTCTTCGTTTGCCACAGAGGCGGTTAAAGGAGAGAGGGAGAGGGGGAGAGAGAGGGGGGGAGAGAGAGAGCTGATGGACTGAAGACAGACACACATGCTCGCACTTAAATAAACCTCTGCCACACTGGACCTTCACTCCAGCTCGCATTAGTTGATGTAATAATGTAGTTAGTTTACATTAAATTTCAGTTCATGAAAGTTGTTCGTCTTCATACTTTACAGTTCCATGGTGTGATGAGCCAGGGAATCATTTTCACTCCTTATTTATATATTTTATTTTTATTTTCTTTAAGTTCTTGTCATGTGTCAACTTATCTTTCTTATTCAACAACTATAGCAACACAAATCCACAGTTCAAAGTTCCCTTGGCTCGTTTTTATGAACAAAAAGAAAAGAAAAAAATGTCTAATTTTGCGACTAATGCACAATTATTGCTACTTTATGTCATAACTAAAAAAGTGATATAAAATGAATCATAAATTTGACTCGACAAACAAAAAAACAAACATTTTAAAGCCTGAATATGTGACCTGTAAACACCACCCCCAGGATAATGTCCATATAAGGAGTTGGGTATTATTCCCACGGCAATTTACCATGGGTTAAAAGTTGAAATTGATCTTTAAAAATGTCTCCTTTATATTTATTTTCCCTCCATTTCCAAGTATCAAACATCCCCACACAGCTTGAGCATTTCTGCTAATATGTGAATGCTGTTTCTGTCCATTTAGACACACATAATCTGTTTAGTGTTAGAGTTCATTAGTGGGAGACGTACCCTCCTCCTTCATGGTGCTCGTTGGGATAATGGTCCATCTCTGTGCCAGGGAGAGGATGAACCGGGGGAGGAGGGAGGGGGACGTTGGCCCAGCTGGACCCGTTGGCTTTGGTGCTTTTGGATCCGGCCTTGGTCTTTTTCTTCTTTCCTCCCTTTCCACCTACAAGAGGAGACGAGCGCATTTGTGTTTGAGAGATACAGGCGCCCGAGAATCCGACTCAGATGCACAAACGATTGAGCCGTTTTCTGCAAACGTACCAAATATGTATTCGAGGGGAGAATTTAGTCCAAACATGTTACTCGCTTTCAAGAGACCTTTGGAAGTCGTACACAATTTCAAACACGGGGGCTTTTATGGGCTCGTGTCTGTCAGTGCTCGCATAGAGAGGGGGGGAAAAAAAGCTCAAGGTTTCCCTGATGAAAAGCATGCCTCCATTGATTGATTGGCTGAAAAGCCTGAAATCTCCATAGAAACAGGAGAGAACGGCAGTAAACTGAGGCTGAGGCAGACCTTTGTGCTCCACCCATTCCTCAGTGTCCTCTTTCACACCAGGCTTTGGCTTCCACAATGAAATATCTCACTTCACGGCATCATCATAATGAATGGCTTGTGTAGTGTTAGTGTGTCCCTAATGGAATTCACTGAGAGTCTATTACTACTTTCATTTCTTTTATTACACCCGAGCACCGCTAACCCCATCCATTTCCACTCATATCCCCTCCAACACCCGATTCTCCTCTGTCCCATCCATCTTTATAAATCTGCCAGCCAGGTCAATACTGCGTTTTATACGATTTGGTCACTGTAGAAGAAACTCTCGCTCTCTCTCTCTTTTTTACCCTCCTTTAAAACACATTTGGCTTCGAGCCATAATCTGTTTTTCAGTCGAGAATTATACAGAGAGTGTGCAGCGGGTTATTTTATTATGTTGTATGATTTTAATGCACAAGAGAGTTAAAGTAGAAAAGTTTCAGTTTCAGTTTTCAGAGCTGCGTTTGTGGACAGCGTGACGGTGTGCGATTGCTGTGGGTTCCACGTCGTACTCGTTCGTGTGCCACCAACTGGACCGGAGGGTGTGGTGCCACGGGGAGCATGAGCAGTCATTTCCAACATGGCATTGGAAACACGTGGACCCTACGGGATCTCTCGGAAAGTATGACCCAGGACTTTTGTAGCTCTGACCCTCACACAAGTTTAAGTTTTTATACTTTTAAAGTCTCTACTAAAAGTCAAAACACAAGTAGAGAATAAACAGATTCAGGAAACCAGGATACCAGAGTGTTTTCATTTTTAAATGTTGTTAGTCTTGAGTGTTTATTTTCAGTTTTATTCCACCATCCTCCCAAAAGCAGGGTCTATGGACGTAAATGAACCAATGACTTCTAATCTGGCATATTCACATGTTGATGTCAATGTAAATCTCTACTGAAATGAATATATGACTATATAAGCGTCATGTCTTGGGACAAAGCCGGGGATCAAACCCATGACCTTCAGTTTGAAAGACAACATGTTATGCCACTGATCCATTCACTATGTATATGTTATCTATTATGTCTTTACTCACTAGCATATCTCACTTTAATTCATCGACCACACCGTTATTATTATTATTATTATTATTATGTTTTAAATAAAAACATAATCTGCTGCTCCTTGTGCTCACAGAGGTGAAGTAAGGAAACACGGTGGGCAGCATTTACATCTATAAATACATTTGGGGCCCCCGGCTGCGGTGAGCGCCGCCACCAGTAAACACCTCACATCTCAATCCAGAGAAAATACCTCGGCCTGACGTCACCAGGCCACACAGACGAGAGTGAAAGCTATCATTGCGAGAACTCTGCTGAACTCATTTGTATCTGTCATCTGCTGGTTAGCCTTCGCCCGCCAAAGCCCTGTAATCACTTCTCCCAGGGCCACAAGAAAGCTGCCGATATTGCATCTTGTGCAATGCAACATAATGCACTCCGATCTGATTTAATAAAGCGACTTGACTCCAGCACAGCGGGGGGAAAAAGCAGAAAACTGTTGTCAAAAGAACCTTACAGACACAAAGACGCACCCTTCTATTGATTCCCACTTTTGCTGTATGCTTTAAAACCAGATCATTTGGTTTTCGACAAAGATATTTCCCGCACCAAGTAAGAAAACACTTCGAAAGGCAGCGGAGGAAACATCAGGCACGAGGTGAAACAAGATTAATAAAGAAGGGAAGTGATGGAAGAAACAACTGTAAGCCCAAGGCAGGCAGCACCACAGTGTAAGTATAGTCTGAAAGTAATTGGGTTCCCTAATTGCACCTCTGGGCGACGCTTGACTTTTACCAATAAATGGCGAGCTGACGTGATTGTTCAATCATCCTCAGTCCCTTTCACACCACAGCAGCCATCAATACTGTAAATGAGCCTCTTGGAAGGAAAAGGGTGGACTGGCGCGGGGATTAGACCGACTCACCCCAAATATGAAAAATACAGAGCAGGGAGACTGTGGCTGGGAGCTATACAGGAATTACACGGCGAAACCCATCTCCTGTGACAAAACTGGGCCTTTCTTCAAAGAAGGAACTCGGGGACTAAATATAGACTCAGCGTCGGGGTATTTATACGCAAGGTTTGGGCGGTCCCAGCCTATAACTGCAGGGCTGCACGGCCTTGAGCTCGCTTTGTTTTCACTGGGTGCGTCAGTGCCGAAGAGGGAGAAGCCACAGACTGAGCAGAGACTTGGAGTAAAAAGAAGGAAAAAAAAAGACAATGCAGCCGAATAATTCTGAAAACTTGATGAAATATAGCTGAATAGTTCAATAAAAATATAGATGCAACACACACACACACACACACACACACACAAACCAAGGTGCACACAAGCGAGTGAGAGGGAGGCGGGGGGGAAAGGAGAGTCTTCAAGGTTCTTTTTTTTTTTTAAGGCTACAGAAAATATCGAATACAGCAGCTACCTCGTCTCCAATACCCGACCAAGAGTTTTAATGAGCAGCGCCGTGCCCCCAGTGGAGATCCATGCTGCCATAAAAGCCGATCTATTTCCAGTTTCTTTTCATCCCGCTCCCCTCCTTCAACTCCAACATTCATTATTCTCTCTATTTTCTTTTAAAGAAGCGAGAAAAGGCACTGTAACGCCAACCCCCAACCCCCCCCCGCGATCCCGCCTTCGACACGTGAGATTTCAATCACAAAGTGCTGATTTAAATTTCCATCCCTGTTGCATATGACACCGCACAGACTGTGACACACAAACATCCACGGCCCCGTGTGGGTGCTTCCGTCCTCTCTTGTGAACTTGTATCTTACAGCTGGGTGGGTTGACTTTTTAACTTCACCAGATGAGAATTGACCAATTCCCTTTGACCGACTCTCACTCGAGCTGCTGTTTCACTCGCGTTGTGAGAAATCATTTCATTTTTCCATCCCTCGATTAAAACATAACTTGGTAAGGGTAAACTTAAGGTCGCTCTCTTTCGTGGAGCCCAACAACGGCGTAAAATGGCGGACATTACATCATTACCACTTCAGCCCATGGTTCTCAAGCTGTGGTACGTGCACCAGCAGTGGTACGCGAGCTTCCTCTGGTTGGTACTTGGAAGAAAAATTAGAAACACTGTTCTTCAATATTATCTCGCGTGATAGCTGGTATAAAAACTTTGAGAACCACTGATTTAGCAATGTTAGCAACACTCGCTACTTCGTCAGCCATGACAGATACAGCTCTGCTAGCCTCTCGTAGCCACCAAGTGTCAGGTACAGCAGGAGGCAACGTTGGACAGGACCAAACAAGCCGTTTCCTCCTTTCGTTCTCAACTAATCATCAAACTCTCGTTTTAAAATATTCATTTAAATCATCTACTGTGCATTGACTCCCTTTTTCTCTGTTTCTCTACATTGAAATCAAATCAGAATACTGCGCGCTCTAACCCTAATAAGGAGAATAAAAATGCATGTCCATGAGACAGAATGTGCCCGTGAGGCACGGCCACTCCACGTCCGCCGCTGTGCCAGGGCACTGAATTAGAGACCAGTTAAGGCAGTGGCTTGTAAGTAGATAAAAGAGGAGTGGAGAGTGGAGGGGAGGCAGGCAGAGGGGCTGCCATTGGTGTCCTATAAATGACATTGTAATTCTGTGAACATAGGTTTTAGTGTAGTCTGCAACCATTAGGAAGAGAGGAGGGGGGGGGGAAAGGGAGGTATTTTTGCCACTTTACCCAGCCAAGCATCTCTAATGGTGTGTGTGTGTGTAGTCCACTATGTCTAAAAGACTCCCCCTGCCCTAGTTCCTATCCTCTCTGTGACACAGTGAGAGACAAAGCCTTTTTACGATGGCACAAACCCAGCATTAGCACAAGCGACCATGTTCTGTCGGGATATCTCAGTGATGGGTGTTCTCTGTCCTCTGAGCTCCTGTGGCATTTTTAACAACATGGCCACACACAGCAGCAGCGACGGTGAGGATCTCAGGATGTCATGTCATTTAAAGCATCTTTCAAGACGTATTCTGATATTTGGGTGAAAGAAGTAGGTCAAACTGTCGACTCTTGAATAAACTCTGAACCTCTGGAACCCTGGTAATCTACTGTTCCCTTTGCCCCCCCCCGCCTTAATTCAATACATAAATTGATTCAGTACACTTGCAGCAGCTTAAGTCATCTCTGCAACTCTCTGGTTTCGGTTGCTTAGCAACAACAGGTGCAACAGAAGTGCAAGCCCACAAGAGCCTCGGGGTTAAAATGGAATTTTGAAGGAAGTTTTTTGGACGCTGCGTGTGAACCTGCCACAGCGACATTGCGCTAGTAAAGCAAAGGTTGGGGTTTGAATGAAAACTGTTCTCATAGTACTTACTTTACTTTGCACACACTTTGCACACACTGTACTTTTATATTTTGTTGTGTGAGTGTTAAGTCTCTTGTTGTGTCTTATTTAAATGCCTTTCGTCATGTCTATTCGTCTAAGTCCTTCGTTATTTCCCTTATCTTTGCTATTTTACTGTGTACCTCAAGCCGGGAGTCTCTGCAAAAATTTCATTATGTCCTCATAATGACAATAAAAACGTCTTGATTCTTGATTCTAGTATAAGAAATAATGTTAATTACGATGAGGATAATAACATCAACAACATCAGCAACAACAAAAATCACCAATGCAGCTTTAAAGAAATGAATTATAAAGCAGCGGGAGTTTCTGCTGAAGGAAAAAAAAAAGAACGAAGATCTGAACTGTCAGGTTTGTACATGCAAATATCAAATATAAATGAAGGAGGAAAGACAAGCGGCAGAGCCCCAGAGAGTTTCCCGCGTCCTCCGCTGTGAAAGAAACCAACCTGAGAGACTGCCGCTTCGCTCTGAGCTGTTGTGAGAGCTGGTGGTGCTGAAATCTTGTGATTGGTTGTGCGGTATTCTACTAGACAATCCCTCGGCCAATCGGTAGTCAGGAATGAAAAGGAGGGCTACAGTGGGGGTTAAAGGGCAAAAAAACAAAAAAACAAAAAACAGTGGCGTCAGGTGATTGGCACTCAGCACAAGCACATGCAGACATGCAGTTAGAGCATCGGGCAAGCAGGATCAATTCAGGATCAATTCAGGATCGAGTCATACATTCAACAAACTGCACTTATTTCACACATCATTCACTATACACACAAACCACTCGCTGAGTCGTTATAACCTGGACACACAAAGTTGACAGTAGAGCTTTTAATTCTCTCTTCACGGAGATCTAATCTTCAATAATACGCGATCATACTTCTCAACATGAGAGAGAATTACACGTGTAGTTTTTTGAGATTCATTGCGTTCGGGGGACTGTGTCAAACGTATACATTTCCCAGTTTAGCCTTTTTTTTAGAAAATGAGATCATAAATATGCATTAGAGTAAAGCCGAGGAATGCTCATCACATCTTAAGCATGAGGCTCCTCTCTGCGATAAAAAGATCTGCGCTAATTCATTTTCGGGGTTATTTTCCCTCAATATTAGTCGAGTTAAAATGGATCGGCATTTACTCTGAATCTGAAGGAGGAGACGCAACATGGTGAGGGAATGGATGGATGACTTAACTGTGCTACTCCTTCAAAGAGATGTTTATTCAACCTTGGAGAGAAACCAAGATGGTGTCTGCAGGAAGGAGAAATGACTCTCTTTAAAAGGCATTTCAGTCTGAGTTAGCGATGCTTCAGAGTCTTTGTGTGGAAAAGTTGAAATACCAAAATGGCCATCGTAACAACTGTAAACTCGGGCGCCTGTGATCTCGGGCTAAATGACTTTGTTTTTTGAGATTCAAAGCATGACAATAATAGATTTAACTGAGACACTCTATACGCGCACACACTATAAAACGCACTCAACTCTCCCACACATGAGGGCAACCAAAAGAAAACCACCCCGTGTCCACTGGCACGCTCACATTCTCACGCGCACTTACTGTTGTTGCAGGAGTTCTTGTCCGGCAGGGAGTAGCCCAGGTTGGCCATCTCCTGCTTGGCCTGCAGCGAGGCCTTCCACTGGGCCTCGGGCAGGTCCACGGCCAGCTCGTGGATGCTGCTGGAGTGGAGGATCTGAGTGGTGGCGTAGGGAGTGGCCTGGGACGTTTGGCTGGAGCTGTTGTAGTTGGCTTTGGTGGTGAAGTCTATGCTGCTGTAGATGGCGCCATCCGAGAGCATGGTGCCCGTCTTATCCCCCTGACCAGAGGGGAGATCTGGGGAAGAGGAAGAGGAGGAAGAGAGGTGAACTACAGAAAACACTGCTCTCTACAAGACTCTCCTCACCTTTTTGTCATAATAAGCATTAAAAACACGATAGATACCGGGTGAAAGTTATTATATTGATTGTTTTGTATACAGAAAACCACAGTTTGTGCATTTTAAAGGTGGATAATATGTCTTTTCTGTTGTTATGTCACTGTGTGATCAGTATTATCATCATGACACATGTTAGTGCACACGTGGCACGGAGTAATACACAACTCCTTATATAGACATGCTGGAAGTGTGTGTTTATAGGTCACACATTGTCTTCTTATGTGTTTGTTTAGTCAAAGTTATGATTCATTTAATAGCACATTTTTAGCTGTGATATAACGTCGCAATAATTGTGCAGAAGTCACAAAAACAGACCGATTTTCTTTACTTTTTGTTCATAAACGTGACGTATTTCCAGATTTCACAAATTCAGTCCGATTTTAAACATTCTGAGTACTTTTTGCTCAGGTGTGTTCATATAGTTGGCGAAAATGATACTTTTTTTCCATCTGATCGCCTAGGTTGGGCTGGAAAAAAGGAAATAATACACTCTATATCGCACATTCTTATAGCCTCTGTATATACTGTACGTTTAAACATAGTCATGGAAAAAAGCAGCCAAAGTGCTCTGTGTTCTAAGGGTTAAAGTGCGTAAAACTTAGCATTTACGACGCATGAATGGGTGAAGTTTCACCATTCAAGAGTGATGGTGAAACTGTGTAGCTTTCAGTTAGCATTAAAAACATTCTAAAACATGCAAAGCTCGTTTGTGCTCGCAAAGTTAAAAACGCTGATTTTCTCTGTGGAGTTTGGTGTTGGGAGAGCGAGCGTTCAGACAAACTTCAGCTTCCAGCCAGAGGACGCTCATGTACAGCGGCGAACGCGGTCTTAAAAGCCTCTTAGGCTAAAGGAGTTTTGGGGATGAGCCCTTTGTGGAGTGGCTGAAATCTGTTGTCCGTTCTGTCGCTGCTGGCAGCCATGTCAGCCATGTCAGCGCCGAGACCCTGAGAGAGGGTCTGGGTCACAGAAATGGTGGCGAGTCGTGAGCGGGCGTGACGATATCAAAACCTCATATAGCCACACTTTCCAAAAAACAACAACAATCCAAAACCATGCCTTTAATGTAATGAACTGCTTTAAAGAAACACACACACACATGTGCAGCCATGTTTTTCCCCTTCACATTTACATCAGGGAAAATACCAATGCTCCACATGTGTGTGTGTGTGTGTGTGTGTGTGTGTGGGGGTTTGCATGCGCAGTGAAGGGGAGATGATGTAGAGCCGCGGCGGAAGTGTCCGCATCTGCGCCAGTCAAGCTGCGTCTGTCCTTCACGTCTGGCTGCTCAAGACCATCCTTTCAAACAGCCACCCACCCCCTGCTCCTCTGCTCCTCTGCCCGCTTTACCCCACACACACACACACACACACACTCTCATATACTCTGAGCTACGACACCAAGCTGGACTATCTGCCATTTTTCAGGCCCGGTGACACTGGAGGCGTCGTCGCTAATGCCATATATACTGTCCTGTGTATAAATGAATATACGTGTAATATGCATAAGCTGTGGTGATGAACAACGGAGGCTCGAGGACAACAGGAAGCGAGTGCGCAGGGGGCGTCAACAAATGAACCGCAACAAATTGACGATTGGTTATAAAATGTGCATTCAAAGCGTTGACAACAATATTGATTCAAATGTGTTAGGAATCAGTCGCTGTTCTGTTATTAATCGGTTTAATAACGCAGCGGCGCTCTTACGATCTCATTGCATCACTCATTATTTTAATATACATTTAGTGAATATTTTTTTAATGAATCTTTGCTAATTAGTCTTTCTGTAATTGTGTTAAATGTTTCCTGACCCTCTTGTAAAAGACACGTGTAATCTCAATGAGGTTTTTCCCTTGAAAAATCTGTATGTTACTGCAATGTTATCTAACTTTTCAAGTTGAAATGATTAGGCTTAGTGAAGAAAATGTATGTCCATGCTATGTTATTTTGAAATGATGTGCCAGGCATTATTATTATTGTTCGGATTCTCTGGTCTTTTAATGAAATATCATTTTGAATGAATGTATCTCCTTTAGGTCATCCTCTCTGAAAACACCAGGGACGACACACACACACACACACACACACACTCACCTCCTCGGCCATAGTTACTCAGATCGTTCGGGCCCCCGGAGCCGCTGTTGACGGGCAGACTGGTGGCTGGCCAAGAGTCTGCTAACCATGGATAACCTGGGTCACCAGCGTTCAACAGTCCTGGCCGGCTGAGCCGAGAAAACACGAGAGGAAACACCGGATTAAACACACGCTGTGAAATGACATTACAACCAGAGGGTTTGTTTGTTTGTTTGTTTGTTTGTGTTTTTGTTCCAAAAACATGCAGAATTCAGCGTTCTAGGAAATAATAACACAATGGGACAATATGAGGAGGAAGGAAAGAAAATCAAACATATGTTTAAATGCTTTTGCAGTGTGTTTGTGTGTGATAAGCGTTGCCCCTGAAGCTAATGAGACACATCTAACACAGAGGGAAGTTACCGTCGAGCGCCGAGACGCCCGCTCCTCCCGCTCCTCCCGCAAAAGTTGCGATTCCTTCAGGCAAACGCCGCCCTTTATCTCCCCCCGCTGTGTCTTTGTCACATTCCCAGAGTTATTAATGCAAAAGCACACCGTGGAGACGCTAATGCATGCGTTCGCTCTCGCGGTCGCCACATGTGCAGCAGTGCACGGCCACACACACACGTATGTTGGCGTGATAACGTTAATATCGCTGCGTTTTCCCCATCTACCCCTCGCGGTGATGTCCAGACAGTCTAAATCTTACTTGATGAGACGTCAAAAACCCCCGACACTTGTGGGATCCCCTGCATATGAGCGCGTATGAGGGGCGGCTCCATTTAACAGGTGTTGTGTCCCTCCTGAGGGGGCGAGGGCCATAAAAAGCAGCCGTTAAGACTTTAACCTGTCATGGGTGACTGCTGGGAGGCCGTTAGGGCCGCTTTACTGTACAATCACGTCCGAGGCTCGTTACCGTGAGCAACACAGATGGAGTTGAGTCAGATTTCTTTTGTTTGTGTTCCACTGACGAATCGCACTCGGCTTGTTTCTAATGACCCGGCAATTAAAACGGATTCAATTCAATTAAACCTGGCGAGCGGGCAACGACCCAACCCTCGCATTATTTAGAGGCCAAGGGCGGATTGCCGGCTTCCTCCCACAGTCCAAAAACATGCAGAGGTTAAAGGGATACTTCCCCAGCTCTGTCAAATGACACGTGTCAATGACCACAGCAACAGTGTCGAAGTGTAGTTTCTTCAGAGATGTTTCACACACTGTGGTGTGAAAGATGCAGCACCAGTGCTGGTATCTGAATCCCACCCTGCAGTGGTCAGACAAGCACCGCATGTGATGAAGGCGATGGCGTCGTCTCCTCAGAAGCACAGCACACCCCGCTGTCAGTAGCCGGCAGTGCTGTACGCAGCAGAATACAGAAAACACCGGCGCATTCTGAGCAGCTGCGTAACGCCGTAGTAAGCAGCCTGGCTTCCCCACGGGGGGGGGGCGTTTTTCTTTTTTCTTTTTTTTCTTGTCTCAGCGCTGAGCTCTGAGGGACCGCGATTCAGTCAAGCCCCGAGGACAAAGGGCAGGTAATGGGCGTCCTGCAGTCACTTTCTCCCACAGTCACAGGTTCTAAATGAGCAGAGCGGGTTGTACAGTGTGGGGGAGCCCAAATGAACTGCAGCCTGGCAGGCTGAGAACCCTCGCTGTGGTTCCTGAATGCCAAAACAGGCCCTCGGGGGGGACAAGTCATTCAAATTGATGGCTGTGCATCAGACACATGCACTTTTATAGGGTAATACATCTCTCCCCATCCTTCTACCTCTGTTTCTGGCTGCCATGTTTCCCAACTGCCATCATTCTCTTTCACCACACCATCTCCAACCCCCCCGCCCTTTTATTTTCTATGATAAACCTCCCGCTCCTCTCTTTCTTTCATCCCTCCTCTCTGACCCTTGTGAGCTACGCATCTGTCGATGAAAACGAGAGGACGCTCTTCCCGTTTGTGAGACTGCACACCGCAAATGGACATCATGTGCTTCTGTCTCATCAACACACACACACACACACACACACCGCACGTCACTAAGAGAAGGACAATCTGAAAGACAAGGAAGTGACAGTGGAAATGGCTGCATCGTCCTTGTATTCATCAAGCAGCAGTCTGCCGACTCAGGATAATTAGAATCAGACTGATTTCTGCAGCGGATATATATATTTTTCTTTTATTATGCTAGTTTTTCCGTGTGGTGAGGCGGCGTGGGGACAGCGGTTAGAGGGTGGACACCGGGTCATATGTCTAATGAAAAGTTGACACCTAACTTGGATGGATTGCAACCTTGGCAGATAAAATTTGATTTGGAGCGTCTCTTCTTCTTCTCCTTCTCCTTCTCGGTCGACACTTCAGCTTCTCGTGATGAGAAGAAAACCATAAATACAACCCCGAGAAACCACCGCCCCACCCCCCCACCTGACACTGAGCTCCCCATAAATAAGGCAGGTGAAAGATATTAATTCCAAAGCAACTTCATAAATCAGGAGTTTATGGTTCCACCAGACAAGTGAATGAAACCCGCGAATAAAAGTCTAGACATTAGCGAACACTGAAGAGCAATGAAAAAAAAACAAAAACCCAGATTACTGCTAGATTAACTCTCGGGGAACATGTTGCCATTAAGCAGCCTGCACTCCCTGCATGTAAAGGCATCTCCATAGCAACAGTGTTAGTGAGACCTGTTCCCTCCGCCTTACAGGGGCAAAAATCTGCTTTGCTAAAATATTGATCAGTGTCGAGATAGGAAGTTATTACTGCCTCCTAATTACCATCTCCCTATTGGCAGTGGGGGGGGGGATAAGGAATGAGCCCATATCGGCGTTTATCAATTTCAATTGAGAGGCCAGAATCAAATCGTGCAGACCTACCAATCTGCAGCCTATTCATCTTCCATGAATCATTTATTCTGTGATCGATTAAGTGTAATTGTTCCGTCAGGGCAATTTGGCAGCAGCCAATGAGGACGCGGGGACAGACGCGGCTTCGTTTGCTATTGTCTAATTAATGCAATAAACATCTCGTGTAACGAATGAACACATTCTCCTCTGACGCTCGCCGACACATTTTCGCCCCTCCACCCCCGCTCTCGGGCAGATGGGGAAGTTGGAAACATCTGGGGATTCTGACGGCACTCGCGACCACTGACTGATGACGCGGCAAAGACACAGATATTCCAAATCGAGGGGGAAAACGTAAAAAGTAAAAAGCCAACCAAAATGGATCAGTACTCCGAGAAGGGTCAGAAATGAGCAGGGGAAAAAAAAATGACCTTGAAATAATGAGAATTTGACCTTGACATTTAAACGTCAGGGGCGTTTAATACCCCTGTTAAATAGATCATTAACTTTCACAAAGCCAGAGTCTAAAAAAAAAAAACAAATGGCCCGGTTGAATCAGGGCGAGATGAAACAGTCTCTGATTTGTGGTCGATGATGATCTACTGGGACACGTTATAATCTACATTTCTGCGTTATATCCTTAGAAATTCATCCCATGTGAGATTAAAAAGTTCTTACATTTGATTTGGAGAACCGTGGATTGAAGAAACAAGGTTTCTTTTCCCAAAAATTGGATATAAAATACTCCTGAAATGACACTTTTGTTACTGTGTTTCTTTAAATAAGCTCACATGATCACACAATAACTGAGTTTTTCGGATCACATCGGATTTCATCTCTTTCTTTTCCTGGCATCATATCGGCCCGACACCGATACTGAATATCACATCGCAGTGTAGACCGTGTTCCCTGAAGCCTGAGGGTCACAGAGGGTCAGGTTTAGTTGACAGCCGCCTGCTGAGTGTCTTGAGTCCAGGAGGTTTGACTTATCCAGGTGTGAGAAGCAGCAGACAGACACACGGAAGCCCCCCCCGGAGACTCTTGAATACCCACAAAGGCTCAGTAACTGGTGTCATTGAGATGTGCCCCCTTTTTCCCACTCTCTCTTACGCGCACTGAGATGGAGCTGGCTGTACGTGTGTGTGTGTGTGTGTGTGGGGTACACCTCCACGCACCTCTCCCCTGGGTAATTATTTTTACATTATTACATGTGCTCAGATCCCAGCCGCCCACGCGAGGTGACAGGCAAATTTATCACCGCGCGCACGCGGGGGCCTCCGGTTTTGCCTGTAGCCGGCAGCGGGAAGATAAATGACAAAATAAAAACACTCTCTGCTTAAATTGTTTCTATTAATTCTGTTGGGAGATTTATGAGTTCATCTGTCGATGCGTGAATGGAGATGTGGTGAGACATGTGCACGGCAGGCAGACGGGTATCGGTTCTCTATCCATCTCTCAGTGTCGGGATCAGGAGCGGTTTGCATGTACAGGTAGCGGCGACGACAGTGACTCACCTTCCGTTGCTCATCAGACCACCATCCACTCTCTGGAATGTCACTGGAGTCAGAAAAAGAAAGGGGGAGGAGGAAGAGGAGAGAGGAGGGGGGGGAAAAAAAAGGACAAATATGAAGAGTTACAACACAGAAAAACAAATATTCATTTCCAGTTCTGCTCCGCTTCCATCGCTGGGCAGATTTGATGACTTCAGGAGCATTAAATCTCTCATAGAGTTCATCCACTTCACAAAAGGCTCGTCTGACATCACACATAACCACGGCTGAAGTCTATAAAGAATCTCAAACACATATATTTGCCACTTGCAGTTGACACACTTTTATTTTCCAGCTGGAAGCGGCGGTCTCACGCAGAGACAAAGGGGCAAACGTGCTCAAGAGCTATCGCAGCTTTAAGCAGGTGCGGTGCAGATTTTATTAGCCGAGTTTATTCGGTTAAGTGGCTAAATCTGTTCTCTCCTCTCTCGCTGTTGGCAGCCATACCGAGTGTTTGGGTCGCGGCGGAGTCAGCGATGCACCTCCTCCCGGCTGCTCACATGGGTTGATACCATTCATAGATGCTAAAAATGTGCGTTTATTATCTATTAACTTTACTTTTCACCGTCTTTGCCGCAAATAAAACCCTTTTCTTTTTGGGTATATGTGATGAATATCACCTCGTATCCGATGTCTTTCATTAAAATAAAAAAAAAAACCAAGAAGGATAACCGTCGCATATTGCTTTGAATTAAGTGGCAGACGTCATGTGCAGCTCAAGGACGCGGCGCCCGGTCGAGAGCGAGAGCTCATTTCATCTCTCTTGTTTTGCTGCTGAGTTATCATCAGATTTGTGATTAAATCTCGGCCAAAAAGTGATTAGAAAAGGCGGCGGGCTCATTAATCACATCGGGTTTCCTATCTGCGAGCTTGGAGCTCTGAGTTAGTGATCCTCGAGCCGGCTGGAGGGGGCGGGGGGTGCGGGGGGGGCTCGGCCACAACCGGTGCATGTGGCCCGTTCCATTAACAGTGATCTATAGATAACAAGGTCCGCACTTTTGTCAGCGGAGGCTTCAAAGTGAGAGTGCCGCTGTGAGGGAGCCGTTTCATCTCCGCCGACGACAGAGCGGCGTCGGGACTTCTGAGCGCGTTCGGAACTTCAAGGGGAGAAACCGCCGGAAAAAAGCGGCACGTGTTTGGAAATCACCTCGAACCAATGAGAGAAAGAAAGTTCACTCTGAAGAGAGAGGGAAGCAGAGCTGCGAGTCATTTTGACTCGTGTGTTCCACAGATGGAGATGAAAGAGCGGAGGAACATTCCATTCCTCTCGCTTCCGTTTCATTCAGGTCGATTCCACAACAAGCCCCGACACGGGCGACGGGAGAGGGGGCTTTTCTGCGGGGGTGACGTCGACGGGGAGAGGAAACTCCCACGATAGATCACGGGGGGGGGGCTGCTACTTTAATGCATCATCAACACGACGAAGCCGACTTAATCCGCCCCCCAGCCTCCTCTCGTAAACATCATTTTAGGACTTTAAACAAGAAAAACCTTTTGAAATTTGTCTCGCGTTCATGTCCAAACAGTTTAGAGTTTATAGAATTAAAATATTTGCCGCCGACACCAGTTTCGCTCAGACAAAAACAAGCATTTACAGCTCTGTGAGGGAAGAAAGTTGCATTGGAGAAATTCTGCGTGGTCTGAGAGAGACGAGTGACAGGAGAGGGAGGTGGAGTTCTGGTGGAGGCTGGTGGAGGCTGCGGAGCCGGGAACGGCCTCTGAAGTCCATATCTGTGCTCAGGCACATTTCTGGGCTGCTGTGTGGCCGACTTTTATGTTCGTCAGAGTGACACGGCGGCAGAGCGCCGCGCCGCTCTCTCGCCTCCGTATTCCAGATAAGCACTTCCTCCCGTATGAATACAGATTAATCCCCTTTAATAAGCATTAAGGGAGGGGTGGACATAATCAGCGTATAAAAATTCCATCAAACCTCTTTCCTGCTGGCTGTTTGCCACCACAGAGTAATGATTTACCTCTACTTTAGTGACAGGAGGAAGAAACCCGAGTCTCTCCATACATCAGTGGATTGTCAATACGACGCCGAGGATTTGGCACACGCTCTAAATATCACCCCACTCTACAATCTCTGCTATATTTGACATTTTCTAACTTTTTCTGTGCCATAAAAATGCCCGTTTTTTTGAAGTATTAGCACATTATCCACGACGGCGCCACTGAAGGCACAGAAATCTACACCTGCTTATATTTATGACATCTTTTTTATCACTTTTATAGCCGGAAACGGACGTGTGTACATACACTTACACTCCCTGCACCAAAGTCCATAGAGAAAATCGTGGTTTTTAGCTCGCAGGGGGACACAGGAGCTGCTGCTCTGCTGCTGCCTTGTTTGGTAAGTTGATGCCACTTTGGTCAATTCTAACTGGAGAATTTCAAAGACTTGAAATTACAAGTTGACATGTTTGAAGGCGCTGATGGAGACGGCAGTGGATGAATCACTCCTGTGTGCCACGAGGTAAAATCATTGATTTTCTCTATGGACATTGGTGGAGAAAAAAGGAAGGTGGGCGGGCCTTTTTCGTTGAGCTTCTGGCTTCTCTTTAACTGGACAAGTTTCACTACCTTATTAATGTGTTCCATAATCTGCTGTTACAGCAGCGGCGGAAAAGGCTGAAGTTAATTGGGTTTTGGCTGAGGGTTCCAGTGGGGATCACGCCGGTCCATGTGCACTTTAAAATGTTACAGGGAGAAAATGAACACTACGTTGACCCCTGACCTTCTGTACGGCAGTTATTAGTTACACAGGCTGTGCCGAGCAGAGGCCACCGGGCGTTTTTGTTTAATCTTGAATTTAATCCAAGTACTAGGCCACTGTCATCCCAATCCACTCACTAAAGAACAAACACGTGAACACAAATGGTGGGAGATAAAAACAAAAACCGACACCATCCAGCTGCTTAACTGAAACCTAAAGAAACAGATTTGTGTTAATGTTTGCGTCTGGAGAGGAAAAACCAAAACAAGGGAATGTGGTTATTAGAGGAGGAGCCTAACACCCCGCAACCACAAGACACAAGGACTCACACTTACAAACAAAACACAGTATGTAGCTAAGGCACAAGGTCATGGTCACGGCTAACACTGTGCGTTTTTAATTCCCTTCAATTTCCCTCCATGTTGTTGGACGTGCATTAGCCGTGACCACGAGTCTGACGAGGCAAGCGTGTGTTCTATGAGCTGGGGGTGGGGGTGGGAGGGGGGTGGAGTCTGCGTTGAGGTCAGAGTTAGAAGACGGGACAAACGGACAGTACCTGCAGGGGTGAAGGTGAAGGACTGAACTGCAAAACAAGAAGACAGAGAAGTTGCAAAAGCCTGCAGAGATAAAGCAGTGCTTTGGGGGGGACGGGGACGGGGGTCATGAGTGTCAGCCATGAACGCAGCCAGCTCAGAGACGACAGAGATGCACACACACACACACACACACACACACACACACACGTGTCACAAACAGAAATGAAACCGCGGCAGCTTTCGATATGAAAACATGAATCAATGATGCTCTTTTGTTGCGTTTCTGCTTGTTAATAAGAACATGTTAGAATATTATGATGCGCACACACACACACACACACACACACATACAAAAACACAAAGAGAAAATGTCTAAGTTCATTAGCATTTCTGTTCTCTAATTAAATCTTACACCCTTGGCTGTATGTGTGTGTGTGTGTGTGGTTGCTTGTATTGACTGAGGTTCACTCAGTAAGAAGTTGTGGGGTGGGGGAGCGGGGCGGGTCAGCGTGTGTGAGGAGAGCGAGATGAACTCCAGAGAGTCCGGTCTGCCCACTCAACTCCACCAGGCTCGGGCTTTACACCAACAGTGTGGGTGGATTTGACAAGAAAACGGAAGCCCTCTGGATAAGATTCACACTGACATGCGTCTCCCTGACTGTGGAGCCTTCAACTCTGCCAGCAGCTCACACGAGACTCCATCAGAACTCGGATTCAACACGGGGAAGTGTTAATGAAGTAGTGAAATAGCAGAAAGAATGACTTTGTTGAAGGCGCAGGTGCAGGAATCAAGTGCGACAACCTTCAGTATCTTCTGACACCAATATCAGTCAGAAACTGTTGTTTGTGTTTAAATTAAGGGTTTAATTAAGGGATGAATTGACACCAGTGCTGAGTAGCAAGTCTCACCTGCGTAGTTGCTCAGTCCCTTCCTCTTCTTTCTCCTCCAGTACAGCCAGATGCTGAAGCCCATGAGGATGACCCAGCAGGCGCCGCCGATCCCGGCGATAAAAGCAGGCTGCTTCACCACGTCGGTGATCTGCTCCGTGATGCTGTTGTTCCGGTTCCCGTGTATGATCACGTCCCGGAACTCCTTACCTGAGGGTTCGGGGGGCGGGGCGGGGGGAGTGAAAAAGTTAACACAATTGCACGCGTGACGCCGAAAGGAGGTGGAAAAAAATAACACCCACAGACACATGGAGGCAGGGTTAGGCCTGGATTAAGCTCCAAGAAAGCAGCTGTGATGAATTTCATCTGCGATATCGACAGGAGCAGGACGGGATGGAGGGGATGTGCGGTGAAATATAATGTGCAGACTGGCAAAGACAAAGCCTGAAAGCTTAGAACTAACCCCCAGGTGAGCAGGTTGTTTGCTTAGCTCAGCCCCTAATTCACTCTATTGCCAGTAAAACACACTATGTGAAATGAGAAGAGAGGATCCTGGTCTGTATTGATCTCCGTTCGCGGCTGCTTGACACTATTTCTTGGCGAGAGACACAGCAGCGGCGAAATGTTCCCACAAATCAAGCGAAACGCGCCCGGAAAGATATCACACGCGCACACACGCGCACACGCAGGGATGCACCGAGAGCTCTCCGTCATATTTATGTCCAAACACGCGGACACACCCATTTGCACAAACCTCAAGACTTGCAAACACACAACGTATTTATAACTGCGAGCCGGAGGCTCAGCACTGGGAGATGGATTATGTGAGTGACACTGGGGAAATAAGAACATGCTACAGGCCAAGCCATCAGTTATGGGTCAAATCAGGCACAATCCCGCCGCAGCTGCACATAAATCACGTGCAGTCACGTCGCATTTCAAAAAATATTGGTATTCTAACAATATTATCACTTTGGCAACTTGGTCCGGTCTAATCTACGGAAGAAAATGGCTCTGAAAGTTCTTCTTCTCCGTCTTTAAAAATTGGATTTCCAAAAACAATTTTTTTGTTGTTGTTGTTTTATTGTCTAAAAACCCCATGACATCCTTGATTACTTGTTGTTTCCGGGTCAAAAATGACTATAGTATGTATATCCATCAGATAGAAAACATTACCATATACACAGACTGTAGACACACCCATAAATCCCACAATCCACCCCTGCGTGAACCCCACTTATCTTGACGCGATGTATAATTCATCACATCTGTTGTACAAAGAGCTTACTGTACTTTGAAAATCGAGTCTCACCAATGATGATGGTCTGAGGTTCACTCCTGACTCCGACCCCTGCGCTTGTGCTGGCGGCCACTTCCACTCGGTACACCATCCCCACCTGCAGCCCCCCCACCACCACAGAGCGTATGGCTGCATCCACTGTCTTATTGACATGGAAACGTGTCTCGTTCCCCAGACACCAGATCTAAAGCAGAGAACGAGAGAGAGAGAGAGAGAGAGAAAACAGAGAGGAACGTTGATTCTATTTGGCTCTGTAACAGTGAAATGAGAATCCATGCTGACTTCAATGCCCGCAGACAAACCTTGTACTCCTGGATGAGGCCGTTCTGGTGGTCTGACGGAGGGGGGTCCCAGGAGATGCTGATGGAAGTGCTGTTCTGGTTTCCCACGGTCAGGACCGTTACCTGCTGAGGAGGAGCACTGGGAGCTGGGAGTGGAAACACAGGAATAAGCGGGTCAACCGTCAGACAGGCAGCAGCAGTATTTAACAGCCCAACGAGATGCACAGTCTCATAAAAAAAAACCTCAAAAGAATCAGACACAGGAAATGTTATTCTTTTGGGATCATGAAGGCTGTCAAGTTGTCTCATTTACAGGGTGATTTGCATAAAGACTGGGGCAACTCTGAACTAGTGGAGCCTATCTTTTAAATTTCTCTATGATTTAAAGACTTCACGCTACGTTTCAGGCTGCTGGATGTGATATGACACCCTGGTACAGTCAGACAAGAACCCGATGATTGATGCTTTTCTCTCAACAGCGACGTCCAACACTTACACAATAGCAGACTCTGCCTCTCAGGTGACCCTAACTGTATATATATGTATGTATATATGTGTATGTGTATATGTATATGTGTGTATATACATATATATATATAATATATGTGTATATATGTGTATATATATAATATATGTGTATATATGTATATATATGTCTATATGTGTGTATATGTGTATGTGTATATGTATATGTGTGTATATATATAATATATGTGTATATATGTGTCTATATGTGTATGTGTATATATGTGTATATAATATATGTGTATATATGTATGTATATATATATATGTCTATATGTGTATGTGTATATAAATGTATGTATATATGTGTATGTGTATATATGTATGTATATGTATATATGTAAATATACACACACATATGTGTATATATGTATGTATATGTATGTATGTAAATATACACACACATATGTGTATATATGTATGTATATACATATCTTTTTTTAATATTTATTATTTTTCTTTATATGTATATTTATATAGAATTTCATTGTACAGGGAAACGTGTTTCTTTACATATGACAATAAACACTTTGAATCTTGAATCTAACGACCCGTTCACACACACCGTCTCAGGTGAAACCAACAACCTGATACCTGGTCCTCCCCACTAGTTGGTCAGAACTGAAGAAGCCTCTTGGATAAGATGAGGTCTTGATTACTGCAATTCTCTCCTCTTCGGCCTCCCTCAAAAGTCTCTCCATAAAATCCAACTGGTCCAAAAACTCAGCCGCCCGTATCATCACAAAGACCCCCTCGCACCACCACATCACCCCCGTCCTCCAGCACCTCCACTGGCTCCCTGTAAAACACCGCATCAACTACAAACCCCTCCTGTACGCATACATGGCCGTCCACAACCTTGCCCCTCCCTACCTGTCTGACCTCCTGCACGTCATCACCCCCACTCGTTCCCTCAGATCCTCCTCCTCCATCCACCTCTCTGTGTTTCGCACTATGGGGGGCAGAACCTTCAGCCACTCTGCTCCCCAGCTCTGGAACACACTACCACCTGACCTCCGTAACTGTGACTCTCTCCACCTCTTCAAATCAACCCTCTAACCTCCCTGCTTTTACGTCACTTCCCTATTTTATTGTGTTGATTTTATGTGTTTTTTGGTTTTTATCTAATTGTGTGACCTGAAAGGCGGTTTTAAATGAAATGTATTATTAATATTAGGTGAAACGTCGTCAACTCAACTCAAGAAGGTCATGACCACGATGACTGAGAACCTTCACCGACAGCACAACAAAAATGGCCAGAAAAACAAAGTTGCTCAACACTTTTCTCTCCGTAGAATGTTGTAGAGAGGTCGATACCGTCGTATTTTCATCATCAACTGTTGGACCAGAACAGAATCTAACTGTTGCTCTCTTCATTGGTTCTTTGACGCACTCTATTTCTGGAGCTTCTGTTGTCCTCTCATTCAAACTCCACAAGTTCAAATCAAATCAATCCATTATCGAAACATAGAAAAAGTAACCAGAAAGGCCGACAATTCATAATTCATAATGTAAGTTCATCCATGTAATAAAGTACAGTTTATAATATTTTAATGGTATCGAATGTGGAAATTGCTCCTTCTCCTATAAAGCTTGAAAGATTCACTTAAAAAAAAACTGGATCCCACCTAAAATCTTAATCACAATCGATATTTTACCTAAATCATTCAGCCCTCGCTGACAGTAACGATCAGCGTGATACACAGTTCAGTGGAGCATAAATCAGGCTTAAAACTCCAACACTGACCAAGCCGCAGTGGCTTGTGGGTCGACAAGATTGTTGGACGGAGTCCAGAGAAGTCGGAAATATGAAGAAAAAAAAAATGAAGACATTTTACGGGAAGGAAAGGAGGTCTCAGTGAAAATATTGACTGAATCCATCGATCAGCCAGATGAAACTAAAGCCAGTAGGTAAGGATCAGAGTGAAGAATCCGCTCTATCCACACACCAGCAGAGAGCAGACGGAAAAACAAGCCCGAGTCCACGCTCTCGTAAACCACACGCGGTTGTTATTCTGATGGCAGCAATCTTCTGACCCCACGAGGGGTAACAAAAGGAAAAACAAATAACAGTTGGCCGAAACTGGAAATAAGGTTTTAAAAAATAATGTTTTCTCATTTCCGCAGCGGCTGGCAGGGGATCGGCGCCACAGCAGAATACTGACAGGTCAATTACTCCTCAGCTGCCTCTCCCTCACCTCGCCTCCATCCAAAATGGCACGTGTCACCCTGTAAATCTGTGCTCATCCCTCAGTGCGATTGGCCACGCGGTCCCCCAGAGAGCCGGCGAGCCCTGGCACGGCGGAAGATGAATGGGTCCAATGATGAACCGAGCACCTTGGCCAGATTAGAAGCAATCTAACGTGTGGGGCTGGAGCATCTGATCAACCATCACGCTCGGGGAGCTCTCCGGCGCTGACTGAATTGCGTCCAGGTGACAAAGTGGCGGGATCGGCAGCCATCGGAGACAATGTCGTTCAAAGTTAATGCTATGAATGATTGAGCGGCTTATTAACGTGCATATTATGGCGCTAAACAATACACATTTTTCATTAGCGTCCTCGGAGGCTGCGCTAATAGAGCCATTAGCTGAGTGATGCGTGGCAGTCAGGAACGTGACCCCTCCGGTTCTCCGCTGCGACAGACCTGATCCAGACCAGCACAAATAAATAACTATACATACAAAGCCAGCAGCTGATGTGGGAGGAAGAGTGTGGACTAACCGAGGAGACACCCGTCACCACGGATAACCATCAGTGCCCCCGCCAATTGAATATTTATGCAAACTTTACGGGTCTCCCGTCCACCTAAATAAGCATTATCTTGCATAAATGATGGGGCTCTTTAGTGAATCCTCAAGCAATCAGTCAGTGGGAATCTGACGGCGGCCGCAGTTCATCCACGGCGCCGAAGAACAAAGGTGACAACCCAGTACGGAACGGGATAAAAAAAAAGCACGATTTTTAAATACGCCGTTTATCTTTTGACATCTGGCCTACAAAACCCGCAACGGAAACGCAACCGGATCAGGATTTGAATGCTCTAAATTGCAGAGTTGGAGTTGATTTTAGCAATTTAGCAATGACTGATTTCCCTTCACATAAGAAGGAGAATTATCTGCATGAACGATGGAAGTCCTGAAGCGATCATTCAGCGGGAATCCGGGTTTATTTACGGAGTCAAGCTCAATGGACTCACTATTTTAGCCACAAGTATATTTGAAAGCCCACGTCCACGGGAGAATCTCTAATTGTGTTAGCTTTGGGGGCGAAGTTTTAATCACCCTGTGAACTAGACATCTCTAACCAATCTCGCTGCCCTTCTCCATGGTCCCAAGGTCTCCGAGGAGCCCACAGCCCACCGCATATGTGTCGTGGGTGTGTCGGCTATCTCAGCTGACCAGGTGCAGCCGTGGCAGGCGGCTGACAGAAACAGAAAGTGGCCGAGCTCTCTGAGGGACCGGGATGCAGATAGACCTGAAGCAGGGGGGGGAGCGTTATCAGCATTGGTAATAGCTGTGACATGGAGGTTTTCTGGAGGCCTCAGGGAGAGGAGGTGCACCCGCATGCATGGATTACTGTACGTGTGTGTGTGTGTGTGTGTGTGCTGGGGACCACTGTGGTGTGATGGCTGTTCCACTACAGCAGTGAGCACGCTGGCTGGCCCACAGGAGATATGCACTCTTTGAGAACGGAAATAAATGGGTCTGTCACCTGACAGGATGTAAACTGTCTCCTTACACATGCAGGTCTGAATATGTTGAAGCAAGACGGGCTTTGTCCCCTGTATAAAGAGACACTTTCCACCCTGCAGTGCTGTTATAGGCCGGTGAGTATTTACTTTAGGCAAACTGAGCTTTTAGTTGAGTCCAAAATAACCAAGGTTCCCGTCTCTTTGGGTTGTGAGACTACATGGGCACAATTTAAAGGCCTGCTGTATAATATTTGGGCGGGGTTATTGGCAGAAATTGAAAGTACGCATGTGTTTTATTGCATTTAAAATAAAAATAGTTTGGGCTTACGTAGCCGTACAATAACCCTCTGTTACAGTATGTATTTTAGTCGAGGGTCTGCTTTACAGAGGCAACGTGTTTCTCAAACAGCCGGAACGACGGGAAAGAATTACTCCACCCATGTTAAATGTGATGCATAAACCAACACAGAAGAAGGCAGAGAGAGAGAGTGGATAGAGTTGTAGCAGAGAGTTAGCTTTATGGCAGTAACATGAGTTAATCTGGGATTAATCTCATGAATCTCCCCTGAAAAATCTCCTTAGTGAAGAAAACAGGGAGGTCGGAGCAAAGACGTGAAATAGCGTTGCATTAAAGTACATGAAGACAGGCAGGTAACAAGTGGTGTGTGTGTGTGTGTGTGTGTGTGTGTGTGTGTGTGTGTGTGTGTCAGAGCCTGTTTGAATCAAGCTTCAGGCGACAGATCCTCCGCGCAGGAGGAAGTGCATGTTGTGTCCAATCACAGCTCAGGCCTGTGGCTGCTGGATGATGGATGGCACTAACACCACCAATCATAAACAGCGCACACACACACACACACACACACACACACAGCAGAGAAGTCAGACCGGTTCGTTCACACACTCAGACCTCAGTACGAGTGTGAGATTACAACTAAAACGACAACTTTATCTGTCGGGCGGGGTCACGTGAAGTATCCACTTCAAAAAGAAGCTAAAAAATAAAGCTACCGCTTTATCCTCCACAGGATAGCGGGGTGCACCCTGGACAGGTCGCCAGTCCATCACAGGGACACAGAGACACACGGTTCATTTAGAGTGTCCAATTTAACCCAATTCTAAAATCTGCATGTTTCTAGACATGCAAACTCCAACCATGTGGCCCCTGGTATGAAAGCAAAAAACGTCTTTATTTTACAAACTGGACTCTCATACCTTCCTCTGTCGTCCGCGCCGTCCTGGACTCGCTGTCGGCGCCTTGGAACTCGTTGAAATACGGCCGGACCTTGATCTCGTACACGATTCCCTTCTTGAGCGCGGAGAGGACGACGCTGCGCTCGGAGGGGACCTTCACGTCCTGGGTCTGCCAGGGCCCCGGCGAGGGCAGTCCGGACGTCTGCCTGTAGAGAACCCTGTAGCCCTGGATGAACTGGGACTGACGGTCCACCTGAGGAAGTGAACGATGACGGTTTAGTCCTGTAGATCTGGGCGGAACACTCGAGAGGATAGTTTCTTTTCCTCGCTGGAACGCATTTGAGAGAGCGCTAAGAGGCTGTTACTGGTTTAACGGGCCTTTTATCACCAGCTATGACACACTTAGCTCAATTAACACCCTGCCATTACTAAAACGCAAGTGTTCCCTCCTCCATTAAGAAAAGGAGGCCGCTCTGTAACGCCACCCTTAAGGACACACGCGTGTCTCATAGCGGCAAACACAGAGACGCACCAACACACAGCAGAGGTGACAACAACAAAAAAAGATATAGAAAAGTCGTGCGAAGGCACAGAGGACCAACACGCCGGCCTAAACTAAACCCCCCCCCGACAGAAAAGCTGAATTTATGCACACTGTCTGCATAGCTCATTGTAATGGCTTGTTAGCAGCAGAGGAAGTGAGCAGGGCTTTGGAGAGGGATGTTAAGCAGCTGTTTGTTGCCCCAGTAAATCAGCAAAATGGATTCCCTGCTTCATTAATGGAATGATTTGGGAATTATATATATCTATATATATATATGTATATATATATATATATATATATATATATATATATATATAGATATATATATATATATATATACATATATATATATATATATATAGATAGATATATATATATCTATATATATATATAAATAAGTGTCCCCCCACCCTCATGATTAATTACACGGCCATGTTTTTTGGTGTTGATTGTACATTACAATCATAAAGCAGTGCTTTAGCATTAAATTAGTCTTGGGTCTTGGTGGGGTGAGACTTATTATTATTATAAGGGTCAATAAACATGTCATCGGCAAAAGTGCTAATGCGTTCCACTTGGGAAATGGAAACAGGCCCCCCCGCGCCGCTAAGTGAGTGCTGTGCACTGTAAACACCAACACCCGTGTGATTTACGGCGCCGCAATCAGCGTATAAACCCGGCACATATGTTTTATGTAGCACCTCAGCTCGGAGGGAATATAAATGTCCCCTTTTGTCAACATTACCGTACAATTAAATATGGAAAAAAGAGGCATTTAAGCACATTTGTCGCGTTTAATGAAACGGCGTGATTTAAGGACGTCGTTGATTCTTGAGTTTAATGGTTTGTGCTATCGGAAAAATTACGTCAGTTTCTGAAAGCGGCACAGTTGCACGTCAAAAGCACAACGTGTGGCTAGTACGGAAAATTCCACGGAAGCCGGCGAATCAGAGGAGAGAGTTGGAAAAATGCCTGTACATAGTTTCCATGTTTTTTTGTACATTTTTTGGCGCATTTAAGACAAAATCTCAAATAAATGTTCCTTTAAATATGTTTTACCCTGTTCACATTTCAAATTTAACGCACAAAATCTGGAGTTCACGTCATTGTAAATTGTTAACACACTGTTTTGTCATGCAGTAACATCACAGGATCATTTTCTGGTTAAAATAAGCAATTTGAGACATTTTGAGGCTTAGGAGTTAAAGTGTTAAAATAATATCAATGCATCATATCAAGGTGGTGGGGAATAAAGAGACATATTCATAAATGAATCTACATTCCAGACTAATTTTATCTGTGCAACTTCTTAAAACAGGAGCAGGTGAAGACACGTGTAAGACTGTTGAACAACCAGATGGCTCTTTATGATATTTCTTTTTTATGTTCCCTGTGGTTAAAAGAAACATTTCAGCTATTTGATGTTCAGTTACTTTTAAGTCACCAATTAGAAAACGGCGAAACAACCCGAGTGAAAGTTTCCTCCTGATACGGAACCGCCTCGAGGAACGGCTTTGTTGTTCTTTTCTGGCTTCAAAGGAGGAAAATGTGACGTGAACAGAAACACTCTCTTGACTTACGGTGACTCAATTTTGAAAAAAGAAAAAAATCAAAGCGTGGAACGAAAATGTGCGGAGATAAGACAGCGGCTGCGAGACTCACCGTCCACGTGACCTGGATGGTCGTGGGACTCAGGACGACCGGGTTGTGCAGCCGAACTATGACCTCGCCGAGCTCCTTCTGGACGTGCCTGTGGTCGACGCCCTGAGCGGGAGGACTGATGTCTACGAGAGGACAGACGGAGGGACAAATACACATGTTTCAAGAACACCGACGGCGCGACACTCCTCTGCACATACATTACATTTGTTTCACATTACGAGCAAATAGAGAGCGCGTGAGATATTGAGAGTGTGGTCGAAGCAAAACCACATTTTGAGTTATATATTGAAGGAAAAGAAAAAAAAAACCCTCACATGAGGAAATTAAATACTTTTACGCTTCGTTCAAACAAACCCAGCAGTGTCATGAATCACGGGCTGCACTAACAGTGTAACATAGATTTTTTTATTTTTATATTAATGCATGCCTTTGTCAATAAACTCATCTATATATCATCGTAGACATTGAGCTCATAAAAAAAAATCCACTTCCTTCTTCTTTTTTTTTTTATCGCACTCTTGGCTTGAGCTTGACAGAGTCTGGCCACAAGTTGCTTTTTATACTTTATTATATATTTCTTTTTTTTTTTTTTATCATCATATCAGTTCAATCTGGAGACTGTGGTCTGTCCAGCGCTGTAATCAAATCTTCTTTCGGGTTTGGAGGCCCCTGTTATGATCATTAACATAGCAGGGATAGCACTAACCCTGTTAGGGCCTTCCAGAAGTAGACACGGTTATTTTACATAATTGCTAAAGTGACGCTTTAATGAGCTGCACTGAGACGGGAGATATTTGACCTCTGGAAAACTCTGCGCAGCAAATCAACAGAGGAACAGAACAGAGGACCCGATAGCTAGCACACTTTTGAAGAGGTGTCTCGCCTTATCAGTTAGAAAGAGGAATTCTAATCAGTAAACCACTTAGAAACAGTTCAAAATGTCTATGAAAAGTAAATGATGCTGGTTTTTAAAGCTCCAGTGTGTAAGAATTAGTGACATCTAATGGTGAAGCTGCAGAATGCACCACTAATAATACGACAAGTTTATTGCACAACAATTCACTTTCCTTTAATGTCAGTTACCTTGTGTCCTGACGGGCTCTGACATGGGGCTCGGGTCACTGAGGCCCTGGCTGTTCACCGCTCGCACCATGAACAGGTAGATGGTGTTGGGACGGAGACCTTTGACAGTGAACTGGGTGTTTTTGACGTGATCTGCCACCGTTTGCCAGCTGTTGCTCACCGACTGACTGCAACCCAAAGCAAAGACACGGATACAGATACAGATCCATCGCAGAAACATGAGAGATCACCGAGGTTCAGTGCGGTCACACACCTGAAGGCTTCAATGACAAAGGAGGAGACAGGTGAAGCTCCGGCTGTCCCCGACTGCCAGGACAAGGACACGCTGTTCTTGGTGACGTCAGTGACCTGAGGTTTGGTCGGCGGACCTGGAAGCTCGTTCTCATCATGGCTCTTGATGACCGTCAGTCCCCCTGATTCTGCAATGAATAAAGACATGTCCTCTGATGACAACTGAGAGGTTTGTGTGACAGTTCGTAGATAAACACACGCAATCGCCATCATCTCGTACCTTTGACCTCCAGGAAAGCGCTCCATGACGTTTCCCCGCTGGAGCTGGTGGCCACGCACGTGTAGATCCCAGAGTCTGAGAGCTGCAGCACAGACACACACACACACACATATACTCTATGAATATGAGTAAAAACTATTACAATAACACGTTTCAGTGAGGGCCACTTCAGAGCAGCGGGATCAATAGCTGACGACGCGCAATCTCTAAAGATGTGTGTCACACACGAGGGCCTCAAAGTGCTGACGCTAATTTCCTAATGAATTCTATTTTCCGTTCACCGCACTTCCATCACGTGTCCACCCCCCCACCACCTCGCCTCGCCTTCATTTCGCCACCGCCCTGCCGACCACACAACAAAGCCAGGCTAATTCATTTAGGGTGGGCTGCTGGAAACCCCCTGGACCGATGACAGCTGGCTTGACTCTCCGTCCCTCTTAGGAACTTTGCTTGTTTGTTGGGTTTTTTTGTTTTTTTTGTCCTTCCATTTATTAAATAACATGTCAGTGGTTCGGCAGCTTTATCAATCGTAATAGATATTCCGCCGAGGCTTCAGAGTGCAGAAAAGTAGATGTGGGCCTTTCAAATTTAATCTGGACTACTGTGTGTGTGTGTGTGTCTAAGTGCATACATGTTCCTGTCCTGCAGCTGGAGTCCGTCCCACACACAGCAGCCCAGCTGTGACACTAAGTGATTACAACAAATCACTTTTCAATTTGCCGATTTATCTCCGTATGGTGTTTTACGAAACCGTTATATAAACATATCTACACGTCACAGAGCAGGTACACGATGTAAGAAATGTATTGTATGACGTCATAAAGTGGCGTCAGAGGTTAGAGCCCTCACAGTCACAAGTCAAATTCCAATTTACAGCCTGTAAACTCTGCACCTCACCTAAAAAAAGAATGATAAAAAAGTATGTCAAACACAGTGAGATGCAACTCTGGGTCTGAAATGATTATTTTAACAATTTTAGAAAGCCTCACTACCCCTCTCAAAAATGTCATAACGGAGTAACAGGAAAAACAATACTTGTCTGCTTCAGAGGTAAGTATGAAAAATGTGCATGGCTGAAAGGGGAAAGAGGAATTTGAAGACATTACTTCATAGCACCTCCTCAACACGGGCCAACATGGGATTATTTAGCTACAGTCGAGCTACAGTTCGACATTGTTCGGATGTTAGTATCGGCTCAAGTCGCTCGGAACCTTGTCAGAGCAGGTACTAAAAAAGTACCAGATGCCAGGTACTATCACGGATGGAAATGCTAAAAACAAAGTTTCTCAAGCGCCGCTCCTTGTGTTTCAGTGTCCCCAATATTTTAAACCGACTTTTGCAGAATGTTTTACATAAAACTGTGTGGGGAAAAAAAAAAGTGGACCAAACCTTGATGTTTCTGATCTGCAGGCTGCCCAGCTCCTGCAGAGACATGCGCGCGTCCTTCCCCAGCAGACTGACCCCGTCCTTCAGCCAGCTGACGGAGGGGATGGGGTCTCCCGACGCCTGGCACTTCAGCAGTGCCATGCTGTCCACCCCGAGCGTCTGGTTGGACGGGCCTTGGCGAATAATCGGCGGCGGTCGATCTGTGAGCACTGCGGACACACACATGTGACATTCAGACGTGACAGCGCTGCTCATAAAACGCACTGGGGGGGGGTGGATGTGGTGCTCTGTCATAAAAAAGTGGACTATTTTTCCTCGGCAGGTCTTGTAATTGCACCGCAGAACAATGACCATATCCTGTATTTCCAGGAAGCAGGGCACAGAACAGCTGAGTAGTGTTCTCTGGCTGCATTGATGTGGCGCACGGACGCTAAGCAGTTTCCATTTACTGCCTGGCTCGCCTTATTTTTATACACCGCTCTAGACTCTGTGGTGCAGTTTGGCGCTGAGACTCTTGCCTATTGACTCAGCGTGGTTTTGATAAATACTTCATTGTGTGCAGCGCGGGGGGGGGGCACAAAAAGAGGTCACTTCCATGGACGACGTGTGGCTGAAAGAACCCTCATAATATTCGCACGTTATTATATTATTATGTTACATTTTGTTCCGCATTTACATCGACGGGTGATGAATTCCATTCGTAAAATTCATTTGTTGGAACGTGCCACAGAACAGAAAGGCCCCCGCGGGGGCCCGCGTGTGAAAAAGTGGGCACGTCAGAGGTGATCTCAGAGCGCGCTGGCACCCTCGCACACAGGGCAGTTTATATATTTAGATGGTGAATAATGTGGAGTCCCCCTGGCATCGCTGAAGCCGCATTAATTAGAGGGTATGGATTAATGATGTCAGAGCTGCGGGGGCTAATTACCGAGTCTACCTCAGTAACCTTTCAACACATTATTACACCCTGGATTCCACCCTTTTCTCTTCCTCTCCGGCGGCTTCACCTGACAAGAGGAAGTGATTTCAAGTGACGCACTTATACGTACGTACACTCCGGGGTGGACGCCTCTATCTGTATGTCATACGAGACAGAAAGAGAAGAGAAGATCTCTTATGACCGTCATGATATCCAGGCCACATGGATTTCTGCTTCACTCGTCATCACAGCATCAGATGGAATTATTCCAGAAAGTTTTCCGTTCCGTACAGTATGATGTTTTCCTTACAAGGAGAGGATGATGAGCGCACGGGCGGAATGCGGCGTTTGTGTGTGTGTGATGTATGTGTGGAAGGCACGCGGGAGTGACTGAGGGAGGAGGCGCGGCACTGACCGGAGCCTCAGGGTCTCCGGATCAGGAATTTCTCATTACAGATCCCCTTGAACTCCACAGACTTTTTGTAGTAAATCACACAAAGGCAGCGGCAGGTGTGGCCGTGACCTCACCCCCGGGCCCCGACGTGCTCTTTCCTCCTCTACCAGACCTCGCTGACACTGTTCTCTCTGCCTCGCATTTGAACGGAAATCAATATTTGAAGTTAAAGAACGAAACAAAAAACGTGGCGTTGCATTGGAAGGACGGTCCAATCCTGTCCCAGCTTCTGATCACACACGGACAGCCGTCCGTCTCTGGCGTCACGGCTCCGACACCTCGCAGGAACGCATCATTCATACCGCGCGCGGGGGGGGGTGGGGGATCAAACGCTGTCACTCACTGACTGAATCACATCCCTCCTCTTCCGCTGCATCTCCTTTCCTGACTCTCCCTCGTTCACACGCGCGCTCGCACCTCGCCCACTCATCCGAGCGCTAGTCATTAAACTTGAAGGAACCCAAGGACAATGCTTTATTTCCTCTCCAAAAGGAAAAAAAAAAAAAAGTAGTATTTCTTTAATTAAATTGTCTCGGGGAAAGAAAAAAAAATAAAAAATAAAATAATGAAACAAAGCCTGGAGAGAGAGAGAGGGAGAGAGAGAGGAAACGCTGAAGGTCAGGAGCATACTCGCGGTTCTCTGACCAAAGCACATGGAATTAAATTGAAAATGTTCAAAAAAAGATAAATAAAGAGTAATAATTATACCTCGTGAACCTACTGAAAACCTTCAGCTGCAGCGGAGGCCAAACATGAACGTGACAAAAATCATTTCTTCTTGATTGATAAATAAACACGAGGTATAAGTGAATAAACTCTGTTTATATGGAATATACTAACCCAGTGGTTCTCAAACCGTGGTATGTGTAGCACCAGTGTTGCACAGCCAAAAATGCTCTGTGTTTTAAGGGTTAATATATGTCATTTAATACATAAATGCTTTATGGAGGCCAACACGTCTCAGAGACCACAGATAATGTGTGTTTCCTGTGTTGACGTGGAAATGTACGACAAAACAAAGAAGAACAAGAGTCTCCATCATTTCTGGTATGTTTAGGCCACCGTAGTTCCCTGATGAGTTGGAAAAGGGGGCGGGGGGGGGGAAAGCGAAGGAGTCTTCTTCTTCGGCGCGAGTCTCACCACTAGAAGGCGCTCTTTCTGCCGCGCACGAGCGTGTAACATTTCCACTCACCGTCAGTGACCTCCAGTTGAGCCTTGGCGAGGATACTGCCCGCGACGGTCAGCGCCTGGCAGATGTAGTAACCGGCATCTGACCGCTGCACAGATGAGATGGTGAGGTCGCCGCTGGGCGACACGGAGAAGCGGCTGTTGGGCTGCTGGGGCTGGTTGGGAAAGAGCAAGTTCTGCAGGAGGAGGAAGAAGAAGAAGAAGAAACGGGCAAATAAAGAACAGTGAGAACATGGAGAAAGTCCAAAAACACACAGATTAGACTCTGTTTCGCTTCGGTATTAACGACTGCGTCCATGTCTTTGTCGACCAATCACAGCGCGACCTGTCCACAGTTTGATGATTTTGGTTTTGTTTCTTCTTCTCGGGCCAAGCCAGAGACTCCACTGTGTTATGAAAGCTACTTTTGCTCCCACTGGCGTCGTGACGACTTTCCGTTCTGCTTCGATCCCACAGTGGTTTTTGAGCTGCATTTATAAAGCGGAGACCATCCCATAAAAGAGCCGGGCATAACATGAATATCAGCCAAACTGTTAACCTTTTCAAGTCTTTTTTTATAAAGTCTATTAATTTGCATTTTAATGCTTTTATGCTGCTTTTCTTTTCCTTTTTTTTTTAAAGAATGTTTTATGTTGCTGATGTTTAATGACTTAAAACATCTTTTAGGCGGGTAAAGAACTGAAATATGTACAGATTCACCGTTTGGTGCCAGGTTTTGGTTCTTTGATCCAGCAAACACAGAGATTCTGAGCTTTTTGGCCTTAAACTGTGACCAGAACCTGATTGTAATTTAAAAAATGGCTAATTTGTCCCACTTCTACCTGTGATTTGAATACTTTGTGCTTATTCTGGGCCATGTAAACAACACTTACATCACCTACTACGTCCAATTTCTTTCTTCTGATTATTGATATTCTTTTATTCCGATGGTCATCCCAACTGAAACTAATTAGCAAATACATTAGCCGGATTCAATTACGCCAAATCACTTCAACGCTTCGTACAAATTGTGTTTCTTCTTCTTCTTCTTCTTGTTAAATTAGGCTCTGTGCATCTCTGGCCATTATCCACAAGAGTGAGAAAAAGGACAGCTCCGCAATTTAATGACTGTACTTAATTGACTTTAATTTGTTCTCTCAACAAATGACTTCATGTTTGTTGTTGTTGTTTTTGACGTCAGTGCGGTTTCCCATCAATACACAAGTGCCGGGGACGGGGGAGGACGTGTAGCTGCCCGTTTGTTTGTGCGTTCATTTCAAAAGCTTCATCTTTAATGACAATGTGTGAAACACACACACACACACACACACACACACTGGGATATGAATCTGAACACCATTACTCACAAGTGAGTCACACGCCTGCACGTTGATGGTGGGGGGGTATTATCGGGGGCAGAGTGGGAACATGTAACCATCGCTTCTGTTCACTCTTTCTTTCCTTGCTGTGATGGTTGGCCTGCGTTTTGTGCGTTTGAACCCGCGCCAGAGGCTGAATCATATCTCTGGCTTATCTACAAGACTCAACAGGCTCCTAATTGGTGCTGTTGTCGAGCGGCGTGGAGGACACCCAGGTGTTTGAATGGGTTATCTGCCTGAGCGAGGGAAAGGATCGCTCTTATCGGTGCGGGGTCACGGGAAACCGATTAGCACTTAGCCTGGCGCGCTGTCATTTGACGTCTCCTGAGAACAAAGGTGTACCTGTGCGTCTGTAGCGGAGATACTGATGACTGATACCACTGTGTGTGTGTGTGTGTGTGTGTGTGATGGAGGCATCAACTGAAACACTTGGAATTCCCTCGAACGGAGCGGCGTCTTGAGAAACGCTTTGAGAAACGGGCCACGCGGTTGTTGTCGTGGTCAGCACTTTTGCCCGGTCAACAAATTATGCAATATGGGGATAAGGTAAATTGGACGCTCTAGATTGACCGTCGGTGTGAGAGTGAATGGTTGTTTGTCCCCTCTCTGTGTCACTGTGACCCCGCCTTTTGCCCCTATGTCAGCTGAGATTGGCCCAGCGCCCCCCGCGCGACCCTAAAGTGGACGATAAAGCGTTAAGAAGACGGACGGATTCGCGAAATATCCGTTTTTCCAAGCAGTGGCCAATCAAATCACATCACGCGAGTATAAAATCATGTTCTTCTGGTTCCATCATCACTTTAGTGTGAAGAACTTTAAATGCAGCACGCGTCCGAGGCGAATCGCTGAGTGTGGGTTAGTACGAGAGACGCGCCCGGTAAAAAATAACACAATCTGCTGACTAAGGCTGGTGTCACGCTGGGTGTGTGTGTGTGTGTGTGTGTGAGGAGCGAGTCTGCATCACTGAGCATCTTTCTTTGGCATTTAAAGCAAACTCGTTAAAGGAAAATACCCCTCGCCTCTTTTTTCTCCCACGATGAAAGGAAGTTTTAACAAACTTTGAATCAAATTCAAACTGTGATTAAGAGTGTCCACATGTAGAGGGCCGCATTACACCTCTCAGTGTTTATCCTGCTAGAAATGATTAGAATAATATTAAGAAGAAAATGTCAACATTTGTCACTTCAGCCTCCTGAATCCAGTCATTTTATTGTGAAATAATCGCAGCACTGATGAATGCTACAGTTCTGGTATTTAGTTGAGTAAAGCGGAGGATTTAGAGGATTTAAAAGTAGATTTTTAGGATTTTCAAATGCAAACGCGTGTGTAAAACACAGCAGCAGCTCCACAGCGAATGCGGTTACGAGTGGAGATGCAGTTCCACGAAGAGAAATCCTATCGTCTTCGTACATATCGGTGCGGAGTGAGGTCAGTTTTGCTCTTACCTGACTTCCTTCCTTCTGCCAGAAGACGGCAGGCTGAGGGTTCCCTTTGGTCTCGCACGGAAAAGCGGCGTTGCGGCCCTGAGCCACAATCTGGTCCCTCGGGCGGATGACGAACTGGGGCGGCGCTGAAGTCAAAAGGGCAGAAACACGAGCGTTAGAGCGACGACACATCAGGGCCGGAGGTCGTCAGGGAGAGGGAGTTTAAAGCAAAACAAGCAAGAAAATAAATACTGTGCGTATCACACGGGAGTGCTGTTCAGAGCTTCCATGCAGCGTTTTGTTCGTCTCATGAACTCTAGTGGCTCTGGACAGAGGGGACACACACACACACACACACACACACAACAATAGCTGTCATTTCCATGGCAACCAAGTTGGCCATTCATCCCAGTGCGGCTGAGGCTGAATGAATGACAGAACCAAAAACCATGCCCTGGGAACATCCACCACTATGGACAGGTATAGACATATACATACAGTATATATATATATATATACATGTATATTTAATTATGTCTGACGTTCCATACGTGAGATTACAGTACATCACACAATGTATCACGTATAGAAAAGTGGCTGTGATCAAAGCCGCGTCGGATTCTCTCCGTCACCCCGACGTCGAGGAGAAGGCGGGGGGGAAAAAAAAAGAAGCTTTATCAGGCTTTAAGATCCCGGTGTGACGCTTTCACAGTCAATATTTACGACCGCGTCAGGAGCCGGAGCGGCTGTCGCGCGCGCTCAGTCAAAGCGCAGACATTTCCTCCTCACCACCGACATCTTTGACGGAGCGAGCCCAACTTGACGGATGCCGTTCAATAATAAAGACAAGTGTGGAGATTAGACACCGGCTCTTTTGAGTCAGAGTCTCATCCTGTCGCTTTCGTGCGAGTGACATTTCTCATGTTGTTGCCCAAAAAAAAAACCAGAATAAAGAAGTGAGATGGAGAAAATTCTCTCGAGCAAAGGTCCAGAACATCGTAGTGTTAGGGTTAAATGCATTTTACTGTTTATTTCAATGTTTTTATCAGTGCTTTTTAAACTTATCAGACTTTTAAACATAATAAAAAAACATTTTTAATTATATTTTTTCCCAGAATTACCACTGGATTATAGGGATTATTAAAAACCTACAGTACTTTGGAGACACATGAATAGAATCTATGTTTCTGTCACACACTCACCGGCCAAAATGCTCATCGGATTTGATTGGCTCAGTTGTGTCATGTGACAATCATTTCCTGGACTCGTGGTTAATGAACTGATTCTAACGATTCAGTTACACTGAAAACAGCTGCTTTACAAGTCACGAGTCACTCGTTTGAGTCACGGCAGTTCCATGCAGCGGTGCAGGGATGACTCCGCCCCCACAGGTACTATTCCGTGGTAGAAAAAAAAACAACCTAAACCGCGCCGTGGCGAGGCGAGCTGGGACCATACGTGGAAAAGGGCTTCAGTGACCTCTGGAAAAAAACTTCGTTAACAAAAATAACCTGCAAGAGCAGCTATGGCATATTTAGCTGTTTGACAATGTCTTGACCTTTGACCTGAGATAATTTACTGCGTGACCCACGTCCTCTCTTCATTTACTCGCACTGCAAATGCAATGTTTGCCGAGATAAGGCATCCATGACACATAAGAGGAGGAAATATGGTTCCTGGAGAGAGACACAGAGAGACAAAGGAAGTCAACAAATGAAAACACCACCCGACCATAAACTCGAGTGAGCGCGGACAATGAGTCGTACAGAGGCCGTTGTTTTTCCTCGAGATAACAAAGTAAAGAGATTCTACAGATTGTTGTGAAAAGAACTAGAATTGTTGCAGTGCAACATCTTGCTCTCTTTGTTTCTTTGGATTTCGGGTCTAAGTCCTTCCACGGAGAAGCCAGCTGGTTCCACTAAAGCAAAACTCTTCCCATTTGGCTGCTTTCTTCATGTAATTCCTCTTTTTGGACGGGTGGGAGAGTATGTGTATTTGTGAGAGATACACACGGTTGGGAACGGTGCAGATGGCTGCAGATTTACTGCCTTCCCATTTGGCCTTGTGCAGCTTGGATATCTCGTGGCTCTCACAATACTGGGCCTGATACAGAGCTCCTAAATCATCCACTGGCAGGGATTCAGTTCCCTCCTCTCACTTCTGTCTTATCCCACACACACACCGCGCGACTAACCAGCGGCTGAGAGCGACGCCTCGCAGAGTGGACGCTCCGCACCGTCCGGCCTGTGACTGCCCTTTCTCACACTTTCCAAACGCAGGGTTCCGTCAAACGCAGTGAAGTGACGTGAACACGTCAGAGGTTTAGAATTGGATTCTGCTTGTAGGGTTGATCGTAACCAGCTGGACGTCAAAAACAAAGCTTTGAGTGTTGTTTATGTGGATTAGAACTCGAAATCAATCCATTAATCTTCTTATTTTGATACTAATTTAATAAAGATGGCTCCTTTTTGGGCTCTGCTGTTAAAAGTGACATTTTTAAATCACTTCATCTTAACACAAGGTCGAATTGTGAGCTATAAGTATTCTTATTCTGATTAATATTTGTATTTTCATTAGACTATTCTGTTTAAAACCTTGTCAAAGCAATTTGTAGCGTTGTTTTGGGAAAGGGAAATACAAATTAGGTTTGTTATGATTTAGGGACATGATTAATTGCAGAAGTTTAATCGCCGTTAATCACAGATTTATTGTTGTTTATAATTTGATTATTTCCTAATCTAAAACAGTTTTTTGGGCCACATTAGTAATGCAAAGCATGTTCTATACACATAGAGCTTGATTTTAAGTCAGATTAATGTGAATAAAGTTACTTTATGACGGAAACACAACCTCTACTTAGGGAATAATTGGATGATCCTCAGTCTTTTTCCGTTTTATTGTGATGTCGCATACGTCATCCGCTGCCTTTGTACGTTATGATTGACGTGTTAACGCTGACAGCTCTATTATTATTATTATCATCATCATCATCACATTTTTGGTTGCAAAGACTTCACTTTCAATCTTTTTTCGCTCTACAGCGACAGCACGACTTCCTTTGTCCCTTCATGTTTCGTTTTAAACGTATTAAAAGACTTCTTTTTTTTTTTAGGAGGAAGTCCACAGAGCAGCAAAAGCAAAAGCATCAAACCCTGCGACAAATCAAGAGGAAGTCAGTGTGTGACCGTTTCAAAGCCTGGCTCAGGGCGGACTCACACACACACACACACTGGCCCAGTTTTCATTCAGAGACCCTTAATGACATGTGAGAGGCTCCTTCCTGTCCCCTCCAAAGGAAACACATGATCAGGCGCCCATATTTAATTCATGACAAGTCACATCTGCCTGGTTTGGAGAGCGGCGGCAGAAGAAGGAGCGGACAGAACGCCGAGCGCACGCGTTCAATCCCCACCTCTTCCCACAGGTGGCGTGAATGTGTTATTCCCTCCGTCTTCTTCGGAAGCAGAAAGTTTGACAGTCGTAGAATAGCTGCTGCTGTTGTGGCCAAAGTCAGCCAACACATGTCAGCCATTCTTTGTCCTTTTCCCTCATTCTTCACATTTATTCTCTCTCATAAAAAACAACATACTTTTTTCTCTCGTATGCCACTTCCACTCACTACTGCTGACAATTGTACATCTCAAGTGTATCAGATTTGACCTTTTCCCTCCATCTGCGGGAGATAGAAGGAGTCTCCGCTCAGTGTTCCCGGGGCAGCGCGAGAGAAGCTCGTTCCAATACAAACAGATCTCATCCCTGTGTTCCAAGAAGCCACAGATGGCCCGAAGACGCGCGAGTTAAACACGTACTGGACCATATGAGATGACAATGCTGGAGGCGGCCAGAGCCACTCAAGGATGCGGTGTTCTGTAGAATTCAGCTTTAGAAAACCTCCATAAATCCATCAAAAATCAAACCCACGCGGGTCACGAACGTCGAGATGTGTCGCTTCATGAGTAGAGACGTCACGTGTTGACGTTCCAACCACAGACTGGATTGAAAAATCAACGTAGGGTTCTAGTTGCAAAGTAGAAGAAGCCTCAATATTCAGAATTTTGAATTATAATATAATATATAACTATATTATATTATTGTATATATATATAATAATAATAATATATATAATATATTATAATAGAATTTTATGATAGACTACGTCCATTTTTTTGATCATCTCTGGTTGCACCAACTGTCAACAGGTCCATGTTCTAACCCATGACCACATCTTTGTTCAATAATTGCAGAAGCGGCTTTGACGATCAACAGGCATAAAAAAACAAAAACATTTAAAGACCACACCCACACGAATACCACTCTCTCTCACTGTCACGACTTGTCAAACACAAACCTACAATAAAAAATGTGCCTTTGGCAAAAAAAAAAAAACCCAAAACATTTTTGTGTCATTTGTGGCAGCACACTTTTTTGTCCGATCACTACGTTAAAATTGAACGTCAACACCTGGAATATCTAGTACATAAACATACAAGAAAACAACCATTGTAAGGACAGACACCTGTGTTCAGGCAGTCAGGTGTGTACAGTATATGAAGAGCATGCATGCAGGATGGGATCAAATCAGAAGGATGGGTACTTACCGACAGGGCGAGCTGGAGACACAACAATGGAGGAGGAGGAGGACGAGTGGATACACGCACGAGACACAAAATAAGAGACAAGGACGCACAAAAACAAAAACGGGGGGGACAAACGGGAACAAAAAGAAAGAATCGTAAAATGAGAAAATCAAAGTCAGAACGAATGACATGTCGTGTTTGGGGGTAAAAGCATTGTTTTGGACTTTTGTCCATCGTCCACTGGACAGATTATGTCGAACCTTCACTGCTCGCATTCATCAAAACCTACAGTTTGACGTTGTAAAGAGAACACTTTTGAAATTAGCTAAGGATTTCTGTAGGCGTCTCCGCGAGTGAAATACAAATTAAAAAAAAGAAGTCAACCCAGACTGTGTTTTCCCTCCCTCTGGCCCCCCGTGTGTCGCTCTAAAGCTCTCCACTGGGACCTTAAACACTTGGGTTTAATGGGAAGAAGAGTGGTGAAAAGAGGGGAAATTATGGTTAGAATGTTTTTATTAACCTTGCAAACCCCAGGTGTGGGACTGGCGGTGTGCACCAGTAATCTGTGAAATGGCTTTAGCTGACTTGTGGGTGGTTAGAGCATGGAGGGGTAGCATGGCTAACAGAGGAGGGGGAGGGGAGCGTGAGTGTGCCGACTCTGCACTTGCAAAATGTAAATAATTAAACACATTCATAGACTTCGCTCGTGGGAGTCGGCGTCCTGGATTTCAAGACCCTGCGGAGGGAAACTGCCAATCTGACTCTCAGGACGGTGACCTCAGTGCTCTCCGAGTTCCTCCGTGTGAAATGTGTTTGATTTTGTTTTGTTTTTTTTACCTCTGACTGTGAGCGTCGCCGAGGCTTCCAGCTTCCCCACGCGGTTCTCCGCCACACAGGTGAACATGCCCTCGTCGCTCACCGACGCCTTCTTCACCCGCAGCACGTAGTCGTCCTTGTCGTACTTGGTGTCGTATCTGTCAGCGAACACAAAAGGAACGAGGAAAAAGTTAGAGCGTGGTGAAATTTGTTTTGCCCATTCAGCGTTCAGTTAAAGTACAAATAAACCCCCCGCGCGACACATGCGGACGTGCTTCAGCACCTCCTGTAAAAGTGTCTGACAGCAGCGGCGGCGGCCGTGAAAACTGTATTTCTTCTTCTCGCGGAGGAACACAGGAGCACAAATGTTCATTATGACAAATGGAGACTGTGAGGAGGAGAATCAATTATTCAACAATGACACACAGAGAGAGGAGTGCACTCAGCCAGTAACTTGTTCAATATTCATGACAGGTTTGTGTATGTGTATGTGGGGTTTTATTTTTTAACCACATTCAGCTCAGCTTCGATGGTTTCATGCACATTTTCTCACTTTAGAGGCACATGGATGCTAAGAAACGAGATGCTATCTATGACTTCTTTATCTTTCCGTGCTGGGACGATGATGTGACAACAGCACAGCTGGTCGTGGACAGAGGAAATGCTCATTTTACACTGATAATGACGTGTAAGAATGTATGGTTGCAAAACGAAAGCTACGGCTGGTAACTAAGTCAATACAGGAATTGCTCTAAAGTGTAATTGTGTGTAATTGAAGGGGTGCCGGCCTGGCGGTGTGTCAGCACTGTGATGGCGGAGGAGGAGGTGTGGCTGTGAGATGCTGCTCTGTCAGCCTGACAACCTTCTGCTGTCCACAGTCTGTCACTCACAGACACCAGGAACAGTTGCGATGCAAGAGAGAAGAAGAAGAAGAAGAAGGAGAAGAAGCCCGACACTGTTGTATGTTGATGCTTTAAAGGTCCGGAGAGTAAGAACTAGTGACATCTAATGGTGAGACTGCAGAGTGCGACAAGCGGAGGAATCGTCTGCTCATCCGTCTCTTTCCAAAGCGTGTCAGGCCTTTGCATACCAACAAGGATGAGGCTGTTTAAGAAAACATTGAGTTGTTTGTTCGCTGACGAGGTTTCGACAGACGTAGACCATTCAAAAACTATGGTCTGGTGATCTGTCCAGGATGAATGGATACCAGAAAACTTTGCGCCCATATACTTGTCATTACGGTAGAACCTCAGGACTTCCACTCACAGACGAGATTCACCAGCGTGTCACACGTTTGTGACGTCGGCTTCTCAGTGCCGTGATTCCGAAGCGGTCGAATAACTTCCAGATATGGAAAGTGAAAGTTTTCTTGGAACTACTGCCATAAAGTCCAAACAAATCCAGGCGGCCTGATTATTATGATGGTCATAAGAGGGTTAAAGTGCGTTCTTGGAAGGTTGTGTTTGAAATTGTGAACTCTATGTCTGGAAACAGGACTGCAGACTTTGTCAAACGCACAGTCTTTTGCCTAGATTACAGTAAAACTGCAGTTCATTTTATTTTATGGTGATTATTCTCTTTAAAAAAACACAGTTATTGGTAGTAAACACCCCTGAAATGTTACACACTGGCCCAGTAAAGCCATCTCTTTGATTATAAAGAGACTTCTTCTCACTGCCGTTTGCTGGAGTGCAATCCGGACACGACTGCTCGAAATTCCATACGTTAGTGTAAACGAGTGGTGATGTCTCCTGGTTTAATTCTAACATATCCAAAGATAAAGTCACAAAGTGGTTTCCACGGCAAACTGTACTGCAAAGGGAGAAAAATGCTGGCCGGCACAACAGTACGACTCTCTCTTTATGTCCTTTTATCAGCGTCTGGATAAGTGTTGGCTTCACACATCGCAACAATAATAAAAAACAGTTAGAAAGACAAGTATCACGTTTGGCCCCTAATGTTTAAACGTTAATTCTGGGGACGATGAGACACATTTTGGTCATAAACGACCCGGTTTGCGGCGATGCTTTCTCGAGTATTAATGTAGGTTCCGGTCCATTTCCCTCAGAGCGGGAAAGACCCCGCCGCTCGACCATCACCGCGTGTATTGATGGCCGTTTGCCGCCGGCAGCTGCAGACCTAATCTGTCCCGTCTTTTTTTTTTCTCCCCCTCCCACAGTTATGACATTTCCCCAGCAAACATCCACAGGCAGCTTTATTGAAGCACATTCCTCAACTCCTGACTGCCAGTTCCACCTCTCCACACAGGTACTTAAGACACTGTAATGATTATTTGACTGAGTCATGACTGAACGCTTTGTTCTATAGAGAGAGAGAAAGAGAGAGAGAGAGGGGGGGATGTACGGTTCAGGTAACGACAGGGCGACATGAATAAAAACATTTACTGTTGAGGTTTTTGAAGTGAGTGGCGTCCAAAAGGGAACGAGGAGGCAGATTGAGAACAAACAAGCTAATGAGAATCCTTGTGCCCTCCGGCGAGGACAGGGAAGCACAACTCGACATGAAAGTGGAGGGAGAGATGAGCAAATGAGTGACAGGAACAAGTTGGGGCTTAGGGATGAAACCGGGACTCCCAAACAAACCGCGAGTGAACAAGCTGTTCCCTGTTCATTTAAAAAGAGTCAGCGTCAACAAAGAGGAAAAGACAATGTTTCATTTTAAAAAAAAAACACAGGTTTCTACAGGCTCATCACTGAGTCATCAGATCTGAAGCGTTTCCAATGAACGTGACACACAGTACGTATGAACCGGCGATTTCCAAAGACTGGGTCGGGACCCGCAGGAGGGTCACGGGAGATTTTGTTGGGGTCCCCACGGAACGTTTTATTTCAAATTTATGTTGATATGTTTTTAAAAACATGCAGATATTTGAGTTGTAAATCATTTACCGAACATCCGGGAAATGATTTGGACAGAATGAATGTTGATACGATCAATATTTGGGTCGCAAATATTTAATAAAAATGGGCCACAATGAGGCTGTCACATTATTAGCGTGCCCACAGCAGAGTAGAATTGAATATTATCATATAACATATTGAATAATCTTCAATATATGAAGCGATCAAAGTAGAAAATAATCATGAGTTTATACTATTTAAAGCACAAGATTATAAAGGAATACGATGTTTTCGGTGACTTTTTTCAGGTTCTGACATGAGCCCCATCAATCTGTAATCAGCTTCCTATATGAAATCAGCCTGGATGACAAGATGAGTGGAAATACTCAGGGATAAGAGGCCGTTGTGGCCACACACACACACACAGAGGAACAGTAGCTCTTTATTGCGACTGGATTGGGGCAGAGCTCTGTTCTCTATTAGAGCAGGAATGCAATTGCACGTGTGGAAGAAGCTGTGGAAAGGACGGCGGAGCCAAACGTCACCGTTTCAAACATATGCACACACATACAGAACAAAGTAAAGGATCACATTATGCAGAGGAGGAGATGAGGAGTGAAGGGGAGGATGCAAGGATGAAACTGCTTTTTGATTTGACACACTTTTTTTCCAAACTCCTTAAGTTCATCTTTGGGGGATTCGCCTTTAAAAAAGTCGTCTGTCCGGAACACAGACGTCTGTGTTCCTCCATCCCACTCGTGCCAATTCACTCACATTAACGGAGAGTTATCTCCAGCCTGTGAGTGTGTACACGGACGGAGGGACTAAACCATGAGAGGATCTTATCTTATCTGCCTCTGCTGCTGCTGCCGCTGCGTGTGTGTGTGTGTGTACATGTGAACGTTGTGAGTCAGACTCCAGATACAGTTGTTCCTGCCTGGTTTCTGGCCGGACCGCTCTGACCCCAAGTCGCCCGTCTCCTGCTCCATTCACATCTCCCAGTGTGATCCAGTCTTACACCATCTTTACCTCATCCTGTATCAAACGAGCCGGAGTCTACCTATGCAAGCCTCGACGCCCCAGAAGAGAGAGAATCAATTAACATGCTCCTGCCTCTCATCTTCCCTCCGTGTGGCCCTGAGCCACAGCTGCTCCGCTCCCTCTTGGTTCCTCCCATGTCTTAGCCGGGTCAGGACCTTCCCAAAATGTCTGCCTGACATTCATCACCTTATACTACATTAATCACAGATCAATTGGGCACGATTTCCACCCTGTGGCTAGATTGGGGGGGAGGGATTGTGGAGAGCGGATGTATCCTAAATTTGTCTTTAAAAGGGCTACTTTTACCCGTAACCGCAGCGACGGTGGCAGCAGCGCAGTCTTTACTTTGCCAAAGTGGTTTTGGAGCAGATGGAGCGGCTGCACTGGAAAATGCGAAGGGGTGGGGAAAGAAAAAAAAGAAAAAGAATGTACAGTTCACCGAGCGTTGCCTGGAAGCTCAAATCGCCCTCATTTATGAATAAATGTATAACAGAAAACTTGATTTATGCTCGAAATAGAAAGCTGGATGTGAGCGTGGAATACGATCAAGTCTAACAAGTTAAACTGTGGGAGGGATGTTTTTGCATCTGAATAAATCGGATTTACTTGAACAATTGTTATTAGAACATACTGTATTTCGACTTTCGACACTGATTCCTAATGTGAGGGCCAAGAAGGGTCGCAAAAGGTTTCACTTTTCATTTTTTAAATATATAACACAGTTAATTGTGGTTTATTTGCAGTTGTAGTTGTTGCAAAATAAAAGCTATAATGTTAATGTGAGCTATAAAGTCTGTCAATAACTGGCATACCACAAAATATAACTGGTATAATTCAACTAGAGCTCCAAAGATTATTTGATGAATCCATTATTTATTGATTACTAAAGGTTTTTTTTTTTTTTTGTAATTAAAACAGATTTCTCAGCTCCTTAAATGTGAATTTGTTCAGGTTTCTGTGCTCCATATAACAAAAAAAAATCATTAAATATGATAACAAACGAGTACTCGATTAATGGAGTACAACAATCGCCAGATTAATCGATGATAAAAATAATCGTTAGCTGCCGCCCTAAATTAATGCATTAATTGCAATAATATAAGATAAAAAAATAGTTGTTTATATTAATATTTTTTACTTCAAAGTAAAAAAATATAATTTATTCCAAAAATAATAAATGACTTCTCTTTCACTTTCAAACAGAACATGTGTCATTTCTTCATAATCCTATGAAACCATGAAGGTTGTGTATGAAGCCACTGTTCTAAAGAACGACTTCATAGCTGTTTGAGGGATTTGTGAGCCTGGTGGGACACATGACGACTCTTTTATTTTGAAAAATACTTGTCTCGTGTAGAGACACAGGGCAACAGGAGGCCGTGGTCGTACACAGCGGAGCCGGAGAGTCATTGCCTCTCTCTCTCTCTCTCTCTGCGACTGTATTAAATTAACACTGCGTTAAATGAACAAGTGTTCCAGTGACTCACAGTTGTGCTGTGATTCATGTACTCCTTGACAGAGGTTATTCTCTCACAGAATACCTGATAATCCCACTGGCTGGTAAGTAACAGAACAGGCTACAGCAGAAGGAAAATGAGTAATGTTTTTTTGTAGATTATCTATAAACACTGTTCCAGGCAGATCCCCTGGTTTATCTTTGTTCTATTCATTAATTAGAACCATTTTCCATGTAAAGTACCTGCATCACAACAACGAAAAAGATAATTATTTGCTTTCCTGTCATGACGGTGAATGAAAAGCACTAATAACGGTGGATCAACAGCACCGTCCCCTAATTAATGCTAAATTATGCTTCATAAATATACCTTATTAGGGACAATTAAGAACATTATTAGTGACACAGTTAGTGTCAATAAACGCGCGAGAGAGCGAGGGCAGAAAATAAATACACAATCAACCCACTGTCGCTCCTCTCGCCTCGAACACGTGCTCGCCTAAATACCAGATGTATCCACTTATATATCAAGGGAAGTGACGGCGACAGGAAGTCCCCGTAATGCTGAGTCGCCGAGGTGAGAAACGGCTGAAAACGGATGGTCAGCAAAACAAAGGCGCCCCTGTCACGGCGGCTTTGACAGCTCTCTCAAACAGAGTGACCCGCACACACACACACACAAACCACAGAGGGATTGAGTCTGAATGTTGCAGGCGCTGTAATGTGGAGGTCAACGGGGACAAGAGGGAGGTGAATACAGATGGACTGGAAGACCAAAGCGGCTCCGATAAGGTACAGGAGAGGACACGGGGAAAAAAATGAGGGGGAATAAAAAAAATACCTGAGACACATACTGAGGCAGCCTCTCAAACCCCGCCTTTTACCTTTACTAGCACTTATGTCTTATTTGTTTCACGTTAAATCAGTCGCACACATAGAACTGTTGAATTTTTTATACGCAGACATGTAGCTACGGTATTTTTGTGAGCTAAATAGTGTAGTGTGGAGAGTTGTTATTGACCGCTATTGCTAACAGTGGCTAACGATAGCTAGCTTAAGATGTTTGTGTCTCATTTTTTTTTTCTTTTTTTTTGTTGCAACACTCCTAATTCCGACTTCTGATGAAAATGGAACATAGCATAAGTCTGAGTGTTTCTCCGACATTGAGAAATTTGATTTCCGTAGTAAATTTCAGTGTAAAAGTCTGGTTTTAGTCAGACTAACACAATATTTGTCCCGTAAACGTACTGACAGTCATTCCACAGTGATTCGTTGCTATGGTAGAACCTGTGGAGACAGAACTCTCGACACTTTTCCGACGAGTAAAACACTATCGTGTGTTTTCTTTGAAAGAAGAGTGGGATTTTAATCTGACACAGATCTTAATCTCACACGTGACACTTCAATACAAATCCAATACCCACGACAGGAATAAGGTAAGATTTCAAAAAAAAAAAAAATAGAAAAAGAAAACATAGATGGACACGGATACTGCAAGTCCATCAGTGTCTTCACAGTATTCTGAGATAAATGCTGCTCTCCAGATGCGTGGAGACACATGGCAAAGACTTTCCCCTGGGAAAACACACAACTCCACCCTCTGAATCTAATCATATGTATATTGGTTGAAAAAAAGAAGAGAGAAGGGGTGAATCCCTTTCATTCTAGACCTATTTCTCTTGGGAAGACAGGGTATTTTAATTTTACATGTGCCGGTCAGTGATTTTAATCCTGCCCAGAGCACAGATACACAGTTTGTCTCCTCTTTTCTTTTCTTTTCTTTTCTCCTCGGTTAATAATTAAAGCCCCGACTATTATTCAGTGCACTTATTCTCACAATTTAGGTCGTTTTCTATCCGACACCTTGTATTTCACTTTATTAGCTCAGCACATAGAGGTTCCGTGAGGCAAAGGAGGGAAGGTTTTTAAAAGGTTTTTCGTGACCTGTTGGCAGCCTAACGTCCAATTTGGAAAGATATATATATAAAAAAAGATAAGTCATTACAAGAACAAGAACCCGCAAGATTATAAAATGGTGCTTATTCAATTTCAGCTACAGGTAATTATTCTGTCCTGGCTCATGCGCCTTTTTGTCACAAATAATTACAATTCAAGTGGAATTACACGAGTTAACATCTTATAAAACATATTTATTAAAAAAAAAAAAGAAGAAAAATCTAATCATTTTGTCTTATAAAGAGCGGGGCTGTAATTTGGTTTTGGTTTGGAAAGATGAGTTTTCCGACCATGTCCTCCCTCTGGAATATTAATCCTGTCCAAACAAGGTTTATATGAATTTTCCGTGTGCCACACAAACAAGATTAAATCTTAAGTATTGAGTCTGACTTAATTGCACCGTGAGTAGAGTGCATGGAAAACATGAACGCCAGCGCTTTAATAAAAAACCCACGGCGACTGCATGTAAAGACATTCATAATCAGAAATAATTAAAAGAAAACCAGGCAATGCTGAATAATGTTGTTTGACATTCTAATTTCCAATTTCAATACTTTGAACACACGCCGATGTTCGAATCTGTAGGAATTTCCAATCACGGACGATGAAATTGACCTGTTTTATTACACTAGGGGAATAGAATAGAGACAAATCAGCTTGTTTGGTGATTAGATTTAAAAAAACAAAACAAAGAGTGAGGTAAAAAAGAAAAAAAAAAAAAGAGCAGCACTGTTGTCTTTGTCCTCTAATTGAAACCATTCCTGTGTTGTTGTCTCTATCTCCCCTTCTGTCCCACAGAGACTGAAGCCAGTGCCATCCTGGCGTGTGTTATGTCTATGTGCCAGTGTGTGTGTGTGTGTGTGTTTGCCCGGGAGGCTGCTGGTGCCACTGAGCATATTAAAGACCTGTTTACTCAGCTGAGGCTCCATTCGCCTTCATCCTCACTTTTGAAAAGTCCCACAGAACAGCCTCAGAGAGAGAGCGACAGAGAGAGACGCAGGCAGACAGGCAGGGCATGTGCGAAGGGACGGGCCGAGACAAGTTGAAACAGTTCGGTGTTAAAGACGCTTGGAGCGGCCTCACAGAGCGCGCGTCTTTCCGCGGCTTATCATAATAATAAGGACAATGTCACCTCTCGAGATCGAGAGCAAACAAAGACCATCAACCTCCTCCACTGCATATCAGAGCGCTCGATCTGCAGCCGTTTCATTCCTGTGGCGACGACCACTATCCATACATTTACACAAGCCCACAGCATGCATATGTGTATGTATATATATGTATATATATATATATATATATATATATATACACACACACACGAGTAGCTTTAGTTCTCATTTTCTTTATTTTATTTCTTGCTATTTAACAAACGTGACCCAGTTTTGTCCCTGGCATTCAAACAGAAAAGAAGCCGTGTTTGATGTAAGAAGACCGGGAAGTCATAATCAGAACATCACAGTTTGTCACACTTCCTCTCTGCTTCCAAGCATAAGTGTGGAATTAAACATAGGAAACAAAACAAAGTTCTCCGGATGTAATTAGTAACACTGCAATATTTGTTATTTATGAATTCTGGCGCCGTTTGCCGCTCTGTTTTTCCCATATTCATATAAAGCCAGACTTCAAAGCGAGTGATGACACATGAAACTCATCCTACTTCGTTATAAATCTGCTAATTAGTGTCCAAAGTGAGCTCACTCTCCACAGCCAACTCCCTTTTAAAAGACACGAGTGGAATAGTTTTCATGTGTTTGCTTTGGCACGGCGCTCGCGTCCCCGCCGCCTGCTGAACTCAATCCTTATCAGACGCAAACAAACTGCCTACGCCGAGCTCTGCTGCTATAGCCTTGAGAGATGTCGGGTCTGCTGAGTGTGTGCTGTAGGAGGTGATCCAAACTGTGTGTGTGTGTGTGTGTGTGTGTGTGTGAGAGGCTGGGTACACAACTCTCTTTGAAGTCCACTCCTGACCGATGACACCGCTGCCAAGTCCAGTGACTCACGGTGAAGCAACAGGCGGACACACAGGTCCCGACAGGAGCGCTATCACCACGTCATCAGAACTTCAACGTCTTAAATACATTGAGACAAAGTCACCTTTCCACCATTATCATTTCCCCGTCACGTTCTCAGATGTTTCCTCCAGGTGGGAACGGACATTCAAATCAAAGAAACAGCAGGGGTGTGAGGTTTTTTTTTCCTTTCACCTGTCACGCCGTGCTGATTTTGGATTCTGATCAAACAAAGACACATGCAGATGATTGACACGTGGCTGCGGCCGCTGCCTTCTGCACGCTGCTCGCTTTCATCGGCGCTCAGCGGCGTAGCGGAGACGCTGTGAGCCCGTGGACAGAAAAGGTTGAAAAGTCTGTGGAGATTCCCACTGAAATGCTTCTCATTAGAATGGAGCCACATTGGGCGGGTCAAATCATCACATCTGGTGTCCACTCACATGTACTTTGCCGGTGCTTTATCGTCTATTTTTCCTCTAAATGGGAACGCTTAAACAAACCTAAAACTAGACATTGAGTCCATTGACTCCTCATAACTTAAGTGAGAACTAGAAGCTAATCTTCTGACTATTCTATTCAAACTGAGTTCTTTTGCAACCGGTGGAGTCGCCCCCTGTTGACTGCAGAGCTTCAGAGCTTCAGAGCTTTAGAGCTTTAGAGCTTCAGAGCTTCAGAGCTTCAGAGCTGCAGAGCTTCAGAGCTGCAGAGCTAGAGCTAGAGCTGCAGAGCTTCAGAGCTGCAGAGCTTTAGAGCTACAGAGCTTTAGAGCTTTAGAGCTTCAGAGCTTCAGAGCTTTAGAGCTTCAGAGCTACAGAGCTTCAGAGCTGCAGAGCTTCAAAGCTTCAGAGCTGCAGAGCGAAGGAAACGGCAGCTTGTGGCTCAGAAATCTACATGGTGATTCACTCCGGTAGACGCTAATCGAATGGTGACTGTTGCCAAATTAGCGGCGAGTTCCAGTGCCAGTCTTATCCATTAGTCTTTGTTCTGTTCGTTTTTGGTAAGTGTATATTCAAATCCACATGTCATGTGAGCCTGGGTTAAATGATTATCCTCCACACAGACACTAAAGGGCCATGTCAGCTATACTTCATATCTCCTGTCATTCTATCCGTCTCTGTTTCTTTTTCTCCTTCTGGGAAAATAAAAAAAAAACTACCTTTCATTCCACACACACACACACACACGTCACTCACTTTTAATTGTCTCGCAGCTGAGTATCTGTTTGACTCAACCTGACATGAGACACTGTCTATTCCTGTTCAGACTGTGGAGGCTGTTTATTGTGGAGCCTGTGGGCGGAGCCATTTTCATCCAGAATGTGTAATGTGTGTGTACAGCAGCGTAATAGGGCTATTTATTGCTCCCTGGCAGCCGAGCCAGGTGAGAGCTGGCAGTGTGAGTAATGATTAGTTTGAAACAGTCACTCAGACTGACACCAGCGCCTCCACAGCTCCTGTGCATTAAGTGCAGCCTGTCACATCAGTGGGACACAAACGCAGGCAGTCAATACAGACGGGGTGCACGGCGGGGGTATTATCGTGAAGAAACTTTTCTCCACTAAAAGGTCCTTCTTTTTTTTTGCTTATTCTTCTATTTAAAGGGTAAATAAACCCTCTGTTTTGAAAAATGCCAAGAAGTGGGCTGAGTGATGGCGGGAGCGTGGGGGATAGTGAATCTGACACTGAGTTGCAGTTGTGGGAGTTTCTCAGAGAAAGGCAATGAAGAGACGGCTACGACGTTTGTAAAAGGGGGAGGAGCCTCGCACTGATCAGTCAAGACAGAGGCGAAAGCGTCGACTAAGGCCTTGTTTAGACTAAAATCTGATTTTTGTGTCCATATTGACTTTAAATGAAGGTTCTTACCTCCCACGGACATCGATGTCGTCTTTCCTCCAGCGTACGTTGGGTTGAGGGTCTCCTTGTACCTGACAGCGAAACTCCACCGTCTCCTCCTCCAGCACCACCTGGTTGATCGGCCTCCGGAGGAAAGCTGGTCGCTCTGAAAGAACAAAACAAAACATTTAAGTATTTCAGTGAGTCAATAACATTTAATAACGTGTAAATTACAGTCAGTAAGGAGTCGAGCAGCAGCAGCAGCAGCTCTGACTGAGCTCACATCTGGTGCTTTGACAGTACAGGAACTTGAGAATTAAAAGGAAATGCATTTCATTGGAGCTCCTGACAGCTTAATGGTGGAATATTAAATATGATGTCGCGTAAATGAGCTCCAGATTGAATCTCAGTGGGAAGAGAGTCGCCAAAAAAAGATGAGGATCAAGGAGTTTTCAAGAGTGTGGAAATGTACTTCCACGTTTGAGCTTGATGTACTTCAGAGACGTATTTCTGGGTGGAGAACTTTTCACTCCAGTTTTACTGTAAGTGAGAATGTGATGTAACGTGTACTGAGGAGAAACTCACCGAACACGGTGACCTGTGCCGTCTCGCTGTCCCTTTCCCCGACCATGTTGGTGCCCACGCACACGTACATGCCAGCGTCGCTCTTCCTCGTGTTGGAGATCATTAGTTTTCCTCCTCGAATCTAAAGGAAAAAAGAAAACATTAGACACACATTAGACTTTGATTCGTCTTTCTTTCTTGCATCGTGCATGTTTGCCTGCAAGAAACGACTCGCAAAAGAAGCTCAATCGCAATCTTCTTGACATGGAAGATAAATGATGGTAAATACGAGAACATTATGTTTTATTAATCCCACAAGGGAAGGGGAAATATTCAATGTTTCATTAGTGAGCATAGTTAAAAAGTACATAAACATGGACGGTATATAAGAAGTATAATAGAAGAATATATTAGAATATAATAGAAAAGTATTAAGATGATAGTATTTGTATATGTGTTAAGTTTGGTGATTTTTTTATTGTACATGCAGATTAATAATAATTAGGTACCTTTTTCAGAAGTACATTCGTATTCTATGAACTGTTGAAACTTAATCATTGAATTACCACTAACCCTTGACCCCATTTGAGTGTGCATTATCTCCTAAATGTGTTTATATAGTGAAGTTCAAAAAGAAAAAGATGATGGATCACACTTTGGCTTTTAATCTGGTTTTCCCTTAAACTTATTTGAGGGAAAACCACACCACCTCTAGTGGGAACACGCTATTAAAGGCACAATATGTCATTTCTGCCTCTACAGAACTCTTAATTTGCAAAAGGCCCAGTTTGTTGATGTAGGTGTGCAGCGTGGCATCATGGGATTTGTTGTCTTGTTTGGTAGAAAATGGCAATAAGTAGTCGTGACCCTTTAGTGACAAAAACCCCAAAAATTGAATGAAATAGAAATTTTTTTCCCCAACTCTGGATTTCTATGGACTTATATAATAATATTTTGACTAACGCCAGCAACCTACACAGCAAAATATACAACATCAGAAATGTTAAATAACACCTTCATCATAACAGACACTCACTGTGATCCTGTCGTCCTTGTCGTCGATCCGCACTTTGTCCTTCTTCCAGAAGATGGTGGGTTCAGGGTGACCTCTGGGAGGAACACACTCCAGGATGGCTGGCTCTCCTGTTGCCACCACCACGTCTGTGGGGTTCTGTCTGAAGTCATCTCGCAGCACTGACGAGACGGAGAAACAAACGAGATTCGTCACTGCTGCTATTTCTTGGTAATTGAGTGTCTTAAGATCTGCGATGGGTCACAGCCACTATTTCAGATGATTCTCACTGTCACAAACTAGTTGCATGATGAACGACTACAACCAAAAACTGCATCTGTAGCTTCATAAAAGTGTGTAAATTGCATTTTAAGAGGAGATTTGTGCAGCATGTTTAAGGTCGCCGTTTTTCAAACGTCCTCATATACGTACGTACACGCATTAAGCCGCGTGTGCGCCGCGGCGTGAGCGCGTGCAATGTTCAACGCGGTGATTAATATGGGATGTGAAGCCTCATCTGCCTCGGCGAGCACAAATAAAAGCTAATTGCAGCTAATGGACGTCCCCGAGGAGGTGGAAGAACAAACAGAGACAGAACGGCCCGCAGCCTGGTGTCAGTCACATGTGAGAGAAAGCTCACGGGGTGCAACGCTGACATGTGCATGTACTCATTCTTGCACACTGCCAGATATTATGTGCTAAAACACACACACAGGCACAGTGGGTGGTCCCATGAACAAGTGTGGCCCTCAGGTAAGTCGCTCAATCGTGGATGTAAAGAGGTAAAAAGAGAAACACGCAAACCGTAGCTGATGTAACACAAAGAAACGTGCACGCGTCAGACGCTACAATAAAACAAGTAAGTGGTTTTTAATGTGGTGGAGGGAGAAAAAGCACTTATACATGTGGGCTCTGTTTTAAAAAACAACGACTTTTTTTTAATTATTCTGCGCGGATGAAGAAGAAAAAAAAAAAAGGATAAAAACACACCGATCATCGGCGACAACGTTTTAAGCTGTCGTTCTAATGGTGTGGCACAAACGCACTAAAGTCACTGTAAGAAATTAAATCCACAGTTAATGGTGCGTTCAGAGCAGGTTCACGTTCCACACCAGCGGAAAAAGAATGCTTAAAGGTGCAGTGTGGAACATTAAGGAGGGTTTATTAGCAGAAACTGAATGTAATGTCCATACATGTGTATGTATGAAGTGTCTAACGGCTTTAGAATAAAGACTGTATGGTGTTTGTAGCCTTGGATAGAGTCTTTTACTGTATATAGTTGCTCCACCATGTTTCTACATACATTGGAAGTTCTTTGGTCCATGAAATGTCAGAGAAGGTGGGACAATGTTGACTAACTGTTCTCAAACGTCTTGTTTTGTCCACAAACCAAAATGATCACGTTATCATGATTTCTTTGTTACGTGGAGGAAAAGAAAGCATGAAAATATTCACATTTAATTTTTTATTTATACGGAAAAACACTTTAATTGTAAATAAATGTATGTTATAATGAGTTTTAATGCTTATTCATATAGAATCAGGGGGCTAGGGTTAAGGTAAGTGTTAAAATAATGCGCTAACAGGAAGTAGCCACACTTTCACACACGTGGAGGACAAACTGGGTTTACAGAAGGAAAAGGGAAATCCTTTCTGGCATGTGAAGGCCACCGTAGATCCACGTAGGTCCTGTGTTTGTTGTGACCTACAGCCTCTCACTCATTCATCCACACTGGGATTTTAAAGATCTCCATTTGATCTACGGCGAATCAAACCCGTGGACCCTCAGCAGCGAGGGGACACGCGGTCCCTCTCGCGGATAAAAGCGCTGAGCTTGTTGAAGGATGTTTGAAGATGCTTGAGGAGGGAGGAATTAAGGGCAGAGCCGCCACAGGTTCTTATGTAAATTCCATGTGGCACAACGGCAGGGAGGGCCGGGATTATTAGAGGGGATAACTGGTCCCTGCGGCCCGGGCTTCTCTCATCTCCTCATTTATTCGTCCTGCTACCCTCTCTGTGAGAAAAGCCATGCAGCCATTGTCTTCTTCTTCTTTCTTTATTTAGTTATTTATTTATTTATCTATCTGGAGCAAGGGGCGGAGGAAGCTTTCAACCCAATTATCCTGGGGGATGCAGACAAGTACAGAGTGGGACTTTTGTGTGTGACATGAATTCAAATGGAAGCTTTACATGTGTGTGTGATGGGAGGGAATAAAAAAAGGTAGGTTCTCTCTCTCTCTCTCCCTCTCTCTCCCTCTCATGCAGGGCTGCCCTCTAATCTAAAGAGCTAAAGTAATTAGCCAGCCAGGGTGACCATAACAGCCACCACCGCCGGAGTCTCAGTATTTGCATTACAAAACAGACGCCCCGCTGTTTGAAATCATAGCCTGGTTGTGGACCATACACTGCCTGTTGTTTTCAAGATCACATTGGAGTTAATTGCTCCTTTTTCCATTCAGCGCTGATCGCACCCATGGGATTTTTTTTCCATTCTGTCCAAATCAATTTCCTCTGAAACGGAGCGGTGACAAAAGGAACACTGCTTAGGTGCATCATAAATGGCGCTGTCATATCTAATCTCATACTACAATACACTGCGTGTGTGTGTGTGTGTGTGTCACGGTACACTGGTACACAAATAAATACACGCGAAGAAGAAGAAGAAGAAGGAAATACAACAGGATGAGCACAAACAGAGAGATTACACCCTGCGTATTGGTCCAAGGCTCGCTAATACCAAGACCCTGGGAAGATACATTAGCTAAGTAAATGAGGGTGGAGCAGTAAATCCAAAATACACTTCAGTGGACTGTCTAATCCCGACGACAAGGCCACGGGCAGCAAGGTCGACCTCTTACAGTTGAAGCACACATACTCACTCACTCACTCACTCAACGCAAATATTTATCCCCTGCCTCGCGCCGTCTTCCCCGCTCGCCCCGCAGGCGACTCCTTCAGTTTAAAGCTACATTATGTACGAAAATGTGTTGTTTGGAGATAAAATGACCGTGGTGAGTCATCAGAGAACAGGGAAGAGAACAGTTTTTTTTTGTCACAAACAATCAGGTTCCCAAAGGTTTCTGAAGCTAAAAAGCCTCACTACCCTGCTCAAAAACGTCTCCACAGGAAGAGAAGAAACATAATAATCATTTTTCAAGTTCTCTCGCTGAGTATTTAACGCAAGCACTTTTGTCCAGGTACCAGGTCCTATCACTAATGGACAACCTGAGCAGAGTCAAGCCGAGTCGTGCCAGAACTGTATGATGGGAAATCGGCATTCGAATCATAACGCGACTGTTTTCCTCTCTTAGTCTACGTGAGGTGTGATTTGAGAGAATAATAAAGTGCGTCTGTGCAACTACTTGCTGTTAGAAACCAAACTCCGAGGCCCTGTAGACATTCAGACCCCGAATCAGCCGACAGACGTACGGTAATTGCCTCCTTGTCCCCGAGAAACTCTCGACTCCTCTTCCACTGAAAACATCTCGCCTCCTGTGGAGTTTCCAGCAGGCCCCAAACTCTGCCGTCTTGCTCACTCGCTTATTAATATTTATATATCTTTTTTTTTACATTTACACCTCTCTCTCTCTCTCTCCTGGCAAAGTGCTACATCTGTCAGTCTGGCTGCGGGCTACGAAGAACCCATATCTGAAAACTATCAATCTGCCATTTTCGCCGCTTGTATTTAATTTATTTATATATTTATTTATTTTTTTTCTCCCAAATATCCGAGGAGGGAGCTGATTTGAGAGGAGGAGCAGCAGGCAGGGGGCGAAGCGCGGCAGATTTGCAGCTCTCCTTTCAGCTGGCACCGATTCAACACCTTGAACTTTGAGGGGAGGGATTCAGGTTGCAACTTGCTCCGAGAAAGCGCCAAGAGCTTAACAGTGTAAAGCATTTGCCAAAAAAAAAACAAAAAAAAAACAAAAAACGACACCCACGCAGGTTCTTTGTAAAGCAGACTTTACGACTTTGACGCGCTGCGGCTGCAACAATTAGGCAGATCTGCGTTTGTGTATTTCTGTTCTATATAAGGCTGAGTATTGACATCAATACTTCAAGCAGTTCTGTAACATTTTCTGCTTTTTGTCAGCCATCATCTCTATAATTGACTCCTTGTTGGTTTTGGCAAAGTCCCGTGCATATCAACACATTGTCAAATATTTGATAATTAAGAAAATAAATGTCCTTGGTTGGGCTTATTTTCAATAAATTGAAAAAAATGATGTGTTTTAAAGCCTGAGGGTTTGAAGTTTAACTGGCGCCATGTCAGTTTTTTGCAGGTTCACGTGCACATGGTGTCCACTCATAGATGTTGTGCTTTATCATCTAGTACCTTCAAATTTGACATCAGGTTCTGTTGAAGAAGACCCGAAACTAGTAAATGAAACATTGACCGTGGTTAAAAAGCGCTGAAAATGTTTAGTTGTCGACATGTTTCCACATAAAACTTTCACTCAGAGCTCTGCTACTTCTGTCCAGAAGAAAACGCCATTTTTTAATAAGCAGTCTATGATTGAAGTGAAGGAATGTTGACGAGCAACAAAACAAACTTCCACCATCTCAACAAAATATGGTGCCAAGTCTCCAGGAACACACAAAGAAAATGAACCGCTCCAGTCAAATGATACTGTTTTACACATAATTAGACGACGACAATTGTGTTGTTATTTGTTGTCTTCTAATCTTTAGTAACCCTTTAGCACATAGCCTCAAAATGTCCATCTGGACTATTTTTGCTTATTTCAACCATAAAAGGGCCAGAAAAAGAGCACTTTTGCCCATTCTTCTAAAATAACTTTCATTATCTGGCCGTTATTTACAATTTACTGCATGTTAAGAGAGTTTATTAACAGTTTAAAGTCAAGAAAAACACCGTAGTTGTACATGAATAAGAGATTTTTCAAGCAAAATTTGCTATTTGATAAAAATTTCGATGTTTTCAGCTTTCAGAAACCGTTGGAATTTTTCCGATAAAACGCATAAATCGTCGCATTATTACGGTAACGGTACGGTAAAGTTTGGAAAAGCCTCAACAAATTTCCCTGGTGCTTTCCATGTGTCGAGTTTTAAACTCTACTGTTGTTCTAACCTGTGATAGACTCAGCACGCGGTTCATGGCAGCACAAACATCACAGCGCGGGAGGGGCGGGGCAAGGACAGGACGAGAGGAGATATTCTGTACAGTATTACTCAGTGCAGGGTGACACCTCTTGTCTGTAAGATTAGTGGGGGGGCCTCGAGTGAAGCTGCTGACAAACACGTTCACCTACAGCGTCGGTTCACAAAGGTCGCACCCGCTGCCGCCACGCCACGCCACGCCGCGCACGCTGACGCCGGGGAATCCAACTCCTTTCCATTTGACACTCACGTCACTGTGACAGACTTTTAAAAACCTACACACACAACCCTGACGGACGGTAAAGCCGCCGGGCTTAGTATCGTTTTTCTGTTATCCTGCAAACGTGGATGTTAGCACTTATTATTATTATATTATTATTATTATTTCTTCCCCCCCCCGTTTACTGCAGGAGAAAGACCTTCCATTCTTTTATAGACGTTCCCCTGGGTCAAGAGGCTAAGAAACACGGAGAGAGATTACAACAGCTACAAGCCCATGGCCATACCCCGGCACACAGACCCACCACCTTCTTACCCGCACTCTGATTAGAAAATAAACCATGCATCTGCACACACACACACACACACACACACACACACAAACAGGCAGAGCTGTGGAGAGGTAGCTCCGAGCTATAATATCATTTCATTCGAGTGCTTTTTGCGCTTCATCCGGCAGCATGCTATTACAATAACTCCGTTTTCAATTCCACCCCTCGGAGAAGACAGACGATATATATGTCACTTGACAAAACACACCAAACCACAGCACTCCATGTCCCGCCGTCGACGCTTTGTATTACTTGACGCTGAGGGCAGAAGACGGATAATGCCACACCGTTGTAATTCTACGCTATAAAGATGCTTTTTTTTCCTTCTCCTTCTCCACCAGCAGCTCCTGACTCACTCATTTAGCCTCCCATCGGCCAGCGGTGACCTCTGCCCCCCATCCAGATGCAGAAATTACCCCCTCAGCAGGCGAGCGGGCAGCAGGTTCACACATACTCTTCCCTATATTCCTCCTCTGAGGGGCTGCAGGTCAGACCAGGAAAACAGCTGCAAAAATATGGCCGTCTGGCAGCGCCTATGGCTGTGGCTCCTCTGAGAACTGAGAGTGGAGACTCTCATCATTAGCACAACTCATCAGCATCACTCGCTCCCTCTCACTCTTTCTCTGTGTCCGTCTCATTCTCTCCTCTCGCCATCAGAGGTCATTATCTGTCCGTCTTTTCCTTCAATCTCTTTGACTTCATCATTTTTTTCCGCCTCAAAACTTTAATCCCATGTGTCATTGCATCTTGGCTGTTCTTTCTCTGCCTTGTCAGTCAAAATGGAAAAAATAATAATATAAATTATTATTTTGACTACAGCAGAGGTCAAACTCACATTATCGTGGGTTATTTTTGTCTGTTTTTATATATAAAAACTTATTTTACATAATTTAATACGTTTTTAAAAACAGAGAATTCAATGAAATACCGTAAAAATCCGAAAAAGTTTCTTTAGCTCTGACCAGGAAATAGAAACTAGGTACAGTGAGAAAAACATGGCGAAATTCAGGCTGGTAAAACTTTTTTTGGAGCGGCAAGAAGACAGAGTTTATGCTCTACCACCTCAAATAATTGAATATTTTAAAGTGAAATGCCAGGTAGGAGTAGGGGGTTATATTGGCATGTAGCGTGACAGAGACAGACGCACTCAATACTCGAGATTCAATAAATCGATTTCCCTGCTGCAGCTTGTACACTGGGTCAAGGACAGAAGTCCAATTAAACGACATTTTCCAGCTACTTAGCTGTGAATGGGAACGTACTGACAGGCGTTCTCTGCGCTGACTGCAGATGAAGCTGTTCATATACACATACTCATCATTCTCCATAGACCACATCAGCCAAAGCCTGATACCATCCCCACCACCGTTCTCCCTATCTGCAAAACATCCTGAGCTGGGGGATTGTAAATAACACTGTCAAAATCGCAGATAAGATGCCGGGGGAAAAATACGGAAAAGAGGAAAGGCAAAGAGAATCGTAGCGATACCACAGTGGAGGGAGAGAATCACGGGGGGTGATACGGTATGAAATGTGCATCTGTAATAGAGGCTTGAACGGCATAAAAGAAGCCGGAGTGTGTGAAGGCTGAGAGACGTAACTCAAGACAACAGCAGACGACCAAGGTCATGCAGAGGAAGGTGGCGAGATGAACGGAGAGCATTCCATCAGAGACGTATGTGTGCGTTGACCTTTTCGATCAGTGGACGAGCCTAAGCAAACATCCGAGCCATATTCAAAGCTCCTTTTTCAAACGCAAGCCCTAATTTGGCCTAACAAGCCCGCGGGCGACACAGTAATGACAGTCAGACGACACAGGGTGAATCTGTTGGAGGAAAAGAAAAAAAAACAACAATATAATGAACTCTTAATGGACCTCTTCCCTCTTACACCCTTTAACAAAGCTAACAGACACGCGCGTACGTTCACGTCCACAAAGACACACAATTCAATTCAGCGCGATCCGTGCTTTATGGTAATGTATAGCTCGTTAAAAAAATGTGGGTTAAAAACTCGTTAAAATTCACTTGAAGGAGTAATGGCTTCATTACAGTAATGCTCTGAAAACGTTAAAAAAAAAAAAGGGAGAAAAAAGACGAGTGGAGGACGAGGAGACGGAAGACGACAGCTTTCTAATCACTTAATTGTTTTCGAAAATTGAACGCATTTACATATGAAATGGCGACGCGGCGTATCCGCCTTCAATCTCTCCCTATTCTCAGTAATTAACAGGAGCGACAATTAAAGATGCAGTTTGCCCCCTAAAATGATTCTGGTGGCCACTCCAGCTTCCATTCTGTTGTCCTGTTTATGGTCTATTGATGTGTATTTTTGGGGGGTGGGGCTTGGCAGATGCAGACAGCACCCTGAAGACTGGAGCTGGCTGATACTGACACACACACACAATGTGCCCATGGGTCTTTGTGCCGGGCTCAGATAAGGCAGGATGTTGTGCTGATGCTCGCGCTCGGTCCAGAATGGACACTTTACAGCCAGAAGGGGGAGTAAGACGTGGAGGGAGGAAGGGAGGGCGGGTGTAGCTGGCTGCGTGGAAGAGAGGGGGATTGATTTCCTGCCAATTCAAACACCTACAGAGAGAGAGAGGGCAGAGGTAGTGAGGCGTCGCGACAGAGCGGGTGCTTCTGCTTCCAGCGTCGCATCAGAGGAAGTAAAGGGAGAGGAAGGGGAGAAGAAGCAGACGTGCAAATGTCTTCTTCTTCTCTGGGAAATTAGCATCACTTTACTGGATCATAATATCGTGGAGAACAATCGTTATCAGAGACGAGAAATCGCGACTGAGTCTGAACAATTAAGGGGGACAAATATGTTTATTGAAAATTGTGATCGTGTTTTCGATCTTTATGTTCAAAAATCACCGATCGGATCATTATCTCAAGAGACAACTACTTCCAATATGTATTATATAAGGAAATGTAAGCTTATTTCTTTATTTTAAAGTGTGATTTTGAGATGCACCATATTTTCCAACTTTTTACTTCCTTTTAATGTGTACATCTTTAAATAACATGTATCAAAAACGTTATATTGTGAACTGATTTGCTCTTATCATGATTTATATAGTTAATTAGGGGAATAAATCTTGTGGCTTTCCATGAGTATAAAAAGTTGCTAGAGAACTGCCGCGTATAGACATTTTGAAAGATGACAAAGGAAACTCTACTTATCTTATTACGACGAGATGTAATGATTCTTATCGGGAATTAAACTCTGTAAAACTCACTGGATGTGGTTTAGATTCTGGCTCTGGATGACTCTATCGTGGTCTCTGGGCCTGAAACGCCTGTGCACACTCAGGGGGAGGCGACGCGTCACTTTGAATTAGCGCCGTGTAACACGTTCAAGGCACAGCTTTCTCATTAAGTCTGACTTTTACCAAAGGACCGGACCCTTAACCTCATATTTATTACAACTCTGTGAACATTACAGTACCTTATACCTTCACACCTGCAGTTAACACATACAGTACGACTCAATCGCTCTCTCATGTCCCTTAATAAAAACTAAGTTGAAAGACATTTTCACTTAAACTGTTTCAGTTTCAGTGTAAATAAACACCTCCACTTGGCTTATGCCCATCAGAATTGTCAGATTGTTGTATTTGTATCCACACTTGGGCTACGATGATGGACGGAGAGGACGGAGGCGTCGATAAAACAGCTTTTACTGACAAGACAGAGGGAGCACAGTGCGTCTACTTTGAGATGGTAGACACACAATAATGTGTGTATAAACAAAGCAGAACAGATGTGACACATCACAGCTGTGACACCGTTTAGAGCCAGTGAAAGAATAAAGTTTGAATGCACCAGGACAAAAATCCTCTTTGTACGTGTGTGTGTGTGTGTGTGTGTATTTGTGTGCGCTCTGGCCTAATGACATTGAGGCTGTGTCCTTCCACAGGGAAATATAATCCCCTGGATGCTACTGAACTGTGTCCAGACTTAGAGAACAGCTACTAGATTATCTTAGACACTGCGCACACACACACACACTCTTAATCTAACCTTAACCATAATTACTACAGGCCTAATCCTAACCCTGACCCTAACCACAGCCTAAGATTGAAACATTTATCTGCCTTATAATGTTGTAATTGACGTTACGTGGACTTGGATTATTTACAGTAGGTCCCCACAACATAAGGAACACCAGGTAACTTGTTTTTATATCTTAGTGAGGACACATCGTAGACATAATAACTATAATAATCCTAACTTGGATTATTTACAGTAGGTCCCCACAACATAAGGAACACCAGGTAACTTGTTTTTATATCTTAGTGAGGACACATCGTAGACATAATAACTATAATAATCCTAACTTGGATTATTTACAGTAGGTCCCCACAACATAAGGAACACCAGGTAACTTGTTTTTATATCTTAGTGAGGACACATCGAGACATAATAACTATAATAATCCTAACTTGGATTATTTACAGTAGGTCCCTCAACATAAGGAACACCAGGTAACTTGTTTTATATCTTAGTGAGGACACATCAGAGACATAATAACTATAATAATCCTAACTTGGATTATTTACAGTAGGTCCCCACAACATAAGGAACACCAGGTAACTTGTTTTTATATCTTAGTGAGGACACATCGTAGACATAATAACTATAATAATCCTAACTTGGATTATTTACAGTAGGTCCCCACAACATAAGGAAAACCAGGTAACTTGTTTTTATATCTTAGTGAGGACACATCAGAGACATAATAACTATAATAATCCTAACTTGGATTATTTACAGTAGGTCCCCACAACATAAGGAACACCAGGTAACTTGTTTTTATATCTTAGTGAGGACACATCGTAGACATAATAACTATAATAATCCTAACTTGGATTATTTACAGTAGGTCCCCACAACATAAGGAACACCAGGTAACTTGTTTTTATATCTTAGTGAGGACACATCGTAGACATAATAACCATCACAACAACGTACTTACTTGACTTGTGAGGTCAAAATATCCTCATAAAGACCTCACAAAGATATAAATGCAGGTTAACACACACACACATTGAGCTGAGTGGTTTCGCCGGTGTGTGGCACACACTCGGGCATCTCTGGTGAAAATGAAACCCGTGCAGCAGGTCTCTGGCCCACCTCTGCGAATCTTCATATGATCTTTAATAGCTTCCCTCCCTACCTTCTCTTTTTTCCTCCTCCCCTCCACACCGGCCTATTTTGCCGCCGCTCCTTCTGTGTCAATTTTATTGTTTTGGTCTATAATTGGATTGGCAGTAACGGCGCGGGCAGAGAGCCGTTAGGAGCTTGTAAAAGGTGTCACTCAGCGTTGGGCGGCGCGGCTTTAATTAAGCTCCCGGCTGGAGTTGAGCAGCTTTTTTTTTTTTTTATCTAGCCTGGTCTGATGAGCCCGGAGTGCAAGTGTGCTCCACACCACGGTGCAGGAAACAGGAGGAGGAGGAGGAGACGGAGGTGGTCACTACAGCTGTAAGATAGCCCTGTTTACTGGATTCAGCCTTTTCTCCCAAGACACCAATCTACACGCCTGGACCGCCGAGATACTGGGAGACATCATAAAAACATGTGTGTGTGTGTGTGTTTCCTTGTGCTCACTGTCACAGAGCCCCGCCCATCAGCACTGTGCAGCCATGTGTGTGTGTGTGTGTCGATGCAGAGTCACACAAACAACATGGCGGCGGTAAACGGCCACAAACACAGATCTAAAGCAGTTGCTGTAAACCAGGGGTGTCAAACATACGGCCCGGGGGCCAGAACCGGCCCGCCAGAGTGTCCAATCGGCCCACAGGATGAATTTGTTAAAATTTCACACTAATCTAAACGCAATGTCAAATGCTCCAGATACCCGTGACTAAATGTTTGTGCCTTTAAAGATCCAGTGTGCTGTGTAAATAGTAAATTTAGGAATGATATTGTTAAAATTGCACTTATTTCTCAAGAAATGCCATGTTTTGTAAAATTATCCTTCAGTAAATATAAAACAAAGGAGAAAAAACAAAGGGGTTCTTGTTGTTCATAGGTTATTATGCTATTATTTTACTATTTTTACTGGTCCGGCCCCCTTGAGATCAAATTGTGCTCTATGTGGCCCCTGAACAAAAATGAGTTTGACACCCCTGCTGTAAACTCATCATCGGAATATTCAAGTAGAGGCCGACGCCATGTGATACATGCAGTAATGACCAGAGAGGTGTTCATCACTGTCCTTCCTCGCTCCTCAATCCACCTAATGGTCTCCTCAGATCATCTTTCCTTCGATCGATACTCGCCTGAGAGATGATCCTCACACACCTCGGGACATTTCTGTCCCCTCCCCCTCACTGTACATCACAAAGTGACACATTTCCCATGGCAGGAGTCGCCGCCGCCGCCGTCCCCGCGGCTCCTGGATCAGAACCTTATAAAGGACTTTGAACTACGTCAGATATCCATCACGTTTCTAAAAGGTCTGGCCATTTTCTTTGTAGAGCCGTTAAGATTTGTGAGCGTGGCGGCGGCGGCGGCGGCCGAGCTCTGTCAGTGAGGAGGTGGCAGATAAGGCGGGCGTTAAATCACATGCAGAGACGTTTGCAGAGATTTATCGATCTCTTTATAGATCTTAACTCTTGAGGAAGAGCGGGCGAAAAAATTAAGCTGGATGCAGAGATGACCTTTAGAACAGCGTCATCCATGCATGGGGATTCTTTTTTTTCCCCCTCCATCTTCATGTCTTGAAAGTATTATGTATATACATGACTGAGAAGGAAGGAGTAAGTCGCCATCCAGGAGATTTGAGTGTGATGGAATGCTGCACATAATATCGAAATACCGGGAATCAAGTGCTGCTTCATTTGGCTCAACCTTGGTACCACAAACACATATATACACACGCACGTGGGTGTCAGGTTGTGTGGAAAAACAGAAACAAAATCATCCCTCTCCACTGCTACGGAAAGAGCAGAAGTCTATGACGCTCCCTCGGATCAAGAGATAAGAAAACTTAGCACAGATTTACTGCAGCTGATTTACATTTTTGGGTATTTACATGTGAGTCAAAGAGTGTGTGTGTGTGTGTGTGTGTGCTGACACGCTCTGACATTAGCTCAGCGGGGCATTTAAATGATTTACTGAAGCTTTAGCTTCGCCGGCGTCACTCCGTGGAAGGAGCTCTGCATCTTAAGAGGATCCAAGAGACGACCTGGTTTGCTTATTTCACAATCCAATTCGTGTTAATTGCATTACGGAGGGGGTAATTGTGTTAGTTCCATCTGTAATCAGCTTACTGCCTCAGTGCGGCTGCATACACCTGCACACGAGGCTTATGTAACCTGCGCGCTAATGGGAGGAATTTCGTTCATTTTAGGGGGCGCAGAGTAAAAACCCAGGATACTCACTCTCAGGTAATCTGGTCTGCTGGAACTGACTGTATGTAATAACCCTGGCTGTGTGTGTGTGTGTGTGTGTGTGTGTGTGAGTCAATCCATGCTCACATTATCATGCAAATGGAAAAAACAATCTGAAACACACCAATGGTTGCAATGCTGAGGATCAGTGTCGAAACCAACACTGTTCTCCCTCATTCACCTCCTCCCCTTACATATTCTGTGTTGGTTTATCCCATCCACATCCACACGACACCACTCCATTTTTATTTATCGTTTACGCTCCAGATATGCCTGCCACCCACACGGTCTATGGGACTTTTCGGTCCAAAAATATAGACATTTTAAAATGTTGCTGGTCCCATTTTTGTTAGAAAAGTTCAGGCCCAGTCCACATTTTTTTGGACTTTCAAAAACATGAAAACTGTGGGCCAAGTCAATCATGACCTATATTTTGGGAAAACTCGCTGGTGTTTCTTCTGTCATGTTTGTTTACACGAGGCAAGTTGTGCAGCGGCGTCGGACTTGTGTCCACGTTTGAGAACGGAGCAGTGTGTGGACAGGAAAATGTCCGTTTTCAAAAATACCCAACCTCGTGTGGTCTGAGCGAACTATTTCACCGTTTTCTGAAATCACTTCCTGATCAGCCACAATGATCACTTTCTCCTCTTTTATTGGTCAAATAATGATGTTTTGCATTTTCTGTACCTGAATGGTCACATTCTTCTGATGTAGAAACACCGTTTTCAAAGAAGTGTGGACGCAGCCTACATGTTCTCAGTGCATCACATACACTATTAAACAGCTCTGTTTCATACTAAGTGTTGTTGTTGAGACACAAGGTTAATCATTTAGGCAAAGGAACAAAGTTAATGAAGCTACTCCTAATCCAAAGCTCTTTGGAGTTCTGTCAACAGTATCGACTGCACTGCAGATGGGATAAGATCTCGTCGGAGGGCACTGATGACCTACATAGGAAGGACAAGACAGCGGCTAAACAGCAGTGATCCCGCAGCTCTGCGGGGCACAGACACAGTGCAAAGACACCGTGCGTGTCCATGTGTCCACGTCCACCCACACGGTGTCCTTTATCTTTACAGTTCCCAGCTTTCATGTCGCCCCGCTAGTTAAAATCCAGTCTGCGATCAGCAATATACTGCGATTACCACCGGCCGCTGTGCAACACACAATCAATATTGATTTCACCTGGCAATTAGCAAATAATTCAATGAGCTTCAACTACTGAGCCGAGAACTGCTAAAGATAAAGACGGTGAGCGAGCGAGGAGGGGGTCGAGTCTGTCTGTCTGTCTGTCTGCCACATCCCTGCTCCGGCTGCTTTGATACTGAATCTCTGTGCATGCACTAAGGAAGAGTGAGGAGATCAAATCAAGTGTTATTCCCTCGTGTGTTTCAAACCACAGAGACCATTCAGGACACTGAGGGACACTCGGCCGATAAGACGCAAAACAAGGCCGTCATTACGTTAAGTTTAAATTCAAATATGGCGTCGTGCACTCACTGGAAAACATTAATAATGTAGACATTGCTGTAGCTGTAATGTATTATTAATAATGTCCGATGACTCATTTTGCACTTTTAATAAAGACAAAAGGTGATTTTTGTGAATTTGTACAAATTTGACTTGGTAATTTAAGCCTCAGAGTGTAAGAATTAGTGACATCTAAGGGTTTGACTGCAAACTACGGTGGCCTTCGCCTGCCAGAATGTATTCTTCTCCTTCATTTGTGTAGTAAATAGAAATGTCTGCTTCAAAATGACCTCACAACACACACTCTGGCTGGTTTGTGTCTGCAATTTATGCCAATCAAACCATCCTGTGTGATGAATGTACATGGATTACAGGGATAATTTGGGGTGTTTTTGACTCTAATTTTACTGTACTGCTTCCAACGGCACATTTTCTGTGTCGTTTAATCGTAAAAATACATCAAAAGTATCAGCGCTTCATTAACCCCAGCACCAACCTTGACTAAAAGATGCGTCAAACTCTTTATGTTGTCTTCCGTTTGATGGTCACATGTATTATGTAGCTGCAGTGTTGGGTAAGTGAGGTCGATGTTCAGTGTGACCGTTACAGGTTGAAAAAACTATTCTCTCCCCACGGGACGAAATGATCTATCTGTCTATCTAATACATTATTCAAAAAGAAAGAAAGAGGATACAACTAGTAATAACAAAGCCTGCCGTCATTCTCCTTTCATGGCTGAACATAGACCTTGAACCATCCTAAAAGCAGTTTAATTCAGAAAATGTTTTCATCTGAAGCTCGGATCAAAGGTGACTCTCTTTGCCATTTAAGAGAGAAGGCAGCGGCTTTTTGCCGCTGTGATTAATTCCAGGTCCTTGAAGGTCACTTTGATAGAATGACATTTGAAATCGTCATGACTAACCCCAGAAACAGGACATTGGGGAACCATTAAGGAGGAGGAGGAGGAGGAGGGGACAGGGGTGGACATGTTGCACGGCAGAAGCCACTTGAGCTGTTTCTTGCCTCTGCAGGAATCCATGATGGGGGTGGGGTTGACACATATCTATGATACAAACACCAACACACACACACACACACATATATAAATAGCAGACGCACTGTCCCCGGGGTAATGAAGGAGCACTGGGACACTGTGGTTGCTGTAAAACCCAATTAGTGTGTGTGGTTGTATCAGTTCGCTCAGTTAGATCTACACATACAGATAACAGCTTCCACAAGGTGGCTTTTTCTTTTTTCTTCACCCCTTTTGCCTGCACGTGTCCGCTGGTCTGCCCCCTGCTGGACACACAACCAAGCAGCGACACGTGGAGAACGTTCCTAACTCATTAACGGTTTTAAAAAAAAAAGAAGTAGAAACACAGGCGCAAACAGGGATGAAACTACGACACACTGAAATTCATTTGTAAGGGAACTCTCTGATTCAGTGTTATTAAATATTATTAATCATACACATGGGACCAGTGTGTCATGACTGAGCTACTTTCGGGCTCCAAGACAAAGCTGCCGTGTTCATTCTTCAATCAGAGGCTTTGTGGCGCAACTCAGAACGTAGATAACGATGGAAGAGAGAGCAGATTATTCCACAAAATCATGTCTTCCTGATTCTAATATAACAGGTTAAAGGTCATGTCATATCTTTGAGGTAGTGCCAGGCTGTGTACACGCCTGTCTCTGTTCTTCTTCGCCACGTAAATGCAAATACTACTACTGCTACTAGTAAAGTGGTAGTTCTAGGTAGTTTTTGAAATATTTCCCAGCAAGATGTTGCCAAAAACTGGATTTTTTGTCTTCTCACGATCTATTATTTATCTCAGCTGTTGTTGAATATTTGTAAGGAAGCCACAGGCCAAACACATTGTTTACTCGGCGGTTTCTGCTCCGTCTTCTAATCATCGGCATCATAGTCAAATTTCCACATTGTTGTTATGAGGTAACAACAAACAGGATCTCATTTACCTCATTTAAAGAAATACTATAGGCCACTTCCCTGTTAATCAGGCCGGATTAATCTAACGCAGCCCTGTAAACAATCCTCCCGTCATCAGGACGACGATACTCCGTTTTAATTAAATCTCTTTGAAAGACGCGCTGTTGATTTAATCACATGGTTTACTTTGAACGCTTTGTCATTAACCTTAATTGTTACTCTGCGTTAAAGTGCATTAGTTGTATCTAGGTGTGGCCCGGACTCGTTTTATCGCAGGCATTATAGCCCTTAAAGAGATGATTAGCATTTTTATTTTATACAATTCTTATCTTTTATGTTTGTTGTTAAAGCTCCTGGGACGGGTGCGCAGGGGAATTAGCAGCTGCTACGAGGGCTGTTAAACGTGGCTGTGCACTGTATTTGTCCCTGTTGAATAAAAATGAAAGTTTTTACTTGATAAGGATGTAAAATTTGCCTCAAGGAGCTGTTGTGCGGCGATAAGACATTTCATAATTTGCAGAGATTGGAAAGTTTTGTGTGTAGCTGCAGCTCATTTTCTGAGGAGAAACTAAATCTCATAATAATATATTTTTAATAATAAAATAAGATTTTATGCTCCTTCTGTCCTGTCAGGTTTGAAGAGTGTCAAGGAAATTGAAGACGCACATTTCTAATTAGACGTGGGGGAGCAGCGATTCTGTATTAATGTGTTCTCCACACAGGACACATGATGAAGATGAATGAGTTTAACAGCAAAAAAAACCCATCTCGGGTGATGTAAGAAGAATCCCCTCCATGTGTAGCTCCAGTAATTAAACAAAGATTGTTCTGATTGTTTCCCACTCTTTATCAGAGACCGGATTTCTTGACTCCGACACTTGAAGAACGAAGCGGAGGCTTGACAGCGTCACGGCGCCAGCCCGCCGTTATTCTTTGTCTTCAAACGCCTCCGTCTCCCACAGCCACATAATAAGAAAAGAAAAAAAAGAGAGAGAGAGAGAGAGAGTGGAACAGAAGGGCGGCAAGAGCGGCAGCAGCAGCCGCGCCGCGCGAGCCTCTGCTCCAGCGCAGCCATCAAAACACCGGAGCTACTTCTGTATTCATGTGCTGCATCACTCTGGGCTCTCAGATCTCTGTCGAGTCGCTCGTGCTCTTACCAAATAAACTGTAGTGTAAACACCCAGAGAGAGGGAGAGAGAGAGATACTGAGGGAAAACACAAGAAGAGGAAGTTTGTGCGATGTAGATGTTATGTGATGAGTATAGATCAGCCGCTCACGTCCACTTTCCATTAGCATGATTGATTATCAAATGTCCTTTCTTTGACTTGACTTCCGATATTATTGACGGCAGCTGATGCTGCTGCTCGATATGTGTCGAGAACAAAACAGCAACGCAGTAAAGAGAAGGAGTGACACAGACAGACAGACAGACAAACAGACAGACAGAGGGACAAGAAGTGTGTGTGTGTGTGTGTGTTGTTTTTCCTCCTCCCCTTTACCATCTTTCATTATTCAGCCTCTAGCCATGAATAACTGAATAAGTGAATCCATGATAGCAGGGATGGAGGTTGTGTGTGTTTTTTTTATGGCATGTCTGAATGTGTGGGGGAAACATAACAAGCCACAAGAAAGCATCCAGCAAAAGAGGTCTTTAAATAAAGAGCTGGGGAGCTGCACTCATGCATGACTGCATCCCCTCTGCATCCATTTCAGGCTGGACCTCCGCTTCCCTCCGCTGAACCCCCACCCTGCCCAGCCCAGCCCAGCCCAGCCCTGCATGCACTAAAAATACAGAGGAGGAGGGAAAAAGACAGGGTGTACTTCAAAGATGAGTCACTGGCTGGTATTAAGATTAGGAAAAAGGCAAAATGATCACACAGAGACGGCAACACTTTCCACGCACAGCGAAGCCACGACTGACTGACGTACGTCCACCAGTGTTCATATGATGCCTTTCAGTTTGTTAGTATTAAGTGTTTTGCAGTTGACATCCCAGATTAACTTTAACTAAGGGCTATTGGGTCGCGTGTCAAGTGTCGTTCCTCGTCTTTCTACTATCCATTAATATCGTGCTGTTTCGCGGCGAGAACTGTGGAGTAAGTGCAGATCAGTTACTGTAGAGGACACTTTGGGGCCAGTTGAACATACAGTTGTAATTCAAACGCCATTATTTGGGCGTGTTCGCACAACTTTGAGGAAACGGCTCACGTCTTTGTTTGCATGTATTTTAAAAAACAGGCTTTAGTAATAAATAAAACGATAATATGATGTATTTCTTTCTTACTTGTAGTGAATCCAACAAAATGTCTGATGATGACGATAAAGCACATTCTATTCTTCCCTCCCTGCATCCTCGTCTTGTGTTTGGATATTGTTTGGTCTGTTTGCATTGTCATAACGTTAATTTTTAATAAAAAAGCTCTTATTTTTTAAGAAAAAGATTTTGTCGCAGATGCATTCTAGCACCACGTACAGGCCCGGCTGTATGGATGTAGACTTGTTTACAAAAGACATTTTCAAACACAACAAATAAACAGATTGTTTAGGGTTCGCTCGGTTCCTGCTACTGAATTAAATATGAGTGGGGACGGGGACGGCGGGGTAAAAAGGAAGAGAAGTGCAGATAAGAGCAGATGGGGCAAACAGCCTCTGTTTAAATAGCAGAGAGGTGACATGCGAGCACTCTGCCGAGAGGAGCGACCCCCGACCTCACCGACGCCACACTGACAACTAACATTTAGCGTTCTCCATAGGAGTCTGAGCTACACCTGGTGACTGTTGCACGGTTTACATAAACATGACCCCGTCGGCAATGTGCTGCAGACAAACAACACACGTTTTTTAAAAACCTGTCATTAGCGCTGATAATTCAACACGGAGCGCTCGCATGATTGGAGTCGATCGACTCATTTGAGAGAGAGAGGAGAGGGGGGGAAAAATAGCCGTTTAAAATTGCCTTTTCTCAAACATCATCCGCTGATTACCATAATCACTTCATGGCTGACAATACTTTGTAAACGTGTGCGCTATTAATGACAGCAATTATGGCGGCTAAATGCAAATGGGGACGCCGGGCTGGACGCGTCCATTGATCTGAGCAGATAAAGCACAAACAGACTCAGTCTTTCAGAGTTTTGAAGAGTGAGACCTCCCGCTCACTTTGTCATCATCCGCCGTGAGTTTAGTCCAAAGCAATTGAGGAGGAGGGGGAACCTGGGTGCTAGACCAATTTATGGAGGTCATTTTACTGTGGAAATGGATTCATTCTGAGTTCACACTGAATGCCTCCTTCAAATGTGATGGCTGCTCTCTCTCTCTCTACTTTACAGCACTCACGGCCGGGCCCACGTTTGCCTCCAGACCGTTCCTCGGCGCTGTAGATCACTCTGCCGTGAACCCCCGCACTTCACTGTCAGACCCGGCAGATTTCACCTTCATTAATAGCAGCCACTCATGTCTGACTTAAATTAACGCACGGGCTATCAATTAGCTCGGGAGAGGCCGGACGCAGTGTGCTCAGGGGAAAAGGAGAAAAGCATCGCGGACAGAGGAGGGAGTGAGAAGACGGATGATACTGCATCTTTACTTTCAGACGTCCTGCTCCCAATTATTTTGTCTATATATACACAGTACTTCCAAATCTTTTTGTAGCTTTAGAATACAGCGTTTTATATACACTGCATGCACGGAAGAGACAGAAGTGGAAGCTTTCAACGCACTCAGCAGAAGAGCAGCTCTGCCCACGTGCACCTGATGCGTAAAACCAACAAAGAAGAAAGAGATAAAGAGTGTTTGCATCCTTTCTGGAATGCGAAGGCCACCGTAGTTCCCTGAAACACCGGATAAAAGCCTCCACTCGCTGCACTCTCGCAGTCTCACCACATGCTGGAGCCTTTAAATCCGGGGCCAACTTTCACGACCTCCTCACATGATGTTACCGTACTTCATTATTTTCCCCTCTTGATTACTCATTCACTCATCCATCTTTCCATCTCTCCATTTTCCTTGATGAGTTAATTCCTCTCCCATCGCCGTGTTTTCTGAGTGACCCTGACGACCCCGGGAGGGTCTCCTAACAGCCTCCTCTCGCCCATCACGATTGATTGGTCCGCAGCACGCTGTCGTGCGCGATCAATACATCATTCCTTCAGTAACAAGGCCCCACTCGCTCACTCGCTGCCCGGCATCGCTTTTACTTCCATTTTATTATTATTTTCCTCGCGGCCGATCGATGCAGCCAAACAGGCCGACTGTAAACCACACCACAATTAGAGCGCCGTCTAATCTCCGTGTTGACTCCCGTCTCCTTCACCGGCAAATAAAACACAAATGATAATGAAATCTAATGGGATTGTGGGAGAATTAAATCACTTAAACAATGGAGAGAGAGACGCCACATTTCGGGACCAATAAAGATCCAGTATACATCGTATACGATACACCAGTCGATATTGTACGCGCACAGAAGCCGAGGAGAGCATCTTTCTCTTCAAACTCACAGACAAAGTGACAAATAAGATAATTCACGGACACGAACACATATTTCATTTACGTCCACATCGAAAGAGAAGTGACGACACACTCGAGTGGACCCGGTAAACATTTCCAGATCTATTTTCATCCCATTAGGACGACGTCTGCAGAATAATAAAAATTGAGCGTGTGCACTTGCTTTGTGGTGAGATAATTTAATAATGAGCGCTTGCCTTCATTAGGCTAATTGAGCCAGTGGAAGCTCTAATGATATACTGTACTTAATGCACAGAGCTGGGCGGGTTTATTTCTTTGTCTCTCTTGGAGTTTTTCTTGTTATTCTTTAATATTAAAAACCCCTCTTTTGTGCGGTGTCATCGCTTTAACAGCTGGTTTACGGGGAGATGACAAAAATAGACGTTGTGCTAATTCAATCATTGCATTATAGATTTGTCACGCCTGTGCGGCTTGGCCTGGGTTCGAGGGCAGGCCTGTCTGAGTGCAGCACTGGTGATGCAAGAGAAGCTGTCTGCTTTGGCCCGTGCAGGCGCTGAGGAGGGCAGTGGCACGGAACTGCCAGGGTAATTAGCGAATCGAGCCCCCAGCTCCCTGTGAAGTCCGGCCTTTGAAGGAGGCAGCTCAGACCGATCGGTGGCCTCCTCTGATGTATGTTTGTGGATCTTTCGACGGAGTGAGAGCCGCTAACGAGGCCCCCCGTCCATTACCATCTGAGATGTAATTAGCGGCGTCGCAGGAATGGAGAAGGGCCAGGGACGAGTGGCTTAATCTGGGGCCCGGCGTCCCACAGGGAAGCAACAGCAGGAGGATGAAGTGAGTGAGGAAGGAGGCTCCCTGGAGAGGACACGGGGGCCCCAGCAGTCCCGACACACAGATCCAGTCCAGACAGGCAGAGCCACTACAAAAAAAAAAAAACAGGCTGGCAGCGCCGTGCGAGAGGAGCCGCTAAAACTACCATATGCCCATGTTTCTCATCCCACATTAATCTGTTAAGGTATCTGTTCTTGTTATTTACTTAGACACTGGGCAGAGTTTCAGATTTTTAACAAGGTTAACCAACAATATCATCCAAGAAATAAGAGTCACAGCACTCAACGTGATGATATTCTATTCATTCACAAGTTACTCAGGAAGTGTTAAGGAAGTTACCTTTTAAAAAATAAATAATAATGCTTTACTTGTTATTTGTTATCAAAATGAATATGAAATATTGCTCATTTATGTTAATAGTACTATTTGCACATAATAGCACTTTTTGACTTTGTGTTTCAATTTGACATTTAGAGTTTAAAAAGATAGAAAAAAGGGCAGGGGGATGATAAAAGATGTTTCTCTCTGCTTCATTTCAAATATTTAATAGGCGTTATTTTGTTTAATTCAAGAAATTGTGCTGTTATTTCTGTTATCTATCCATGTACCTTTTACCAGTACTTTTCTAAATATGGTCAAAAGTACAAACATGGCCGCCTTTCAAAGCAAATAAATAGCTGGTCTCCACCAGCTTTAACTGACCTCACATGTGGCCTTCAATCATTTAAAGAACAACAAATAAATCACAGTAACTCAGCATCACTTTGAATAGTAATTGATAATATTACAACTGTTTTTTAAATTGCATTCCATTAAATGACTTCTTACTGGGTAAAATAATACAATTACAGTGGTATTTCACTGAGTAACATGTTACTGCCAACACTAATTCATTATAGCCTCCTGCACTGTTCATGACCTTCTCTATGTGTGTGTGTGTGTGTGTTGCTGAGAGTCTGAAGTGACAGATTAGCAGGGATTGTAAGTGGCGGCCAATCCCTGCCTCTCAGGTCACGGCGGGGTCAGGTCAGGTGTGACTCTTGCTCGGTTAACTGTTGGAGTTGACCTTTAACCCGGTGGAGTTCAGTCGCACTGAGCCCCTGGGCATCAGAGAGAGGCCACGAGGGTCACCGTTGTTTTCGCTGAACATCAAAAGTGATTTAGTGGAGGCTAATGAGCCGTTATTCCTCATCGGTGGGGACTCACTCCACAAAAGCGCCACCAACACATAACAAGACGGAGGTATTTTAAAATGCCTGTTTGTCCTTTATCTGTCCAAACATGGAGTTTGGAGACGACGAAAGCCCACTGACAGCTGGTGAAAACATAAAGAGGCCACAACATGGACTGTGTGTGGTGAAGTCGCTTCTCTGGAGAGCGGTAGTGTAACTGGAGTGGGAAGCGGCGATTCTCGCTCAGTGGAAGGAGTAATTTGTGTCAGGTCTAAGACAATTGTCCGACTCTCCTCCTCATTCTCCCTTGACTCACTAATACCTCACTCCCACTGGTTGAAAACCTGTTCACACCAGTGTTTATGTTGGTTTTTTTTGGCTCCAACAATTGGTGGGAACACAAAAAATCCAGATGAACATGCTAATTTCTTCCCAATTTTTTTGTAGCAATACAAATTCCCACATCATTTTTCCAATCGGTCTCTCTTGACTCACTAATACCTCAACTCCCACTGGTCAAAAGCCTGTTTATACCAGTGTTTAGACTGGTTTTTGACCAGTGGAATGTGTCTGTTTGACATTCAATCACAGGTCAAATGAGCCACCTTTTTTAAAAAGCTCTAGTGAACATGCTCATTTCTACTTTATCTTCTTCATTTCTTTATAGCAATGCAAAACCCTGCAATCATTCTCTCTTGACTTCTTCATCACTTCCTACACAGTGCTGTGACACGACGTCAACTTTTTGGGATTGAGCCAGAGCTCAGTATTTCTTATTTACGTCATTCCGATTACTTTGAAAGAGGAAATGAATTAAAACATTACAACCTTAACACTGAAAACGAGTTTTATGGCTTTGCTGTTTGTCTTCTTTTATCCTCCGTCTTTCCTGTGTGTCATGATCCACACATGGGCGACAAATCCCGGTGTTTTAGTGTGAAAGAGGCTTCAGTGGGAACAATATTCTCGGTCTCGTCCTCATGCTCCCTTGACTCACTAAAGTTGTTAAACTAGGGCATCAGCGGGGCCCGCCTGCATCAGTATGCAGCATGGAGATGGTGAATCAATGAAGCCTGGAAGACTCTCCTTCTCCTTCTCCTTCCCTTCTCTCTCTCTCTCTGTTGCAGTCTCGCTATTAATGAGCAGGAACCAGGGCCTGTCCACTCCCCTCGTGGCCACATGCTAAATTACCAGCCGTGAATCAACACAGCATTTATGGGCAACTGCGAATTAAAGTGGCGAAATGTGGAAGGACGGAGCAGACATTGTAAAAACGAGAGCATGGGACCCAAGGAATCCAATAACGGAGGAAAAAAGGGACGGCGTATATAAGGAAAAGAGTTCCTTCAGTTCTCAGTGGACGTATTTGGCTTTGGTGTAACTGTTAGCATCAATGGTGGACTCGTATACATGCCAGGCTGAGGCACTTATTCTCATCAGGGAACATTATAAAAAAAAAAAACACACAGAGAAAAAAATTACTCGGATATAAAAGGAGGGGAAAAAAGGAGTTAGACTAGTGTTATACATGAGAGGCATGGCAAGATAATAGATTGGTAAACAAACAGTAAAACCTGAAGGGGAAAAGGCTTTTAAACATTTAAGCACAGCGGCAGGAGACGCCGCAGGATGACCTGTAATGGGAGAGAGAGGGGGAGGCGGAGGAGTGGTAAAAGCCTGATAAAATAAAGAGACGGTAACCTCAGTCCACTTAGCCGTCAGACAAAGAGATGCTTCAGGGAGTGCGTGAGCAATATCACCATCGCGGTCACAACACATTTTGTCGGCTTCTCCACTCGCTCAAATGATTCGGTAAAATAAAGGAATAAAATGCAAGGAACGATTACAGAAATAAGTGCGTGGATCTGAAAGAGGAAGGAAGAAAAAAAACAAACAAAAAAAAGGGACTACAGGTGAGTTTTATAGATGATGTTTGTGATGGGGGAATGCCAAGAGTGACAGGAAAGTACAGTCATTTCAAAACCTTATAATCACCAGCATGGGAGAGGGAGAGGAGGGGGGTGGCGTCGAAGATTAGCCTTAAAATGCATGTGCAGACACACGCACAATGGACGTGTGATTCACTTAATCATATCTCTGAGACCGTGCACATGTCGCCATAAAAAAAAAAGGTGCAGATGTTTATGAAGAGCTGCACCTACAATTACTGCAACATAAAAAAACGAGGCTTATGTTATGCTCACAATAACAGACATGTTTGTTCAGTTCAAATTGACTTTTTGCCACATGAATCCTGATATGACTGCCACATGGTCATGTTTTGAATCAATACCCTTTCTAGGACAACATACTGAAATAAAACCATTACAATTCCAGAATTGGACCACACGGTTGGTGTCGTGGGTAGCACTCTTGCCTTTGGTTGGAACAAGGACCTTTCTGCATGGAGTTTGCATGTTTTCCCCATGTGTGCTTGGGTTTTCTCCGGGTTCCTCCCACAGTCCAAAAAATATGCAGATTTGGGGATTAGGCCAAATGGACACTCTAAATTGACCGTGGGTGTGAGTGTGAGCGTGAATGGAAGTTTGTCTCTATGTGGCCCTGCGATGGACTGGCGTCCTGTCCGCGGTGTGCCCCACCTTTCGCCCTATGTCAACTGGGGTTAGCACCAGCGACCCTCAAGAGGAGGATAACGTGGGCAGAAGATGGATGGATGGAAAATTCCAGAAATATTATCAGAGTCCTGTGAGATTTAAGCCCTAAAAACTCTGATATGAGTCAAATAACAAAAACACAACCGACATGAGTCACTTCAGCCGGGTAATCTGAACACATAACACCTATATTGTTTATCCAATCTAGGACAACAACGTGACACCAGTCTGATTTGAAAACTGATATACCTGATTGGATTTCCGTTCAATTGCGGCCCTTAAAAAAATGACCTGAGTCACTTCAAAAAGAAAAGAACGGGCATGAGTCACTGTAGCCTGATAAATTGACCACAGTGTAAAAAAAAAATGTACAAACTTCAAAAACTATTGTATCTGAGTAACAAAAGACATTTTCCCCACTCTGTCTGGCAATCAAAGGGCTCGGCTTCCTGGAATTTGAGCAGTTAAGTTTCTGAGTTGCTGCCAAAGAAGGTGTTTTGTTAAAATAGAAGACGCTTGTCTGATTTAATAGGCGTATGACTTTGCGTACGCCGCTGCTCTGAACACACACACACACCTTTTCTCTTCTTTTTTTTTTGATAGAGAGAGCGACTGTTGGTTTAGGTCATTGTACTTTTGACAGTGTGTCAGTGTGTGTCAAACATTAAGTGCTTCAAAATGGGGGCCTCCACTAAAAGTGCCTTGGGACCCCGAGCGCTCACTCTCCTTCCATCTCACTCATGACAGTCCACCACTGAGGGAGTCTAATTTCACTGCTGGCTGATGTCCATTCAACTTGAGTGATGAGGGGAGCAGGTCCTCCTGCACACGTATGCTCACATGGCCAGAAGTACACATCACACTACCCACACACACACACAAATAAACTCAAAGGAAGGTTAGCTGAGTTGACAGGCCCATTAACTGGCCTCTGACTGCCAATTCAGTCTTGTTTCACACCCTTCCATTCCAGAGAAATATAGCGAGCTGAGATGCTGTACTGTATGCTCCAGTGCACCGCGGCTCCAACCATCACCGTCCAGTGTGCTGTCCTCTGTTTGCACCGATTCCCCTTCATTATGCCGCTGAAAACTAAACGGCCTCACTGTAATAGGTTGCCACTCTACCTGCCATCAGCTGCTTCTCAAGGTAAACGGAGATGAGAATATGCATGGACCTTAACGGCAGAGTTAGTGAGTGAGACAGAGAGAGCCAGATAGAGGCCCCTCTGGGGGCCACAAAGGCCTCCATTGTGATGGACCCTGATGAAGACAAATGGACACAACCAATATGGCCTCCCTGTGGCGAGGTATCATCTATAGAAAAAGGGGGTTTGGGGACGGCTGTTTGAATGACGGACACGCAGTCTAATTGGTGACCTGCAGGGTTAGAGGTGGGGTGGAGAGGCCTCTCCACTGACTGAGTGGCATGAGCGTCAATCTATCTAGAGCCGGGGTCAGAGACCAAGTGATTAGCGAGGAGGGGAGATGAAGGGACAGGGACGCATTTTGGACACTCCATTTGCCACCGACTGAGATATTAAATCTTGTCCGATGATGAAAAGGAAACCCCGCAGCGTTGCCTGTAGGTATAGTTTAAGCTGCACACCCTTCGTCAAAGCCTTGTAAGAAGTCAATGTGGCAACAAAATGAAATGTTTCAGTCATCCTGGATGTACTCGTCACATTAAGAGTTGACAGTGGATGGGTCTGGTGCTGGAGGTAGCTGTGGGAGGCTAGCAGAGCAGTGGCTGTTAGGGCTAACGAGGTAGCGAGGGGAGCTAATGTTGCTTAAGTCATGGCGATAAAATGTTCACCATGTCCGTCAGAGATCAACCTCTGTTTGAGCTGCAGCTACTCGATATTCAACACTGATACTTATTGTTTGACACTGGCTGAAATCACTGGATGAGATTTTCAAAATAAAGAAAAAGAGTTGCGTTCCAATATGAAGTCTGCCAAGCCAACAATTTGACCAGATGTGACAAACAGAATATCTGTTTCATGTGTCGCATTTCTACTGATATCTCTTGCGCTTTCTTGTGTAATAATTTAAACGGATAAAACGTCAAAAACAACTTTTCCATATCAACCCCACAAAGAAAAAAAACTAAAAAAATGTATTTATTAACTATGAACATGAACAAAGACACGCCGCGGTACGCATGATTGAATATTTTCATTACTCGGATGACAATTACTACAACGAGCTGTCAGCATCGCGCAAATAATGAGTAAAAACAAACGTGAAACCTGGGCTGAACTTTATACATTTGCCAGTGAACTGTTAAGACCGTCTGAGAGTTCATCCCCTCATCAGTTAAAGCCCATTTCATTCCAAATGAATCATGTACACTGCGTCTGAGTGTATTAATATTTGTCGACAGCATTAAAGAGACACAACAAAAGCAGACTTTTGCTCCCAGCTCCTGAAAGAACTGCTTTCACCAGTGACTGACTCATTACACCGGCCTCTGATTGGAGAATGAGATGCATCCATTAAGGGAATCCATGTGAGAATTGGCTGTAAATGCTGCTATTTGTTACCGAGGCAACAGATGGAAAGAAAACACCGTGTCCCTTTGAGGACAAAATGATGCTCTGCTGAGGACGATTTTAGTGAACCAATAAAATACGAGTACACAACACATAACATGGCAGTTGTGTGAGGTCGCAACGGAGACTTTTTTCTAATCTAACGGCACATTTCTTTGTCATCATTAATTCTCCCAGATTATGTCTTGAATAAAAGTAACATCTAAAAGCCTAATGAGCAAAGTTTGTTTAGTGTGTCCCTGATTGGAAACACACAAAAGAAAACAAAAAAAGTTGTTGTTTTTGATAAATGAAACTGCATTAAGCAATTAACACTATTAATTAGTCCTCTCTCAAACAAACACATGATCAATCTTTCATTTTTTCATTAGTGTTCACACAGAGTTTCTTCCACACAGCAGCTTGGGCTGGAATTAGTTTTGTTTCATTTGGAAATTAGACCAGGGGTGTCAAACTCATTTTAGTTCTGGGCAATTCGATCTCAAGTGGGCCGTAAAACACTAAAATAATAGCATCATAACCTATAAACAACAAGACCTGCAAATGTTTCCCTTCGTTTTATAATGAGGTATCTTATGTGTGTATATATATATACATATATATATATATATATATGCAAAACATATTATAAACAACCTGACATTTCTTGAAATTTCAATTATTTCATGCAATATTAAGTCTACCACTCACAGGAAAAGATAGTGTTTAATGGGAATCTTGTGAAACTGTGAACACATTAAGGCGAGTACTAAGTATTAAATGTGAAGCTAACTTAGCATCCGCGATTAGCATTAGCGTCCGCGATTAGCACTAGCGGTTAGCGTCCGCGATTAGCACATATAACACATATTATATTTAACAAACACAGACATCACTGACAACCTATCATTCCACATATGCCGTACTCACAGACGTCACCTGAGCAGAGAAGGAGAAACAACAGCTCCAACTGAGGAGCTATCAGCTAACGCACAACTGCCGCTTGACCAATTCACTTCCTGGCTCCCAGCATGCACTACGGGAATAAACAACCGGTACTGAACTAACATGTTTTCTAAGGGCATAACACATTACTGTATATGATCCAATCAAAAATTCATTATATAACTCTGGTGGGTCGGTTCTGGACCACGGGCCGTAGGTCTGACATGCCTGAATTAGACGTTTTGTTTTGAATTAGACAAAATGTAACCTGACAGCACATACACGCATTCACACACATCTATTTGTGACTTATTTAATCAGTTTTAACATAAACAGCAAACAAACTTTTAAAGAAAACAGAAGTAAGAGGAAGGACTATATATATCTGACTAGCTTCTGCTCCAGGAGGAGGAGACATAAAGTACCACATTTACTGATAAAAAAACCATAGAAACAAAAGAGAAATGAGACGGGCAACGGGCCGGCGTGACTCAAAAAGGATTTTTGGGGCTTTATCTGGTGGCACCATGTGGGAATAATAATGACCATCTTGAATCCAAAAGGACAACCATTCATCTTAACCCTCATAATCCCCCCTGTAACACCCACAGCCCACCACGAGACAGCAGGGAGGAGAGGAAAAATGGCACTTTGAAGACACAGGATAAGACAATGCAAACCCATCTCTCCTCAGACCCCGGCCGTGATTATTTAACATCCAATGAAATGTGCTCCATCTGCTCTTCAGCATTCTTTTTGTTTTTTTAACCAAATCTTCACCTTTACTCCTCTGAGATGATGTCACTCCTTCTGCTTCTCCTCTTATTTTACTCTCTTTACTGCTCCTTCAATCAGTCTTTTTCTTCCCCCTTGTGATGAATCATTTCATTCAGTTGTCTCTTTTATTCCCCGGCTCTGCAGTTATACAACCATCAACTGCTCTTTTCCTCTTTAAATATCCTCCATCCATCATCGCAGAAAGCCCGCTCTGAGCTCCCTCCAACGGCGCGACTCTGCCTCCCCTCAATCCAGCTTTCTGTTTTCCTCTTCCCTCCCTTAAACCGGCCGTCAGCATGAACGATGGCGAAGGTTAGATGGGTCCATTTCTAACCCTCTGACTCCTGCACCCCCCCCGTCTCTACTTGCCCCGGGTGACATTACTAAATGCTGCTGTCCTCCGAGGAGTAAATAGTCTCTCCATTTATTTTGGAGAAAAGATTTACCCTTCTTTGTTTAGCTCATCCACCGTGTGCAAGCATGCGACCGAGTGTGTGCAGTAGACGCTCAGAAATTCCCCTTTTTTTTTGTTTTAAAAGTCTGAGGCTCTGTGGCATTCCATTTGGTCAGGGTCGAAACCCAGATGCCTTAAATCCACAGTATAATTACTGAGTTACGCTGTTGTTGCCTCATTGTAATTCCTTCAAATTCATTATAACCGTGGCATGGTTGTAGAAATACTTTGGATTGCCAAACTAGTTGGTGCAAACATTTGCATAGGACAGGAAAAAAAGGGGAAATAAACATAGATAAATGTTTAAAAACTAAATACAACTCTAAAATCTGAAATTGCACACATACAACACTGCACATTCAGCAGTTTTCATTGTACATTCTGTTAAGAAAGCAGCATTAAATTGCACCGTTGCAAGAATTTGAACAGCAACTCTATTTGTGAATCTGTGAAAAGTCACTGTTTGCTAAAACTGTAGATTTCTTTTAAAAATGTATAATTTCTGCTCTGGAAAAACACTGGATTACGGTTGCGTTTTAGTCTGGACAGGCTGAAATTAAGGTATTTGGAAACTATGACACAGGATTCTGTGAACACAACGCTTCATGGACACACTTTTCACCGTTTCTCTTTCACTTCAGAGATGTGTCTTGTCTGAACCCAGAAAATGCTAGAAAACATCAAACTCTGGTTTTCTAACAAAAAAAAGCAAAACAAACAAAAGGGATTCTTCAATCATGAAGTGGATTACTGACTAACAGAATGAGACAGGAGGGAAAAGAAAGACTGACAGTTCCAAAAAAACCCAAACAATAAACAAAGAGATGAGTAAAGAGTGAAAGAGTCCTACCAGTGTGTGTTTAATCTGATTAGGTGTCAGAGTCAGAATGGCAAGCACAGATAAGTGACTCAATGAATGAGTAAGTGAATAAATAAAGGGGAGAAGATTGTGGTGGCTGTGTGCCACAGCACCATGTTACTCCAGCAGCTGTGTGACTGTGTGTGTGTGTGTGTGTGTGTGTGTTAGCCAGGTTGCTACGGGCCGGGTTTCCACAATCAGTGCAATTACTTCTGTGTCTGTGAGCTAATTAGACCTTGGCCAGGTTGGAGCTGTGTGGTAGACTGGAAGGTGAGGTGAGTCAAAGAGGGAAAGAGATGGAGGCGATCGTCTCCGGTTTTTAACCAGCAGTCGTCTCACGTCAAAATGATTAGTAATTCATTGTTTACGCCAACACACTGTCTGTGGAGGACAAAGGAGTTAAGAGATGCTCAGGTTACCAATGCCGTGTCACCTCAGTATGTGGTCCTACATCAGATTTACTGTTCAGATGTGGTGATGTGACATGAATGAGATCGGTCACATCACGGCAAAGAAAAACAACAACGTTGTGTTTTAGAGCTGAATCTCGCCCCAAAAAATGTTCTGCAACAGTTTCCATTTCTCCTTCAATCCACTTCAATCTCGAGCGGATTCACGAAATATGACGTTTTGTGTCAAGCAAAAAGATGTCAACGTGCGCGTGTGCTGTTTGAGATTAAAGGTACATTTACGTTCTGAATGTGGATTGTCAAATTTGATCTGTAATGCATCGAAGACGTAAGAGTATTATCTTTGGAGAATAAAGTCGTAATGTGAGGAGAATAAAATCGTGATTTTAGAGGAATAAAGTCTTAATGTGAGGAGAATAAAGTCATCATTTTACGAGTATAAAGTCATAAAGTTATGAGAAAAAAGTCATAAAATGATGAAAAAAAGTCATAATTTTACAAGAATAAAATCAGAATTTCATGAGAGTAAAATTTATTTTTTATCATTATCTTCAGTAAATAGTAGAAGCACACAGCTCCTTGCAGTCGACTACCAGTCCCAATTTCTTTGTGATTCTTTCTTCCAAACTAACTCAGTTTCTTTCACAATCTTTTCTGAAAAAGTCCTGATGCTAAAGACAATGTGGTGCCAAAAAAGATGAAGTATTACATTATTTTATTAAAGCTCCACTTTCCTGCAGCTGATCATCTGAGATTTTGCTTGAATAATAATTACGACAAAAGTTTGGCCCTAATACCCAGTCACTCATAGATTTGTCATAGGAGTGAAGTTTAAATCTTCTCGGGCAGAAACACACGCCTAAACCCCACCGCGTGCCACCCAGCTGTCCGCTCTCTGCCCTCGCACTAATCCACGCCCGCCAGAGTCCACGCCCACCCCTCGCTGGAGTAACCCAATAATGCAGTGTGTACTTAAACGTCAGAATTGGCAGACCGCCTCCCCTCGCAATCCTCCTCCTCACTGCCAACAAACACAGAGAGCTCTCTTTCAACACTTCTCCAGTGAACTCAACTCCTTCAGAGAGTCACTGGAAAACAAACACAATGTGATGTGTCTCGAAAAAGAAGGTGGGAAGAGAGCGGGAAGTAAAAAGTGATCATTGCCATTCTCTCTCTCTCATGACATTATTAGACAATATGTTATAATTAACCCAAACTGTGCTCTTGTTGGTACACGGGGGTTTCTTGGCTGCCGAGCTCCCTCATTACTACGCAGACTCTGGCCCTAAACTAATGAACAATAATAATACTCGCCAGGTTGAAATGTGTTACAGAGATGAGACCTGATGGCCTCCGCATGTAATTGGGCTCCCGTCCACTCATTAAGGGAGGAGAGCAATAAAGAAGCAATAACACTCTCCAAGTGCCATCAGAGGAGGAATGTGGTACTTTCTTTTGGACAATTCATCAAGAGCGGAGCCCCGGCGTATTAGCTCCAACGAGAGCCCGGGGCCAAATAAACATCTCCCACTCCGCGCTCTGGATGTTTGACGGGGTAAACAGTCTTTGATGTGTCCGCTGCCAGGCGCTGACATGTGGACACGACCACCACGGCAAAGACAAGTTCATGGGAGAACTTGCCGTGGAGTTAACTATTACAGATATGAGGCAATCCGAGGGTCTGCTGTGTTTATTTGGGGTTAAGGTTGGGGTTAGAAGTTCTGCTCCTCCTCCTGCTCCTCCTGCTCCTCCCTGTAGGTCAAAGCTGCAGTATGCAACTTAAACACCAATGTCTTTTACATTCAAATTAGGATTTTTTACCATAATTGAACAGCTTGAGAATTGAATTCAGGTGTTATCTCAAATGAAGGACAATCTTCATACCGAGAACTTGACTGACCCGCACACAGAGCCCTGACCTTTGGGATGAACTGGAACAGAGAGTGTGAGCCAGAACCTTCTCGTCCAACATCAACAGCCTGACCTCCTAAATGCTCTATAGAATGAGTGAAACTCAAATAGAATCACTTCAAACTCTTTTGGCTCAGGCGTCCCAATACTTTTGTCCATATAGTGTACAGTAGTACTGCCTGACAGAGTCTGTTTTGTTTCTTCTCACAAAAAGTTACGTACTGCAGCTTTAAGAAGCGAGTAGTACGTTTGTGTTAAACGCTCGGGTCAGGACATGATTGCATTTCCCTGCAGGTGAGAGAGAAGACAGGTCTGTCAGTCTGTTTGTACAAGTGTGTTGCATGAGCTGCCAAGTTTGCACACAGGGATTTTCAGGCCCATTCATCACCTGCTCTCTCTCAGCGCCGCCGCTCGTCGCCACTTTGTTTTCCCGAGCGGAGTGAAGGCGGCAGGAAGCTGCGCCGCACTTGGAAGATTCAAATAAACAATTACCTCCAACTGGCACAGGCAACGATGTCAGGAATGTTACTCACGGCATGCGTGTGTGTTTCAGCTTGCCTCCTAACTAAGCCAGTGGCGTTCAAGCAGTGGGAGGAGAGGATATAAGCCAAGAGTGACACACGAGTCATCCCTGGGTCTCGTTCCACCAGAGTCCTCTGTCTGGTCCTGACAGCATTAGCGAGCAGGCGGTTCAAGAGTTCCCCTGCAGCTCTGGCTCGGGAGTTACAGTACTTTAAACACCCTCTCCATACGAGCACAAGAGGGACGAGGAGTCAGAAGTCGACACAGGCAACGTGAGCCTGGGAATTCAAAACTTACTTCTGTAAACTTTCCCCCCGGCTCGGTTCCAGCGGTAAAAGCTGGTGTGGATTGGCAGAGATGAAAACACAAGTGTGTGGTTGAGCTGCAGTTTGTCATCTGAGAAGGAAACTTTCCAAGCGTTAAGGAGCGAGGAGTGTAACACGGAGCGAGGATGACAAGGCCGCTGCAAAGCTTTATATAGTCACGCTCCACTTTTTGTTTTCCCCCCCCTGCAGAAAACATATGGTAATGAACACAGTCTGCTAATGTCTAATGGAAATGACTGCTTATGCGAAAACGGCCGCTGCGTGAACTTATTTAATGAAAACTGAACGCAAACGACTATTCTGTATCTCGTCATTTAGTGAACGCAGTCAAGTCTTTTCAAAACGGAATAATTGCAGCGAGCGTGAATGTCGAGAATGTACAAACCAAAGCTGCTAAGAGCGCGATTAAGTCTTAATGTGGTCTTGATTCATGTTGGTTCTGGTTCAAACATTTGAGGAAATAAACGAATAAACAGCCAAAGATTCGGGACTTTGCAATATTTTTTTTTGCCACTTTTTCACCCAAATCCATCCTAATCTGTGTGAGAGATGCTACAACAGTCTTTTGGCCCAGAATCTATCCCAGAACTGACCCACTTGTGGAGACGTCCTCCAGACGAGCCCCTCTGCCCTCTTCAGTAATCACAACACAGCAGATGAAACACATTTATGGACGCTCATTTCCTCTCGCATGTTCTCTCTCTGGTTATGTCATCAACTGCAAACATAATCTTCAGACTGTCACTGTTTTAATCTGGTTTACTATTGAGGAGCTGCTTCTTGGACGTTATTCACTATATAATTAGAATTTATAGCCAAACCTGACAGTGTACTGGAGCCGTCCCTGTCTCCTGAAAGTCAACTTTTTTCTTCTAAATAGTAAATCACTGCTGGAATGAGACGCTCCCTACACATGATGGATTGATTGAGTGATAGATTTTTACTGTTGTTTTCCTGCAGAGGCTAAAACAAGACCTACAAGACTTCCTTCTTCATTAAATGTCTCTTTTTCTGAGACAGAGCAGAAGTAAAACCAGAGTAAAACATGAAGAACGTTTTACATCTTTCTTTATCATCTTTCATCTTTACATCAGCCTTAAACTTTCAGATAGATAACAATTTCCTTGACTTCGTCAGTTCAGCAGAACTTTTCACTATTTAGTACAGTAAAGGTGTTTGTAATTCATTGGGAGAAGAAAATGCGACTCCTCTTCAGCCACTAAAACATTTCAAACTGCAAACTTCACGGTTCAGAACCAAAGCAAGAACGATGTGACACAGTAATTCCACTTAAACTGAATATATGGACATCATTTTGGGTTTAAAACCAAAATAACATTGTTAATAAACTTCCTCCAGAGGGGTTTCACTCTCTTTAGTTCACAGAATCTGTCAGATTCTGCGCTTTTTGGCATTTTGAATGGAATAACGTGACTTTAAACTTTCAATGAGTTAAACTGATACAAAATGTCCCGTTTTTTAAAGTTTTTTTCTCTTATTTTAATACTGCATTTACTGTATTTTCTGGTTGTATTCTATTAGAGAGATTATTATATATGGGAAATAAAAGTATATAAGAGAATCTGCAAAGCGCTTCTCTATACGGTCAGGTTATCGTTCATCTCCTCCACACCACTGATGTTCAGGAGAACTATAGGACGACTATACTAGACTCAGCCTGTGATTATTCCTGCTCTCTATCTCACGCCCTGATACAGAAGGTCGACAGAAACAAAGGAGGCCCTCACTCGCTGCTATCTGACTCTGGTCCAACAAGATGGAGTCTGTCTGGATCGCAGTGACCCTGGGGGAGATAACGCCGTGTGAGAGGGAATGTTGTTTGAGTGTGAGACTCGACATGTGGACCAGGCAAATGCAAAGAAAGGGAAGAAAGTTGCTAAAGTGAAAGAAAGAGCAGGTCGGGACAACACTGCTCTGCACAGATGAAGAGAAGCACAGGACACAGGACGCAGACTCTGTCGCCAGCTCTGTGCTGAGTCTGTGAACAACATGAGCTGCCACCAAAACACAGACCAAATGTAGAAGATAAAATACCTGCCGACAAGAGAGGAGACGTGCTTCTACTCACTACTCACTGGAGTTATAACGTCGATAAACTCTTTCCTCTACTTCTGAGTCTTCCTCAATAGAACATGAGGTCGATCGTGTTCAATTATGCTCCACTTGATGGAAATAGATGACTGTAGTGCGACGCCAGTGTGACGTGTGACGGCTGGAATCATCCATTACTGTAGGAGCCTGGTTACAGATGATGCCTCAGAATACTGACATTTCTATTCTGTACAAAACGGATGATTATCTTCGCTGTAAACTCGTGTTAAAGTGTTGTTCATACACACACAGGAGAGGAGATCAAATCGGACGATCGCATTAATAAGGGGAAAGAGAGAACGAGTATGTTTCAAAGGAGAATCTGCTAAAACAGTTTCAGCAGAGGAAGATCCCTCCTCTGTGGGGGTGATGTATATTTTATGGCTGTAGAGGGGTGGCTGACCCTGCCCTCGGCCTCTTTGGGAGCAGAGATACAGGCTTGAACCAGCTGTGGAGGTTGGGAGGATGGATGTAGATGAAAGTTTAACAGCCCTCCCATGGCCTGTTACCTCCACTCCCAGCCCCCCTCCCCCCTGGTGAAGCTACACATGTACGGAGGGCGGGGCTTCTCTCACATCCCGGGGAAAACGAGGCCTCGCCGGGGCTCATCAAACTCCTCAAGCTGCTCTTCGCTCACTCAGAGTCCATCTGGTGCCGAGTGAAACCGGGCGGAAGTAAAAGTAAAGAACACACTCGCGCGTTGCCGCGGCGCCCTGCCGTACTCGGCGCTCGCGTTTTGTACGAGCGATTCCGTTCCGCGTCACCTCACGCCACCAATTTCTCCGCTGCCAAATTCGATTCTCGCCAATTACGCTGATATTTCGGATTTGTTTTTTTGCTCTGCACTCACGAGGTTCCCAGCTGCTCTTAAACACACACAGACGCCTCCTCAGAACAAATATTAACTGCTCAGCCTTGGAGGTTTTGGGTAGATGCCTTGTTTAAGTGTGTAATTTGGGGCACATTGTGAACATATGTTGGAAATCCAGTTTTAGGGGGCTTTACTTCTAAAACTACTGATTGCTCCTCTCTGGCTGTTGCTCTCCGTCACAGTCTTGTGTGTGTGTGTGTGTGTGCACTTCCACTCTGATAAACATTGTTTTCACTTACCTGCAAGGCAAGGCCACAAGGATCATCAGAGGAGAGCATGGAGAGAGAAGAAAGAGGAGAAGATAAGAACTGGTTAGTTGGAAGCAAACAAAGAGCAACAAAGCAATGTAGACCTTGCATTTAATGTGGGTCTAAGAGGAACCGACCCTGACCTGGGGTGACGCGTAGAACCCCAGTCTGAGACCACTATCATATTCCCTACATGCCCTCTATCTCTCCCCCCACCGCCCATTCATCACCCCCATCCTCCCAGTTCTCCCTCTGACATCTGCTAATCCCCAGACCTCTGACCCCGGGAAATTTACTCTCTCAACCTTGACCATTTTCTTTTCTCTTTCTCCCGTCTTTCTGCCTCGCGGATCACCATTACCCATTATCATTCCATTGTCTGAGGCCAAGAAAAACAATTTAAATACCCGTGGACTGACATCCACTTGCAGGCTAAGAGCCGCTGGGATGCGGGGCTGAAATATGTCGTCTGTGTGAGGTGTGATAGTGGCTTCTTTTTTATTTTGATGTGATTTTCTTTACCAAACACAATCATGGGCTTTGTACAGTTCCCCTCGGCTGCCAGAAGAAAAAAACCCTACTATTTACTCCACATTTTATGGCTGTCAAAGACATCCTTCACACTTCCAAGCATACGTTTGTGGCAATTCCATTTTTGACTCGACGCCTGCAGACAACAGCGACTCTCGCATGAATAAGACGGGCCAGATGACGCTGACGCTGCACGTTAGCTGGAGGCCGGCGGGCTCTTAGTAACGTGTGAAATTTGGCGAGACACCTGGTCAGCGCGTATTCCCCGACCGCGTTATCTAACACAATAAACGGCGAGGAATTTTATTTTATGAGTAAAATGAGAAAAGGCTGGAAAATCGGCCTGAAAATGTCACGGGCAATCACTGAGAAGATATTTCTCAAGGCAACAAAAGAAAAAACTGAAATTATACTTTGTTCTTTGCACTCAAATCTGCCGACAGCTTGAACATCTTAACATATACACAACATTTATGAAGCCTGGGGTTTCTTTAAAGGAATCTTTTCAAAGAATCGTTTCCTGATTGTTCAGCTTCTTTTTTTTTCAGGTTAATCGCTTATGAAAAGAATCGTTAGTTGCAGCTGTGATTGTGGATAAAGCAGATTGGGATTATGTTTTTTTTGAAAACTAAAAGGTTCAGAGCAGAGTGTTTTTTAATGGACCAAAGTAAGAATCAAATTATTGTTTTCCTTCATTTCATTTGCCTTAATATTTGTGTAATACATATTTGGCAATAAATCTGATCCTGATTTTTACCTGTAATAACACATATTTTAATGAAAAACCTTTTTTCTATGAGTGTATCTGAACATCAACACATTCATTCCCATTTAATTGTTAAAAAAGTAACCAATTTCGGTAAAAATCCTTCCATTGTCCCGCATTACCCGACCTCTACCTTAAGCAGAAGACAGGGCCCCTCCCACTGAGGCGGGATACGACCGGATCAGAGGAGCATGCGGCTCCTTATGCTGTTGATCTGTTGTGATCTGACTGTGCTGGCACCTGTCCAACCACGTGTGCTCTGACCCCGGGGGCCGAGGGGCCCCGCTCATATACGCCCCCACTGTTCCTGCCAGCCCCAGGATCCTGGCACCACATGGCACACTCCCACATTTATTATTCATCTACTTCATTACTCTCCGCGGCTCTTTATCGGCACACTGCGGGCCTGACGCTGTGACCCTGGGTGGCCGTTGTGCCGCCGTCCCAACAGAAATTGGGGAGGGAAAGAAAGACAAAGACAAAAAAGACACAACCCCACTGATATTTCACACGTCTCCCCGGTGGACAGAAATCTGCAGACTGAGATCGGGGAGCTTCAGTCGAGTAAAGCGGAGTGGATTTGTGAGGAAATTGCCAAGAGGACACTGGCCTCATCTTTCTTAGGTCAGCATGCTAAGCGCTTAGAGAAGCTCGGGCGTTCCTAAGTAAGGATATCCAATCAATTCCAAAAGCCTCCGGGGCAGCCACCATCCCAGGACCCAGCGCCAGTGCCGTCTCTCAGTCTCCCGGCGCCTGAGAGCAGGGCAGCGCATGTGCCGGTGCTGAGCTCATTTAATTGCTTGAGATATGACCCTGTGCGGTTTGTGGGAGAGTTGTCTGAAAGGCGTAGCTGTGGTGGTTGGAGACATTCCCTGGTCCATAAACTCGAGATTAGCCGGTATAAAGCACAACTTTCCTGTGGGACTAAGAAGATATAAGTAGTCCATTAGTAAACGTGGGGAAAGCGGAGGATTTAGAGCCTCTGTTGCTAAAGTGCACCTGTGTATGTTTGTGTGTTTTGTGCCGGTCACTCACACCCGAGCTGTTCACAGTCGATCACAGCTTCATGCTATTGGTCAACTGGACGAAAAGTGGACTAAAAGGTACTTTTTTTAGCCCACTAAAGGTTCCTTTAGGAACATTCGGGGTGGAACTTGCAGCGCTGAACATACCTGCTTGTGCCGGCTCGTAAAATTTCATCAACAGCTCATAAAAACTCCTCGGTTGAAAGGTTTGGGTGTTTCGAATTAGCTTTGTTACTGCAGCTCGTCTCTTTCACCACAGCATGAGAATAATCTCCTCCATGTTTACTGTCCATGATCCACTGCATCAGCAGTTACTTTAAAACACTGAAAACACAGTTTTATAATGAGCCAATGACATCGTCACACACTGTTTTATAATATAAAGACTTCACTGATCAGCTGTTTGTTGCCCTCTCTGACTACTTTTACAGGGCCAAATGATCATGATGTTCACAAACCATCATTTGGATTACAGACAATGATGGTCTACAGGAATCCTTCCGTTCCAATAGGTTCCTGGTGCAAATGGTGGAACACACGCACCCAGATTTCTCCATAGACGTCTTCCAAAAGGCACTTAGTGCAGTTGTAATGTGATTAAATAGATCTTTTCCTCAGTATATTTAACATTCAAACACCATGTCGAGTGTTTTGAGAAGCCTCTGCCAACGTTCTTTTGCTGAACACGCAGAATAGAGAGAACATTTAGAAGTAAACTTCAAACAAAACACTTTTCATAATTATATTTATTTTCTAATCTTGATTATTTTCCTCATAAACCATCAAACCATGTTTATTTTGGACACTGGCCCCTGTAATGACTTCCCCTGTGTCTTTGCTGTTATTTTTATGCCTCTGGTCAGTGCCAGGACGCGACAAGGCAGAGGTGACCACAGAGAGAGTAACTCTGGTCTGGTTGTGGTTCTTGGACCGGGCCCTGGGTCCCAGGCAGGCCGTCCACTCTAGATTCTGCCAGACTTCTATTTCACTGGGGTCTGTGGAGACTCGGCCACATTGTACTGCGAACTAACAGTATAATTTTCACAATGAAGTAACAGGCCAACAAACACACAAATGTATACATACGCATGTGCTCCTTATGATTAGCCCGGCTAGCTCTCGTCTGCACGTACGGCGCCCGCTCCGCACATCTGCTTCTGTGCCGATCATTAACACACACTTTAAATACATGTCCCGAAATAATCCGGGGTCCAGCTCGCCGTGATCAAAGCCGCTCCGCTGTGGTCGAAAACAAAGTCAAACATCCAGAACGAGCCCACGCGGAGGCGCACGCAGGGGGATGTTTATCGTTAAGTGAAAGACAGAAACGGAGAGAGACAAACATCGGAGAGGGTCGGGTTACCAAGGAAAACAAATTCTGAATGTTAATAAAAGTGTATTTCTGCGGCGGCGCACATTTGTGAAGTCATTACCGGGTAAATATTTGAGGAAAATTGTATAAACTTGTTACTGCGAAGGCATTTCTAATTAAGAAAGAGCAGTTAGAGGCAGGAGCAGAATGAATTCATCACAGGAGTGGAGACTAAGTGCCCCGTGGCTGTGTAAAGGTCATAGGTGAGGAAATGCATAAGGATGAGAGTAGGTGCGCAGTAATTGCAGGAATATACATTACCACGCGGGTAGTCAATATGTACACATTGTTAATAGATCGATGAGCGCCGCGACTGTCATCGACTGGTACAGACGCGGCCGTCTGAAGAGCGGGGGCATAAAAATGACACACAGCCGCACATTCATCTCGCCCTGACAATTAAACTGATTACATCTCGTCACCTCCACATCTTATGCTGTCTCGCTGCTGTATATCTTCACACGCCTATCTGAAATTATTCTGGCAATATGGCAAAAAAATGATCTTGCCACATGATCATGATGTGGGGACATAGAACTAAACTTGCTGTGTGCTACATGGCCAGTTCTTCCTAAAAAAATAAATAAATAAAATAAAAAATAACCCTTCAATTACCTCCCCAGCCCCCTTACGCCCCCCAACAGGATGTGCGCACATCAAGCAGAGATGGGTTGTTTGAAACGTTCAGAATGCAGGCACGCTGGGTACAATTATAGACCACTACCCACTCGTCTGACCCCACCCACACCGGCATGGGGGGGAGGTCATTACCTCTCCCCTCGCCATCAAGCTGCTGGCATCCATTTGCCTGTGTTGCATGCAGCAGTCGGAGCTGCGATGCCCACACAGCCATGTAAGCTTTGTGAAAGGTTGCAGCAGTTTCTGTGGTTACAGAATGACACGATTCGCTTCACATCTGTGAGGAACAAGAGCTGTCCAAAACTACAACACTATTATCTTTTACACGATTAATCTCATCCATCTTATTTTTAGGGTGAGTTCATGCCTAATTGACTGATTTGGGATTGTTTCCGATTAACTGCAGCTGCAACTGACGTTTGTTTTTTGTTTTTTGTGAAAGTCAACTACATCCAGTCCCTGTGTTGGTCGGAAAATCATTGGATAGTTTATCAGGAAAAAAGAAAAACAGAACATTTGAAACAATCCAAAACCCATAAATTTCACATATAAATGCTTCACTCAGCAAAATGTGGGCTTCATCTTTATGGAAAACAATGTTTGTTTTTGGTATTTTTAAATGACTGCTTCTGGTTAAAATAACTAGATCTGACTGCTGTTAGTTGTAAAAGGTTGTAATATCGGTATGAGACGAGGAAAATGTGGTATCGAGCCACTGCTTGAATAAATAACTCACAGGAGAATTACTCATACTGATATATCAAGGTTGGAGGTTGCATTGTGGGTAGTCACTGTCGGTAATGACTTCTGGGAAACGAAGTACGCTAACGTTGTCGCTCAAGTGTTGCTAGCTGCAGCCGCAGAGAGAAAAGTGTTAAAGCGGAAAAAGAATGTTTAGGTTTCCCCCCCATTGACAATTAAAGTGCTGTTCACCATTACAGAGATGCCTGGACTGTTGATAGCTAACATGGATGGGATAAGCTAACGTAGCATCAGAGCTACGTTAGCTTAAGTTAGTCATTAGTGAAGCCGAGGGCCGGGCAGGCGCTCTCTGTTTTCTGGCAGCATGTTTTACAATTGTCGCTTCATTATTGTTTTCCTGACTGATTGGACTACTGACTCTATACTGCCCCCACGATTCCTGGTGGTATTGCTCCAATGACGGACAAAAGGCTCCGTCTAACTCCATCCAAGTATAAATGGGCCTTAATGGTTGCAGTCCTACGCATATACGTTTCACCAGCAGACAACCAACGCCTAATCCATGAGACTGACACTGATTATTACACCAAAAACACACAGCGGATAATCCTTATCTTAATATAGAGTAATCAGCGCTTCAAAGAGAACAACACTAATATTTCCATATTGAAGGAGTGAGGAAACTGGATGCAACACTGTGGTCGACTGTGCGAGCCACAGTTGAATCCCTTTTCCTTGGCTCCAGAAAGAACCTCCAGCTGCGTCCTGTGCCACCATGTGCATGAAAAAGGGCCCATCAAAGAACATATTTCTTTCATTCCAGGCAATTTCCCTAATCCCTAATGAGCTGCAGGGGAGAGAAAAAAACATTATGGATGTGGGTTAGCAGGTGGTGGAGAAGGGATTCTGTGTGTGTGTGTGAACATCTGAATACATTTGCATTATTGTGAATACTTGTTTAATGACTCAACCTTTCTGCTGTTTGTATACTAGTTTGTGTTTGTTTGTGCGAGTGTGGATATTTGTATAAGTGACACACACACACACACACACACACACACACACAAGCCCTGCACCCCGCAGGCGAAGGGACCGAGGAAGTCTTGAAGAAGCTTCTAAGGATTAGTTTATTCAATCTTCTGCTAATCGGTGATAAGTTCTTTCCACTGGTGAGCCTCGCTCGTGATCCCTCTCTGTTAAGACTCACCTCAGCCTCAATTGAAAGAGAGAGCAGAGGAGAAAAACCAGCTAAAACATGAGCTTCCTTCTTTAAATAAACCTTGGAATAAAAACACTGGCTACTATTGCCTCTAGTTAAGGTACAATCACTATTGTTTCTCCAGATGTTACAGCAGGTGATGGTCCAGTGGCGAGTAGCCTTTCTCGCATATTTCCTTTCAGAAAGCACTCACAATTTCCCCCGTGTCGCCGCCAGTTTGCTCCTGACAGCTCTGAGATGTGGGCTGCAATTTCAAGGAACAGCAGCAGCTTACAATGTCAGCATTTCCCTCTCGGAGCTCCGAGAAATCTGATGCGGACGACACGGTTGTTACAGTTTAATGAGCGTCACCGTGTGGAGCATTATGTCAACTGAAAAAGCAGGCTGCAATTTCCGCGTCACGTATCCTGTCCTTAAATGTGTGCCATTTTCTTTCTTCATTTATTCAGGTCAGATGACCTTTGTGTTTACACTGTCACAGCGTCCCGTGGAAACTGACCAGTAAACTACGTTTGCCACGGAGGAACTCCACACTCCATTCCTGTGACTTTATCCAGCCATATTTACTCAATCTTGAGATCAAATTAAAGGTGGCACCATGTCAATACACAATGTCAATTTTTTATAATTTATTTCTACTCCGTACAGGTACTAAAATAAAGAAAATAAGAAAATAAAAATATCTAAGGATGTTTTAAGCTGAGGAGATTGTGGTAGTAGCACAACCTCCATGGTCGTTTGTTAATAAACTAGATTATTATCAGGCTTCCGTCTTTGAACTGAGAGTACACATAAAATAAATTGGATGTAATGATAAAAGCTGATATCAAGCAATATGGGGCAATATTGTTAAGCCTGATTCCTGAACCTCTTCAGACTTTCATTGTCAGAGAGAAACTGATTCTGCAGAAAATCATAGCGACTGCCTGCAATTCCCGCCGTCCATTCAAGCAGCATCGATTCGAGGTGCGAGCGGTGCGGCGAAGAGTGGACGGCTACAATAAGGCTGACGCAGTAAACAAAAAAAAAAAAACAGCCTTTTCATTTTTTCAAGGGCATCAAATGGACAGGTGCATTTTACTGTCTACTGCAGCCAACCATGCATACCATACATGTAAGACAGAAGCAATCAAAGGCAGCCTTTCAACAGAACCACTCTTCTGCTACATTGGACCGTTAGCTACAAGGGAGTTTCCATTACTTTCTGGCAAAAGATCTTGGCATTGACAATAAACAGGGGGAGGAGGAAGAGGGAGGTAAAGAGAAACTGTGAAATCTGACGGGCTGACTTCCAAGACTCTTATTCTTCTTTGTATCTGAACCCTGGCCTCACACTCTGTCTGGCTTCCTGCCAGAGACACTGTTTTATTATTCCTCCACTTTTTTTTCCCCTCTCATTTCTCAGCATACTGTCTTTCCTCCGACATTCCCTTTAGTTCTTGTCAAGCTCGTTTTTGCTACCGTCTTCTCGGCAGCGCCCCTCTCCTTCCTTTAAACACGCCTCCTACAACAAACGGCACTCCATTAGTCAAGCGGGCCGGCGCATATATGAAACATACATCTTCCCCCCGCCGTGCTCATATCTCCAACTTTTTTTTTTTTTTGAGTCATTAAAACAGTATTTGTGCGTTATTCTCCAACATGTAATAACAGAGACATTAAATATGTGACAGGGTAAGGTTAAACAAATTGTACGGCGTTTGATGGATTGCTTCAATTTGCACTGCCTCAGTCATTGGTTGTATATGAAGAGGATCCCTAGTGTAGGACGGCGGAGCAGCTGGGGGTGCTTAAACAGTACTTTTTCACTCTCTGCCAATTTCCCCCTCCACATCCTCCACGGAGAAAGCCAGTGATTTATGAAGCAAACAAATTTGTAAATGAGCATGCACCACTTGAACATTCCACACCACAAACCTGCTGATGACAGACAAAAAGCCTGCTGGCTCAACTCATACACATACACTTCACGCTCCTTCTCCATACACTATATAATTCTCCATTAAAGAGATGAAGTTAATTCAAGCTTGAGACAAAGACTTTATTGCCCCAGTCTGGCACAGGTGCCCGAGACACAATGAACCCTGAATGCAGGTGTGAAGAAGAAAAAGGAGAGGGGGATCAGTGGCAGTGTCTGGGATGATCGCACTAAGCCTATCAGCGACAGAATGAAAAGTACGACTTCCGAGCGCGTATATCACCGCCCGCATCCTCCCATTTCTTCATATTTTATCAAACTCACGTGACGCTGACGTTCCAGCAGAAGGGAAATTAACGGAGGAAGAGGAGACTGACTGGTAGTGGTGGGTGAGGAGGGTTGAGGGAGGAGTGGGGGTGGCATAAAATGAATATCATTTCTGCTGTTCCCCCCCCCTAAGGGTATGTGGAAGTGGTGGGGAAAGGAAAGAAGGCAGCACACGGGAATCAAGACAGCGTATGGATGTTCGCACAGGAAGGTTTGGATTGAGGAAATGTGAGGGGTTGGAGTCGAGGCACATTATAGCCCATTTGAACCAGGTTTAGGCCCGCCCTTCTTGCTCTCCACCCTGACTAAGGCTTTTCGGGAGACTGACATGAAGATGCGAGTCGCCCCCAGTCAACACTGGAACTAATGTGCTTAAATAAGACATCTAATGGTTTGTGGAAGTATCAAAGACCTGGCCCAGGAAGAGGCTGGTTCCAACAGAGGGGGCCCCCCCACATCAACAACACGGTCAGACAACAGAGCAGGGGGGGGAGGGGGGCATCAAAGTTCAATCACAGTTGGAGCACAATAGGCTTTGACAAAGCTCTGTGCTCTGAAAGACGGCAGGGGCAGTGGGGCATAAGTAGGGCTGCCAGGGGTGGGTTTGTTTCTCAAGGGTCATGGTGGGACATTTCTGTACCTTCTGACCTTTAATGTTTGGGAGGCAGGATACATTTTCAGTCTTTTATTTTAGGTTCCAGCAACTTTGCTTTGCACTGTTACCCTGACGTATGGAAAGTGCCTGGTTAACTGCTGTTTGCCACCAGGAAAAATCCATGAATAAGCAACAAAACCTCTCATCTCTCATCTGTTTTTCTCCTGCCACGTTACCTGAAACACTTGAGAATCTACTTAGGGATCTTCCAGTCCCAAGCCAACGTTCCATAGGAGCTCTTTCTTCTTGGTTTTCATGGATTTCTGAAGACTACTGTAGATGCATAAAATATCACAGGCACTTCTTGGCTTTATTCAAGTAGCTTCAATACAGACGATTCCTTTGTACCACAAAGAAGGTCCATTTAAAAGGAGAAAGTTAGTATCTCGATCAGAGCCAAACATGAATGATGTTTCTTCTGTCTCCCTTTCATTTTCTCAACAAGCCCTAATCTGATTGACTTTAGATTTGGCAGGTGTCCTGCTGAAGATCCAGTGACGACATTGGAATTTCGTTTTGGAAGGGTTCTTGAGAACGTTTACAACATCTTGACAAGAAGAAGAAGAAAAGGTGCGACCGCACCATGAAGTAGCGAGACACTTCGCAGCACACGCATGTTAGCGTGTGATAATCACTCTGGCTTTCGTTGCGTAACAATGTACTGACTGTGCTTTTTTTCTCTCTCGCTATAAAAGGTGGTAGCGCGTGGATCCGAGGACACAGTTAAACATCTGAGGGCACAGACTATGAATCTGAGAACAGTGTTTATAAACCATGCACGCTGGTTGCTAAAGCCAGAACCTACACATTTACGCAGTGATTCTTTTCCCCCCGTTCTTCGTAACTCAGGACACAAAATATTTGCAGGCACAGTTTGAAACTCACCATTTAAGATCTATTTCCAGAAAACTGTATTTCTGGCGAGTAGCAGTTGGCACATTGAGTTGTTTCTCACAGATCATATGTCTCAGAAACTATACTGTTGGTACACTCATCAGAATCCAGGCTGGCCGGCTGTGGAGGAGAGCAGTATACTGCTGAGAGATTTATTAGAAGAATCAAACAGCTGACAATACAAGATGGACAAAGACAGAGAGAGAATCTGTCTTCTTCCCCACAGGGCGGAGTAATAACCTTTTAAATCATGTTTTGACATTTTTAAGTTGGCACTTGCGGAGATTCTGGCAATATCTATGGTCTAATATTAAAACCAGTCACTGGCGGTAATCTCATTGCTATGTTTGATGATTTGCAATATGACCCCCGACTGTAGTCAGCCACCATACAGCCTCAGGCTCTCCCTCTGGAGACCGTCGGTTCTCGCCCAGTTTTGCCCTCGCCTTGACACCGGTTGCTAATGGTGTCGCTGTCATGGGAAGGCCGGTGGCAATAACAGAAGCAGAAACACGTGTGCTGAGCTCCGTTTGGTTATTCACAATCTTTATGGTCTGATTAAAAAAGACGGGGGTCTTTTTTTTTTTTGTGTACATAAAAGTGCAGGAGGATTAGAAGGCTGTGCTTTCTCCTAACCGCTGTGAGACGCGACGGTTGCTCAGCATCAGCGGTCTGTTTCAGAGTCTCGGTGGAAATGTGAATACACCTGTCAAGCATACAGACGAATAATCTGATCAAAACAATGTCAAACATAAAGCCAGTTCAAGTGAGGGAATGGGAGCAAGGCAACACACCATGATACAGAAAAGTAGCAATAAGAGTATTGATTATTATCAGTATCAATAAGCAGGATGAGTCAATACGATACTGGGTATCGGTCGGAAGCAGGTCAATATCGCTGGATCAGATTGATGTAAAATCCAGATACGATCGAACAATCCTTTATATCACAAGCTTCACTCCGCACAGACTGTACATATGTAAATACAAATCAGTACTGTATCTATCATGTTGTGTGGGCTGTTTATTTCTTCTTTACAGGAGAATAAATCACTTAAAAATGGTATGGTGCCATCCCAATACCTTACAACGAAACCCGTCGCTGGTCACTGCTAACTTGGAGTCAAAGCAGTTCTCCTTTCCTTGCATTGTTGCTCTTGAGGAAGGTGAGATCAAATGAACTGTCGACGCCAGCCACAGTGAGAAGCGTGCAATCTGGTTGCTGCTACATGCGCAAGGACAAACGTCAAGCTGAGGCGCAGGTGAGAGAAACACGGACCAAACTCCATCACGGCAGCGAGAGCAGAGAGGCCTGAGAGGCAGCAACAACAGGTCCGTTAATTAGCGTAGCGCGGACGTCTTCATAATGAGGCCTAATCGCCTGAGCATGGCAGTGACCATACGGCAACGGCCACGCAAGCGTACAGTGGTCCGCGGCGCTGCAGGTGCCTCAGGGGATGAAAAGGCGGAGGTTGAGGAGGTTGATGCAAATGAAATATGCAAACCGGAAAAGCAGGGGAGTTTCTGAGAGTGAAATGTGCACGACAGCAACTGGTTTGTGTTTGTGTACGCGTTTGGTCTCCTGTGGCATAGTTAGGTGTTGTACCTTGGATTAGAGAACGGTCTAATTGGCCCGCTGGGCGTTGGGGGGGGGGACGAGTGGAGGAGCAGGGGATGCTGTGACAGCAATTTCCTCAGCAGATAAATCATCTAGTCCGTTTCCTCAGCCTACTGCTACATCTCAATGCTTTTGTCATTAACGCCGAGCTTGCTCAGCTCGACGGACGCGTTTACAGACCCTGATGTGATTAAAGTTATTATACAGAACATGGAACCATTGTGCAGCATCATCCCACACATACATTACACAGATCTATAATGCGTACGGAGCACTACATACTTTAGATGATGTTTTATAAAGAAAAAATGTTGGTTATTTAAAATATACTGTATTTGTCTTTGCTCTGATGTTGGTGATCTCAATAACAGGTGTCACACAAGCAGCTGCTATTACTCTCACAGGTGTGTGTGTGTGTGTGTGTGTGCATGTGTGTTGCCATAGAGAGTCATTTGTGGTGCACTACTGTGAAGTGTGGACAGGAGGCAGCTTGTCCTCGTCTGCCAGCATCCATCCTGTCTGCCCCCTGAAAAGTGGCTGTGGCAGGAACGGAGACCACAGGGGTGTGCTGAGCTTCTCTCATCCCAACAGTGAACCCTCTCATCACTGCCAGGCGCACACAGCTAAGCTTGAAAAGAGAACATCCCCACTCCCTGCCACTTACACATTTCCAGATTATGCGAGCGGACAACCGACAGCCAAATGCACGGAAACCCAAGAAATGGGGTCAACACATTATGTCATCAGAGGAAAAAAAAGCTGCCACGCACGGACGGAAACTGCAGCCTGCAAACCCACCACTTAGAGCAGAGGCATGCTGGGATTTGGATTGGATTGGATGAAATTATACCTAAAAGCTGGCAGCTTAGTTGGGGTGGGAGGGGATCAACGCCGACTTCATGGCAAAAGCATCCTTGTTGTAACACCAAACACACACACGTGCACAAACTGCAGAGCGTATTAGGATTAAAATAGTGAAAACCACGAGAACGTTTTGGAATTCAGGCCAAAAACATCCAAGGATTCCTCAAAAGCCTTGTGTGTGTGTGCAGCACAAACAATTCGGATTCCAATTCATATATGAAAGGTTGTTTTGATTCTTGTGCTCATCTTATAAGGAACAAGCGACACAGAAAGAGTCTTGGAATGAACGCCACTAGATGGGTACAGTGGACTGACAGAGGGTGAGAGTGCAGAGGTGGACCCAAGGAGACAGAAGACGATCTTGGAAGAGCTGGGTTTTCGAGATCAACAGTTTTTCAAGCACATCCAGCTCTTGGGTTTTAGATACAGAGAAAATATCCAGTGAACAGCAGTTCACTAAACAACCAAGGTATAAAAACGACATTTAACATATGTTGAACCTTGAAGCAGACGAGCTTCAGCAGACATACACCAGGTCCAACTTCTGCCACTTAATTAAATGTAGTGTCTACTCACCAATAAACAACCGATTAGAGTTAGTAAAGGTGAAAAATAAGCTGCATTAACATTTAGCAGGGTTAAAATAAGGCCTAATCTCCATGGAACGCCTCATAGGGGGTTAAAACTGTCAGGAAAACATCTTTAGCTTCTTCGCTAATCAGTGCCTGTCCTCTTCCTCCTCCTCCTCCTTCCCTCTCTCTCTCTCTCTCTCTCTCAGAGGAGCTGCCACTGCCTGGGTCACCATATTGTCATTAAAGACCATGGCATAGCCAGGGAGCACATGAAACCCCCAGAGCCACATCTCGAGAGGCCCAAAAGCTCCGCCGAGGGCCGAACTCAGTCCCAGTCCGAGCGCTGCTCACACAAAGGCACAAACAAACACCGACGTCTGCCAAAGCAGACGCACATATGTGAGCACATTCATTACATGCAACTTCAAACGTGAAAAGGGAAGAAAAGAAAATAGCTCTTTTCCTCCGGAGACAGACTGTGGGATTGATCAGTATTTTATGTAGCTCTTCATAACATTTAACACCTGCACCTTTTCACGGAAACCCCCCCAAAAAAACATGCTGGTTTCAAATAAAAATCCTTCCTGCAGGCATTTTCCTCCCTTTTTCTTAAAAGCAGGCCGAGTTGAGATTAGCTGATTCAAAGCTGAATGCTCAGCTAAAGAGGAGGGTTTAAGCGGCAGCAGAGCAGCCCCTCTGCACGCCTTGAACCATCAGACGGATCTGTCTCCAGTGGGTACTAAAAAAACCGGAGGGAGGGCTGTAAGACAGGGAGGACTATAATCATCTCCTGCATATGTGCGATGTAAGAGAGCGGGGAGATGGGGTGGTGGCAGTGTCTGGGTGGTCGAGAGGGAGGAGAGGGAAAGATACCGGGAGGCTGAATCCAAACGAGGGGGCTTTACTGCAGACTGAAAGCGCCTGTGTGTCTCTAGCAGATGGACCATTGTCTGTTGAATCCAGGGGAGTGGGTGCTGAGAGCTTCCCCTGTGCCCATGGTGGCCCATTCTTTATCCTGCACTTCACCTCTGTGTCTCCTCTCAGCCCCCAGGCTTTGTTACTCGCCTGTTTTGTTTGCTGTTGTTTTGTGTATCCCCACTTTTGTTCACCTTTTTTCCCCTCATTCAAAAACAGAGATATATTTTGTCTTTTTCTTGTCAGTGGGAGGGTGATTTTTTTTTCTCTCTCTCTCTCTCTTTTTTTTGTTGTTGTTTTGTGTTATCTGGGGAACAAGTCGGAAGGCTGGCCGTGACGGCAGAGACAACGGCAGGGTTGAGCTGTCCCAGCCCTGTTTTCGGTGGTCGTGTCCCTTCCCCCGTGGACCGAATGTAAAGACCACCACATGAATCACCAGCCACCCAAACAAGCAGGGAGGGAAACAAGCGTCAGACAATGCAGCTGATTAGAGAGGGAACCATCATCATTGCATATCATGACTATCTCGCTGCTGAAAAGGCAGGGAGATGCAGTGGGTGATTTCCATTTCCATATAGCCTCCTTCTGACTGTTAACCTGAAATCTGTGCCACATTGGTGGGTCCTACACTTATTCTTTTACAGAGAAATCTGTCTTTACTTCAGCCATATGGTACCATTTTCCTGGCCTTCTGTGGTTTTTCTGTCTTGCTCTGGCAGAGTCATTAATTACATCAGTATTCTGCAGACAAGTACATCACAATCATTCACAGGGATCCCTTTACCAAACTCTTTCTGGAACACCAAAGACAAATCAAGCCCCGCCCCCACCATACTCCCCGAGTCAAACATCTCAAAACTGGCAGGACTTGACAAAATGTTCTGATGTAATCTTGTCGGGGGTAAACCCACAAAAACCCACATCAGTTGGAAAAACTAGGGAAAAAAATAAAAAAGTCTTTGAGGTTGCATGCATGAGTGGGATGCTATGAGGTGGCATGAGGTGGGTGGCTTGAATAATAATCGCAGGTCTCCCTTGTTGCACCAAAACAAACTCGGAGAGCGAGCGCAGAGCAGAGAAGTTAACTTTACAAAAAAAAAAAAAAAGGCCTGGTATTATTTATGACTCCCTATAAAAGCTGTAGTTAATTACAGTGTTTCAGACTTATAAATTACAGATTGTGGAGCTCCTGTTATAATTAGAGTGGTGGAGGCAGGGCCTCGGCCCGGGCTCTTGGTTTGGAGGTGGAGAAAACGCGAGGAGATGGTGCTGCTGCTGCATGCAGGCCTCTTCTTAACTGATGTGGTGAAATCAGGCCCAGAACACATCTCCCTGCCTGCTGCATGTGGGGGAAACACTGTCCTGCACGCCTTCCAATGCCTTTTTTACCAAAGTGGGACCACCACGGTGGCTGCTGCACTGGCATTTTAAGCATCGTTCACAATTAAAAATGAGTGGGTTTTACAAGAGATTTGTGAACCCAAGTGAACCAGCTACAAAAAAAAAAAAAAGCCATTTAGAACATTTCCACTGCCAGTGGTCGCTCTGTGCTGCATCTTTATTTTCTACATCGCCCGTGCATGAATTACGCTTGCGGTAACATCTGTATTGACGTTGCACTTTTGCGCTTCGATGACCGCTTTAACCGCTTCACCGTTCACCCGTTCACTCACACATTCACACAGTATGCCACACTTCCATCTATTACCACCGCCGAAAACACCGTTTGTACCGTTACTTTAATCGCTCGGCTCTTTCAACTGATCAGAATGATGAAATAAGCTGTCAAAAATCCGTCAAAATAAAGATGATGATGTGTTGTGGCATTCTCAATCAATGTAAATCAGGGCTGAAAATCTCATCTAAACAGGTTCTTGATTATTGGGAATAGGGGATTTCGAGGTACCAGGTTTTCTGTGTGTTATCTAAATGCTTTTTTAACTCTTGCACTGGATCCGATCAGTAACTCTGTGTGACATATCTGCTGTTATTGATTGTCCTTTAGCTCCGGCTCAGTGAGGCAGAGCCAGACAGGCAGATAGACAGTGACTCGCTAAAGAGGGTTAATCCTGGTCATCCCCTCACACTCATTAGCCGAATTATCAATGGCCTTTAGCAAAGATATACACGGCAACATGTGTGGACATAGAGTGGCCTCAGTGTATCGTGGGAGATCTGTGTACGGCCGGGGCATGGCCCCCCTGAGGATGCCCCTGGTGTCAAAGGTCAAGTAACTGGCCTTCCCTAATGCACTCTGTACTGGGGAAATATCAATGACCTTGTAGCAGGTTTCCAATAAGAAGAATAAAAATAAGACGAGTCACCTGGTTGGCGACACACTTAAATTTTTTGGCCTATTTTTGCACTTTTTTTTATTGTTAATGTTTTATACTGTTCAAATTTAACAGGAAAATTATTTTGTCCATGTACAATGCAGTGTTTTTTCCAAATAAAACTCAATTTTTACTTCATTTTTAAACGTTAAAACACTTCTAAGTACACTAACAAGTTCTAAGTATTCTGGAAAGATTTTAAGGCTCTATGTGTTCATTTTTAGTGTTTTTGAAAAGGTAAACGAGACATTTCAAAGGGATATGATTGTGTACACAAAAGTCTTAAGGCTGGAAAACATGGCAAACCCAAAAATAATCTCCCGTGACCTATTTATGGGTCTAATCTGAGTCTCTGGGAGGTGATGAAAGATTTTTAATATGTTAGTGATATCAAAATCATATCTTATAATGAAACACAGAGCAACTCTCTGGTTTCACATTTATTTTTCTGCTATTTAGATCTTCTCATCATACCCTAACAAGGAGCAGCGTTGAAACACAACAAACACAGGTTATTTCTTCACCGGTACAGAAATTTGATAGAGAATGAAGACGTTATTTGATGCGACAGAGGAAGCTCCAAACCTAGTTGAAAACCACCAAAGTATTTGGAGTTTGAACTTCATGTGCAAGTTCTGGCGCTCCACTGAGTCCACATGGGCCACAGGAGTCCGTGGTGGGGTCAGTCCTGCCATTTTTCGGTTGGAACATGTTTGAGTGCCCGAGGTGGAGAAGTAGGTGTGAAGTTACACCAGCAGCTCACACTGATGCAGAGCTGAGAAAGAAAACTCCTTCAGGTGGAAGTGAGTGAAGAGATAGAGAGAGAGAGAGAGAGAGAGAAAAAACCACCCGACTCAGGTCTACGGGGCATCTTTACAGGCTTAGTATAAGACTCAGCTAATCCCTGGGATTCTGCCTTGTTCGGTGTAAATATAAGAAAACAAAATACTTTCACACCTAATCATTCGGAGTGTGCATGTGTTTGAAATGAATAAATAACTACTGGCAAGTGCCAATAAAGCGCCGACATTAGAAGGCGCGCTAGGGGCTTGATTTTATTCATTTATATATATATTTTCTTTCAATCCGAACCCGGTTATCCAGCATGGGGTTGTTACAGCTGTAGTCTGAATCAATAACCAGCATAATTTAGCCGGGCTGAGACAGCGGGATGACATTGTGTGCCTGAGTGAAAAGGCTTTCAGTCTCTTGCACAGCGCTAATCAGTAGTCCTCTTCAACAGAGTCGAGAGAGGCGCCCACCTCCTTATATCCACATCATTTCTGTACAGAGGAATTCAGGACAGGTGCTGTGAATTAGCGATGAGGGCAGTGTCACCCGAAGACAGATGCCAGACTCTGTCGCCTTAGAACCCCCCCCCGCTGCTGAGTGCAACCCCGAGCCCTCGCCAATTTTCCTCTCTAATTCTTGAGCCTGGCCTCGGGCTACAGGCTCTCTCTCATTAGGGGCGGTGACAGGGCCTGTCCTCACCCTGATCCCTCATCATTAGAGCATGTAAATCTCTCTGTCACACACACACACATACACACAGGTATACACACACACACACACATCTCATTGTGTGGTTTCAAGTCAAATTCACCTGAGAACTAGGAGTCAAAACCTTGGAGTCAAGCGTATAATAAACACGAGTGAGGGAGGAAATACACTAAGGCCGGGCATGAGTTTTCAATTATTGGATTATTCGCTTGATTATAAAAAGTCAATCAGTTACTGTGACTATTTATTTAAAGAAAATATACAAACATTTCAATGATTGTGTGTACTTTTACTCCGATCATGAACTAACTCATGGGGCATGTCATTTAGCAGACGCTTTTATCCAAAGCGACTTACAATGGAATTGAGTACAATCAGCCAGGGGTGGAGTCGAACTTGCGACCACTGCAACCATGATGTATAGCAAGCTGCATGCACTTCACTTCTTGTGTTAGCAGAAGTAATGAAACCTAAAATGTTCCTTGAATGCATCTCAAAGCTCCTCCACTAAACTCAACACGCTCTAGATTCTGCAAAAGTGACTCCATTGACCGGGGTCTTTGAATGCATCTCATTTGCTCAACAAGCGCCGATGATAATGATTTATTTATTGCAAATCAGTGCAATTTAGTTTTATTCATTATGTAAATGTGTTGTGTACTTAATCAACACAGTGTTCAGTTTTCAGTGATTTTTTTGAGTCCAGCCCTTAAAGAGTTGGTAATTTTGTTGTTACATGTTACAATTTTTCCTTTATATGGGATTTAGGTGCAGTTTCTTGAGCACTATATATATATGTATATACATATATATATATATATATATATATATATATATACATATATGTATATGTATATATATGTGTATATATATATGTATATATATATACATATATATACGTATATACATACATACATATATATGTATAATATACACATACGTATATACTGTATATGTATATATACATATAAACATTCTCATTCTAATTTTCCAATGTTGTCGGAAGGATCTGTTCAGGCATTATTTAAAGTATGGGTTTATCACCGTTATCGCAAAAAAATACCCAACCCTAACTGTGAATATTTTAAACCAGGCCACCCACAAAAACACAGCGAGACAACAGAAACAACACAGATACAATGAGTGCATGCAAAGAGAAGTAACCAAGACAAAAGCTGTGAATCTGGAGGGCAAGCATCTGGTGGGTCTCTGGTGCACGACTCCTGCTGCATGTATAATTCAGACTCGTCCTCTCCCTTTCCTTTCCTCCAGCCATGTAAACGAGCCCAGACACAGCATATGGAGACGAGGATTGGGGAGGAGGAGGGAGGAAGGGAGATGTATAAGGGGGGAAAAATATGGAAACAAGGGCAGGAAGGAGAATTGGAGGGAAAAGGAGTTAGAAGACGGGTGAAAAGGGCAGCGAGGGAAGAACAGGTAGCAGAGAGTAGAAGTTGGTGGAAGTATGAGGGTGATGTGATTACAAACTCCCGTCAGAATCCCATTTTCAGCCTTTCACTGTATGACAATTTTACATCATGAAAGTGCAGGCTCCAAGCTGAAAGCAGGGCCATTACTTTTGCTCCAAAGAGGATGCTTTAAAGAAATATCCCAGCGATTTCAGCCAGATCCCTCGGGACAATTTGAGTACCAATCTGCTTATTCAGACTGCAGTTACTTTGTGCACGCCGTGACTTCACATCCTGCGCGTGTTTGTGTGTTTCATGTACCTGTAAGTGTGCGTGTTAACAACAAAAGTGCAGTGACAACCGAGGGAGCGGCTTATTTTCATTCATAATAAGACCGGGAGAAAGAAGTAACCTCCTCCTCGAAAAAAAAACACAATCACTTTGTAAAAGCTTTTATCTTCCAGGAAGAGGAAATTGATAATAGGGCTGAAAAAAATGACTCACCTGAATGATGCGATATGGGAAGGGACGGCGTCACCAGGCAGCAGTGGCGGTAAGGAGAGAGCAGACAAGGAGGAAAAAAACATTAGGCGGAGTGCTGGGCTTCATAAATATGACAAAAAGATTGTGTGGGTGAGCTTTTTATGCTCACTCTAAAATGCATGCTGTCTCTTAAAAGCTGCAGTGAAACAGACTGGATTTACACATATCCAAAAACTTAATATTGTTTACTATTGGCAGAAAAATGAGAGACGGTGACGGTGGTGGGTGATAAAAACATCCTCTGTCCTAAGTCGTTTTATCTGGACATTTTGTGGCTACATTACAGGCACAGACACAGTTATGAGACTAAGATGGAGAGGCTACAAGACAGAAGAGAGGAATCATTAATGCAAATACACTGCAGAAGACACACAGACTGGGGTTCTGGGAGGTTCTGGGTGTTTTTTGGAAGGTGTTAATTTGTTATTCATGATGCTGCTAGCCTGAGTCAGTTTGTTTTTGAAGTGCTGTGTGAGGCAGGGATTTATTGACCATGGCTGCTGGGGGTACAGGGCCCATCGAGACATGTCCGCAGAGATGGGGGTGCTCGGGTCAGACCTCCAACCTCACACCTACTGAGTCTCCCTGAACGCCTGTAGCTGTGCAGAGAGACCACTTGTGTAAACAGCAGGCAAAAACGGGGGCATCTGTGTGTGTGTGCATCTGTTTTCCCCTCCACGTCTTCAGCACTCACACTTGTTACCACAAAGGACTCTGGGAGGAAGAAAGCAACAACAAACCGAGGTCTTCAAAGAAAAGTTGTTTGGTGGGGAAAAAAAAAAAAAGCACCTTATAGGAAACTGAGTGCCAAGAATTTACAGGAAATCATCAATCTCTGTGTGATGTGTGCAGTTCGGCCATTCCAGTAACGGCTGGTTCAAACCACATGAAGGCGAGAGTCTGCCTTTATGTTTTAATGAGGAAAAGTTGGCCATTTAGCTAATAACACACGCTAATGCCTTTGATAAGCTGTGGAAAAGCAAAAACACACGATCTTACGGTTAGATAGATGTGTAGGTGTGTCCATAGGTTCACTTTGTAATTTGGTGCTAGCAGCTCCATAAGACGGGACACGTGAGCACCCTTTGCAGCTAGAAGACGGTTCTTCTAGTCCAAAAACATGCAGATTTGGGGATAAGGCAAATTGGACACTCTAAATTGACTGTAAGAGGTGAAAGTGGATGAATGAATGAATTAAGGGTCCATAAGATGAGCAGCAAATTTCTACTCTTCACTCTCCTATCGTGTATCATGAGCTGAGAGATACATCAAATGTTGAGAACCATTCCGCTATATGGACGGCATTTTCATCCCCAGGATATCAAATTATAGATATGCATGAAAAATAACTGTAAAATACTATTAAATATGGAGAAAATTATACTACACCGTCACTAACTTGCAAAATACAAAACATTGCCACGGAGTATAATCAAAACGCTTTAAATAATCTTCCTCCACGTCGGACCCAAAACCTCTCAAGAACTCCACAGCTAACTGTTCTTGACGATCATTTGCAGCAGTGCGTCAAACACTCAGAGTGTCAGGTGTGACACCATCTCCAGGTGCCACAGCCACGAGCGCACATCCAGTCCAATCGCGAAAAACGCCACTTTTCAAATGAAGCACCCCCCCCCCGCCCCAGCGTGACACCTGTGTGTCACATGTATATCTGACGCCTGTGTGTCCGTGTAATTGTGGTCAGATCTCAGTGGGAACTTTGCGAGGCGCTGAACACTAATTGGCTGCATCATTTGACACCTCGTAGCAAATGGCCTGCAGCGCCGCGTGCGCCCGCGAGCGCACGCAGAGGATAAAAATACTTCTCTCTGACCACACGCTGCTAATTGCAAGAATGTGGCCATGTGTCCAGTTTGTAAGGACCGGGGGACAGCGGGGGTTAGATGGTGACAGAGTTAAGCTGCCGTCTTACACACACACACACATGCATGCGGACAGAGTCTGTCAGCGGGTCTGTCAGAGCAGAAGACCACTGACAGTCACTCATTCACCACTAGGACTACTGCACGGCGCTAACAGCATTATCTGCATTTTAGCATTTTCTCAAATAACATTGCCTGCTTTCTCTTTGGCTTCCCCGTCCTTTTTCTGAGTCCAGCAGAGCAACATGAAATGTGTTTTTGCGATCATTTTTGGACAAAACACTTGGCTGGGAGCTTGGAATTGGCTGAGAACTGGTTTCAAGGTGCGCTGAGGTAATAAAAAGTCCAGGTATCAAAATCACGTCTTTGTCAAACGGTGCCCAAGGTATGAGCCGCTTTTAATGACTCATCAGAAACAGACAACAGCAATCACTCAGGTTGTGTACGGCGTTGAGTAACACGAGTCCCCTCCCCCCCCTGCCGCCTCCAGGTTTGGTACGAGCCGTCAGTCAGTCAGCTGTGTTTGTCCCAAGGTGGTGACATTTTAGAGCTGTAATTGCTTTATTGTGATATCTGTGCTCCGGGCTGATTGGCCTCAGACGGTGAAATGACGTGATGCTTGTACAAACCGAGCAGATCCACAGATTGCCCCACTTCCTGTCGAGCTGAGAAAGTTCCTACCGTGAAGTACGAGGTCAAAAGTTCCCTATGACGACTTCTTCTTAGAACCCCTATCATAAAAAAAGGAGTTCTTCAGTACCTATGGCGCAATAAAAGAACCGACAGATGAGCAAACAGACACAGGGAGCGGCCTCTCGCCTTCAATACAATGACCTATACTTCAAAGCAAAGTCAGGGACATGGCTTAATCATGAGCACCAGCATAAAGGACAGACAGGCAGATAAATAAAGAAGCCTCCTGCATGATAACATGACAGCAGCCTCTGTGTCTTTTAAAGCACTGAGCAAATACACATAAGGCATACACCGAGGGCTGACAGGTAAAGAAATCCAGATAAGGAAACTGATGCACACCGTGTTTGTGCAGCCTTGCTCCATTACTACTCTTACATCTGCTAATCTCTGCTGTCGACTGATCTTAACATGGATTTTGCTCACTGTAAAGACCATGTGGTGTTTTTTTTTTTACTCTGTTTGGCTTGGAACAAGAGGATGAGCAGCCCAAAGCAAGATGTCAAAATCTTGAGCGGTGATGAAACCAGTCTATCGCTCTGACGCAACGCGTGAAAATGACAGGGGAAACTTTGAGCGGTGTCTTGTTTTCTTTTCAGTTGCCTCACAGCTTATCCCCCCACGTCTCTGGACTCTCTATCCCTGTCCATTACACAGACAGTGTCTCTCGCTCCACATGACCTTGCCTAACCCACCTCAGGGTTTTTTGGTTTTTTTTTTTTTGCTCTGACAGAGGGGCAGCCAGGCTGAATTTATCCGTCTGAGATCAAACAGAGGGGAGTCGGTGTGGGCTATAGCTGAGGAAAAACTGCATGTCCCAGCGTGAACCCCAGTACAGGCTCAACACACTTCCAACACTCTGACTCTGGACTGATTCCACTCAGGCATCACAGACAGATCAACGGTGAGGTATCGTTTAAATATGACAAAAATAAAAACGCACTGCACCTTCCGCTAACGAGTAAAACACACAGTGGCACACACCCGCAACGGTCTTACGCTGACACGGGGCCCTGGGGAACGCCGCTGAGGTGTGAAGAGTGTGATGGGATCGTACGGAGCTGTGGCCTCTCTTCACCAATTACCGAACAATCGGGCCTCGTCCTAATCTTCCTCCTGAAAACTCCCATTTGGAAACGATGCAGTAAACAGCAGGATGCCCACCAGGACACACAAAGCTAATCTCGGTGCACTGGAGTATGATGACTAACCCCCACCCAGCCCTCGCTTTTATAAATACTAATGCACTTCTCGATGCTGTTGTGGGTTCACACAAGAGTCAATGGCACCATATGTCCCATGTCATACACTGTATATTCCACGACCACATTATTAGGTACTTTGTCCCTCTTTAATTCTCTGTTGTTGGACATGTCGACGTGGATCCCTGCAGATCAGCCGATTCTGAACTACTGAAGACCACAGGCCGATGAACGGTGTACCTAATAAAGCGGCCCGGTGACTGTACCTGTATATTCTGGATCTGCAGAGGCACATTTCATCCTTGTGCTTATGTACCAGTTATTGTCTGCCATCGCTAATCTAATCGGAAGTGACACCACAAAAATATCACGCCATTTCCATAAGTTAATCAGGATTGAAAGTGACTGATGGCTTTGAAGGCGGCACTAAAAATACTGAGCAGCCCAAAGGCCCTGCCTTTGATCCAGGAGCTCAAATCAAATTGAAACTAAAGGTTTCAGACAGCTTCCGCTGTGTCCTTCAGATTCAAACAATGATTTCATCAGGCTCTTATCACACAGTCACTGCCTAAAGCTATCTGGATGGAAGCCTTGTTTCTTGATCTTTCCTCTGCCAGCAGGAGAGAAAAGCCCGAGTCTCTGTGTATGAATAAGTGAAGAGCGGGGTTAGTCCATCTGAGAGAGGAGCAAATAAATGAATAATAAACGGGAAAATGAACATCAGTCAGTCTGAGTGTGTGACGGTGGCTGCTGTGGCTAATGGTGTTGCCTTGTGGTCAATGTATAACTCTATATGATTGGGTGCGTTCAGACCTGTACTCACCTGTCCTGTCCACATGTGACTGGACGTTAATACCGGGTCTGAACACGGTCTTTATCTCTGACTAAATTTGACTAGGCCCCAAATGAGCAGCCCGAGGCCAAGTGGAAGGATATTGCACTTGTAATTGGAGGGTTGCCCGTTTGAATCCCAGGTCAAGCCAACGGTTGCAGTGGCCCCCCGAGTATGGTGTCCAACCACCACTGGTCCTGTCCCCAACCTGTGTATTTACAACTGGTGTGTCCACCATCAACGATTGGTGTGGGGCCACACGGTCGGTGTAGTGGTTAGCACTCTTGCCTTTGTAGCAAGACCCCCCCCGTGTTTGAGACCTGGTTGGAACAAGGACCTTTCTGCATGGAGTTTGCATGCTCTCCTCACAGTCCAAAAACATGCAGATTTGGGGATTGGGTATATTGGACACTCGCCCCCGTGACCTTCATGTGAGCGGTAACGCAGTAGAAAATGGATGGGTGGATGATTGGTGTGTGTGCACGTATACAAACACCTACATTTAATTCTCTCCAGTCCATTAAAGCCATCCACAAGATGCTCTCACCATCACTTGAGTACTTTTTTTTTTCAACCCGGACCGTTCCGTTCCAAGCCTACGACAGCTGTTCTCCATCCTGTGGCTGACACGAACATCTGGTGTTAAGACTCAACAAAGACTGTCCTCTTTTGAGCCGACATTATATACAGAGAGAGAGAGAGATACAGGCAGCTTTCAGCATACAGTCATTTTAATAGAGCCCGGGGGCCTCAGTGACCTCCGTCATTTTCTCAGCTGAGCACCTGTCCTCGGTGAATCGAAGGTGCTCCCCCACTCCGAGGTGAAACGGTATCGCTCTTTCTTTTTCATGGCGAGGATTAAGGGTTTCTTACCCTCCAACCTTTCTCCCGCACACCACGCCTCCTGCACTAAATTACTCCACACAGCATCACCCTGGCTCCCATTAGCCCTTTCAATCTGCCTGCCTTCAGCCTGACGAGCCCTGGAGCTATAGGGGATGGTAATGATCTGTGTACACTCTACATTGTACACCGCCCCCCCCTCGATTTCCTCCATCTCTCCGCTCTCTAATATCCACCCTCACCAGCTATGTCCCATCTCAAAACATTCATGCCGCATTCAAGATTCGCCGCCTCGGTATCTTTGGTAACCCGCTGCAGGGACGAGACACGCACCAAATTAGAGAGGGCTTTTTCTTTATCTGCCACGGTGGTGCAAGGAGGTCTTGGAGAGGAAAACCCTCCAGCCCGTCTCAAAGCCTCCAAGCAGAGACCCCCGTCCATTAGTGACGGAAAGGGGCGGAGACCCTGTAAATTATAGACGAGTCCCACAAATCGAACAATGGCGCAGCCACTCTGCATTCACCGCAACATCTGCATTCCTCCACAGACGACAGAGTCAACCTCTCACATGATTTTCCTATATATCAGAACCCGGTGGAGATATAAATAAAAGATAGATTTTGCAGTCTCTTTGCTCACAGGAGATCAATATTCCACAAGACTGAATTATTTCTGCATGTGTGGTTTTTTTTTTTTCCACTCTTTAAAATGACGTGCCGTATTAACACGGACACGTGTAAAAGGTTATGAGAACAAGTCGGAATCACCTTTGTTCTGCCATCCTTGGATTTCTGCTCTGTGAACGGCGATAATTAACATTCCTCTCTCGGCATTCCTTCCATTAAAGTTGCATTAATGAAAGCACAAGATAAAGACATGAAAAATTCCCTGTCACCCTCATTCTCATTTCCAGAATGAGGCTTTTCAAAGAACCACCATTAGCAATTATTCTTCCTGTCTCCAGCATAATATTTTATCATGTTTAATCCCGGGAATGATGTGAATCGACTGAATGGGAGTGTTGAGTTTTTTTAATTTTTTTTTATTTTGACTTTGAGTCGGAGCGTGTCCACTCGTACCCTCGGTTTGGGATGGAGGTCATCTTCTCGCAGGCTGAGCCATCACGCTCTGCTCCCAGACTGTGACCAATAAATCATCTCGCAGAGAGAAGTGAATTAGGGATTAATGTGAAGAGGATTCAAAAGGTAAACTCGGCATGAAGCCACTTAAGTCAGGGATTATTCTGCCGTTCAGGTTCAGATTTCTCTGCCTCTGTAACGTCAGTTCAGTACGGAGTCAATACCACATTTTTGTGCCCAATATAATCACAATATCAGTCCAAAATAGTCTTCCAATTAACTTAGACCCCATGTTTAGTGACCTCAGGGTTTACAGATTATATGAGAGATTAATTTTACTGTCGAGCTGTGCAGATTACACAAAACGGGGACAATACGATACGAGGCAATGTTTTGAAAATGTCTTCTTCAAAAATAGTGAAAATAACAATAACATATAAACATAAACAACGTGCAGATTTCACTGGTTTCTAGTGAGAGGAGTGGAGGGAGAAGAAAAGAAGTCACATGGTCAAAAGGCTGCTGCTGACTAGTGGTCAGAGGCTTAACTACAACACACAACCACTGTCAAATAATATAATATTAGTCCAAATTCAGAAGTTTGAAATCATCAGATCGTTGAAATGAGTAGAATGAGATGCCTTCACTCCCCACAACCACCCCCTCTTTGCTTTCCTGGACTATATTCCCTCTAGATTAGCTTTGGTCTAATCCTCAAACACTGTGTACGTGTGTATCCATTAGCAGCATGGCCTGGGGGCCTTTCTACCTCCCCACCCCCAACCCAGAGGATAGCCCCATTCTCTCCAAGGGCCGAGATTGGGTTAATATTATATTGGTGAGCGAGACAACATTTCTTATTTATTGAAAAGCGGTCTAGCATGAAAGAGTGTTTGCAGGCGGGCTAGTGGATTACCTGACCCCCATTTCCCCCTTATATCAGATTAGGTTGGACCCCAATAACTTCACAAACCATTGCTGTGTGTGTGTGTGTGGGAGACAAAGCTTTCTTAACCCTTCATCCGCCTCACTGACCACTTTAAAGAAAACACAGCTGGATTCGGGACCAAACAAAAATCAGCATAGATGACCAAACAGATTAAGACCAAGTGCAACATCCAAATCTAGACACTGCACTTATTGGATTAAGATCGTCGAGCGTTATGATGGAATTCTGCAGAGCTGCAGGAATTCAGGGTTGTTTTCTTTGAGGATCGATGCCAAAAAAAGGTCCTGCATTTCTACTTCTGTCAAAAAGACATGGATGTGATTAACTGGCAGACACAGAAAGATGTTCCTCGCATTTTTAGACAGATGAAACTTCAGACGCATCACAATCACCATGTTTCTCATTATATGGACGTTAGAAGCATCATTACCAACGACTCGGGCTCTATTTGCATCTACTTTGCTGCCACTTGTCTTATTTGCTACTTGTTTGTCACAACTTGTCTTTTGACATTGAGACAGAGAGAGAGAGAGAGAGGGAGAGAGAGGGAGGGAGATGCAGCTTCTGAGATCTGTTTTCCTCTCGCAATCTGAAGAGGCCATCGTGGACGACGACAACGACGTCCTGGAGACGCCGCGAACAAAGAAAAGAACTACTTAGTCTGACTCGCCACTCATGATGAAGAAGGAAATGAAGAAGGACATCGGGGACATGGAGAGAGATAAAGAAGAGAGAGGGAAGAGGGAAGAGGGGAGGGTGGGGAGCAGGGATGAGGAGGAAGAAGAGGTTACAAAAGTAATCAGGAAGTCCCATGACCTTGGAATGAACAAAACTTCATCAGGCAAAAACACAGAGAACAGGATAAGGAAGAGGTTGCGTGTGGGGTGAATTTATGACGGGGTGTAAAACATGACATAAAGTCCTTGGAAAGTACAACATGGGAACCATAACCCCCCCCAACACCCCCCACCCCCTTTGTAGCAAGACTGAATCATGGGAGGAATAAATCACGGCAGAGAGGAGATACTTTATTTTATTAAAACGAGCAAATCAGAGATTAACCAGATTAACTTTAACAAACTAAATCCGACTGAGTCGGGTCTGTTGTGCTGCGACTTCAAACTTGCGTGCAGTAAATTGGCTTCATCTTCATCCGACTGTTCAAACACGGGAACACAAGTGGTGCTAACGTGAGGACTCTCACAACGAGTGCGTGACACAGACACTCCACCACAGGAAGTTAAAGTGCTCCTGGCACTATGGACGACCCGCGGTGGATAAGAGAGCACAAATGAGTTAGACGGCGTTGCAAAAAAAGTGGATTGGGGCTCTGACTCTGGCTCTCATGTTTGAATGTATTATGTAAAATCTGAGTAGTTATGGAGGCCTGACCTTTGATGAGAGTGGAGTGGACCAGTGACCTGACTGGACCTGACTCCTGTATCTGCTTGACTCAGGTCTTCTGTGTCGTTTTGCTTGATTTTTTAATCACTTTATAGGTTTTTGTCCTTGTTATTATATGTATCATTTATCCACATGCGTGTAGATCCCTGATCATGGTCTCTTTGTTCAACAGAGCCGTGCGGTGGAGAATCAATACTGAACATGCGCACACACACACACACACACACAAACAAGGAACAGAAAAAAGAAAAACCCTCCCAATTAGATAGTGTTAAGAATTTGCATTTGCAGCACAGGACCCCAGGTTACAACAGCGATCAAAGCAAAAGCAAAGGCGGTAACGCTGACGAAGCAGTGCCACACACACACACACACATATATGCCCTTGCGATATTTTAGCTGTTTGCAGGAATTCAATTTTGATGTTGATAGGAGCGAGGGCATTATCCACTTAGAGTTATTAATTTGGCTGTTCTCAAGAGGAGCTGGGGGATGTTGATGCTTTCACGCCGCAGATCCATAGACATTCACAAGCTCTGTAATTGATTTGGCCGGCGTGTGTATTCTCAGCTGATAAGATATTGTGTTGCAGGCGTCGTATGCATGGACGAACAGCTGCGTGGTGTTTGTCTTAATGGTGGAGAGAGCAGAGGCGAGGGTGGTGGTGGTGGGGTGGGAGGGGGAGAGGGGGGAGGTGGTGGTGGGAGGCATACACTTGTCACTGCTGACCCACATATTTACGCTGCTTTTGACAGAGCCTCAGGCCAAATTCAATAACAACCACTACAATATTCAGATTGAAGAGGGTGAACTCCAAGCAATAGTACTGATGAGGAAAAAGCAGCTTATTGATAAAAAACAACAACTAAATTAAACAGGATAAGGAAGAATAAAAAACCATAAACAATGTCTGTTAAATTGCAAATGTTCTGTTCCGAATTGTGATTTGGTTTATGATATTTACAGGTTTTATGTCAAACATCAGTTCAAAGTTCACCAGGTTATAGATTTAAAGGTACAGTGTGCAGTGTTGGAGAACCTATGTAGCCTCCAGTTAGCATCTATGCGCTATTGTAAAAACATGGCAGTCCATAATATAAATAGAAATGTCAAAAGTCTCATTCTTGGCTCATGAAATACATGTGATTCCTATAATCAGAGACCTTTAAAACAAGATGGAGTACTACTGTATGAAACACAATTTTAATAAGTTTTACCTTTTTAAATTTGAATTAATCAGCTGATTACTTAAACATTGCGAATAAGTTTAGACGGTTTGGTTCTCAGAAACGTGGAAAGTGCTGGTTTATTTGACAAAGTTCAGCTCTTTCATGACTTGTTTCATGTATTTGAAGATTTGGATTATATATTATGTTTGTTTACAATATAGACAGTGAGCTATTTTATTTTATTTATTTATTTATTATTATTATTTTATTTATTATTATTATTATTATTGTTGTTATTATTATTTCAGCCTCACTTTCAGCCTGACTTCAGCTCATCCATTAAAAAGTCATACAGCTTGACCTCTTTATGACTCTAATCCAAGAATGAGAAGTGTTTCTGACACACTGCATGTGTGTAATTGCTATAGAACAGTGACCGGCCAAAAATAGATCAGTCGCTTTGGAAACGATGAATTGTTTATTCCCCAAAAAACACCACACAGAAGAAATTATCCTAAACAAACACCCACTATCTACACATTTCAACGCCACACTGCTGCGTTGAATGCAGAGTAGCTTTGCTGGCTCAGTGTGTAGCAGAGCAGAGGCCAAGCCAAGTATCTGAGGGTGAAGATAAAACAAAGGCTTAATGAACTGACTCTGCCACTTCTGTCGCTGACTCTCTGTGCACAAATAAGGAGCCGGGTTCTGTCTCCAATTAGGTTTGTGTTTGTGCTCTGTGGTGGGATGATTATCGGGTATTTTTCATGTCGTCACACTTGGCCTGTAGGTCTAACATTCGACAAGACAACACCGGCATCGCTCACCGTCCCATTTACAGATGCCACACACATTACAGGTGCTCGAAAACCCACATGTCAATTCGGCTGTCAAAGCACACGCATTCTCAACTGAAATAAATAAATTAGGTTGAGTGTATTTTGACAGGGAGATAGTCAGAGCACGGGAGCAAGAGGTGCTCCTGAATATTTCAACAGATAACAAAAAGGACGAGTCGCGGGGAAAAAAAAAATACGCCGGCAACGTCGAGCCAGATGTCGGCGGATTTAACGCGGGGGGTAAATGGAAATCAATCCTTTTCACCGCTCAAGACGTCCAATCATAACACATTGTTTTAATGGTCCCACTGGATGGAATATGCATCGTACGTGGAAGGAAGACGGTTCCACCGCTGACTATTATTACACCCAGCGGTTACAAGCGGAGACTGACTGACAGATAAATGCAGAGCCCACTCGCTGGATAACAATCAGACCGTGGGAGGGATTTTAAAAAAGAAGGTCTATTGTTTTTTCTCTGAATGGAATGAGTCGTTTAATTTGCAGATGTGCTGTTCTTTCTGCTATAGCTGACTTTTATAATCCGCCCACTTTGTTTTGTACTGAATCTAATCCCCAATTTTAACTCGGGAATGGTGTCGCAGAAGTGGAAGCCGCGCCGTCTAATATCGCTAATATGCTAACATCTGGTGTGACGAGCCTGTACCTGTGAGTTCTTTAATCCTCGGCGTCTGAATGAAGGAGTCAAAGCAGAGCATTTAATGGGAGTCGACACTATGGGGAACTTGGTGTCACCAGAGACAACGCAGCAAATTAGCTGATAATTAAATTTTTCTCCATTAGGGAAAGAGCAGAGTAATAACTCACGCAGTAGGACTTTCCGGGCTCCGTTAATGTCTCCATTCTCCTCATGTGGGAGGAAGAAAAACAGGAGCGAGACGGCGACGTCAACAGCTCAAAAACACACGCGGGGAGACGAGATGGAGGAGGTCACAGTCTCGCACGGTCCTAATGGTTGTGTGAACAGTGTGAGACAGAGAGAATCTCTTACGTTTGCTGTTTCGTTCCAGAGTAAAGAAGGAGGTGATCTGTGCTCGCCTTGTGTCTTCTCAGGACAGGTGAAGATAATTCCTGTAGACCACGTGTGTGTGTGTGTGTGTGTGAGTTTAATCACCCAGCTGTTGAAGGGGCTTCAGCCTCCAGCTGTTAGCCCGGTGATGACAGCAGTCCATGGCCCCACCTTCATGCTCAGTGATCTGGGTAATTACCTCGTCCATCTGACCCCCACCCGCCCCTCCCCTCTGCCACTGCCGCCACACCACTCTGACCACGCTGGCTGGCCTGAGACGCCGCCGTGTACAGACAACATATCTCTTCTCACACCTTGAACCTTAACATCATCCCTGCCATGTTTTTAAATCGCAAAACGGAGGACGAAGGTGGAAGGTAACGCCTGCTGAGGAACACTTTTTACGATCAGGAGGTTCATGAAGCCGTCATGTGAGCGACCAGAGGAACGAGAGGAACCTCAGCGGTCACACGCGTCAGCCTGGGGGTAAAGTTCACTGCCACAGTGCTGCTCGATGACAATCTGTGCGCCTGTCTCCATCAGAGAAGGTGGACACACAATCAACTCTGGACAGGGTTGTCCTCGACAACTCATGGAAATGAATGTCCGCCCACCACAGTCATGTGACAAGGACGGCAAACGTCCCCCCGGATTCACTCACACATCCACGCATTCAGTGCATCAACATTTAGCAGCACATATCCATCAAAGCCATTCACACAGCAGTCAGGATCGACTTGGGGTTAAGTGAAAAATAAAACTGTCTCGCCCAGGGACGTGTCGATATAGAGGCCAGCGGACCTGGGGATGGAACCCTTGACCTTCCAGTTGAAGGACAACCTACTCCGTCACTGAGCCGCGGCCACCGCCCGCTCCGCGCGCCGACACAGACGTCTCATTAACAGCTCAGTTTAAACGGCTGTTGTGCAGTTGTTTCACTATCAGTCGACATTATATCGGTATCAAGACAAACTGGAGGCGAAAAATGGGTAAAAAAAAATGCCCTCTGAGCAAAATCCCCCTCATCATCTTTCCCTCTATTCTTCCTCATCTCTCGGCGACACTCTCGCGATCTGTGAGCAGACACAAGAAAGTCCAAGATAATCAGTAATTTCACAGCTGACAGACTTTCCCTGATTTGATATCATTTGTTAAAAGAGGGTAAAGCCGCCTGCTCCACGCCTCTCACCCCATTTGGGATATAATGCATTCTGTTTGTCTCATTTTCTGGAGTATGGGGAATGCACAACAGCAGGCCCATCTCAGCTCCATCCAGCCAGCAGGGTTAAAAGACACGCGAATGGAGGAAAAGTGGGGGAAATAAAATTAAGACAATAGCCGTGCATCTGGCTCTCTGGGCTCACTGTCGCTGTGTGTGCATACTGTGTGTGTGTGTGTGTGTGTCATGTAATAAAAAAGGCAACGGTCTCACTGCAACCCATGTGAGTATAATTAAGGATTTATTATCAGCAAACACCTGGACAACTGGCCCGGACGAACGTCCAATCCCTCAAAGAATTCCACCTCTCTTCCAAAAGCAGCATCTTGTGTTTACACTCGTGTTGTATACATACGCACACGCACACACACACATATTCACCGGTGTTTATACTGTATGTGTATGTTTGAACATGTTGTACGGCGCGGGGGAAATTTGTATGCACAGGCATCGACTCACATCTGTGCTTACCCTTGCTTTCCCAGTCTGCGTTGGGCAGCAGCGGAGTCTGGCTACGTCCCAGTTACCCCAGTTACAATCACCCCCCCACCACCCACCCCACCAACTCCTCCACAAACACTCAGCCTGGAGGGGCTGCGTCAGCTGCACTGGACTGGGGGATCAATGTTGGGGAAACAGGCTCATAATGGCTCAGATTAATGATGAAAAATTTGGTGTCATCCAGTGGGCTACTGGATATTTATCACTGGGAAGGGCTGCGCTGCCAATAGGAGCATCTCAGCACCCTCATGACCTAAGGGCTGCTGGCAGGACTGTGGCTGCCACCGTCCTCTAGCTGGAGCCCTAAAGGACACTCTCTCTTTCTCCCTCTCTCTGGGGCTTTCACACACAGGAGAATACAGATGCTCTTAAATTGATATCAGAGCTGCGGCGCGAGGCGTCTGCCATCAGGCTCACACGTACGAATATTTTCATGCAAATGTTCTTTGTGTAGCAACCCTTACTGTGTATTCACACCACAGACTGTGTATAAAAATAAACATAGTCTCGCGGTTGGAAAACAAACTCCCGTTGTGAAGCCTCCAGATTTGCAGATTTGGCCCGGGCACCGTCGCAAACAGGCTCCTTTTGGACGACACCTGCTGTCAATCACACTGGTGTTTTTCCTCTAAATGGTAACATATTTAAAAAATTGCCATCATGTTCAATTGGAGAAGAGCTGAAACAACTCCTCAGGAGAATGTTTAGGGGTGTTATAATTCAAGTGTAAAGGAAAAACTAATTTTCCCATAGACTTTCATTCAAATGCTGTTGTTTCTGCAGTTGCCCCCTGGTGGCAAACAGGAAGACCGCGTCCATCATGTCTACGCAAAGAAGCATTAAGTGCATCTTTTGGATGAACTCAGCATCCGGATTATTCTAAGAGTCATTGACACTCCGACGTTATTCCAGTGTTGATGCGCTGTGGTCGCCCAGAGCCCCGAAAACAATCGACTTCATAGTTAATATTGAAATACTCCACTTCTCCTTTTCTTCTGGCACAATCAGCAGGCCTCCAGGGATTGCGTCGCCCGTGCAAATTATTTCTAGCCACGGTGAGATCTGCCCGTTGAACGACAGGAACTCATTTTGAGGGAGAACGCCTGTTTCCAATAGTATCTATTAGGAAAGACAAACGCTCGACCAAGGCAATAACCTCATCCTGGGTCTCCATTATTAGAAAGACAGATAATGCACATAGACACAAGTGCAATCCCGGTCTCCTGAGAGGGGTCTTTCACAAGGTCTTGAGGATGGATTGGGTCTCGTCTCTACTGGTCTCCCGGTGACTGAGAGACAAGGCTATTACAGGCCTGTCAAATGAGGAGAAGAGCCCGAGGACTCTGCGACCACAGGACCTCAAATCTCCAATTACCTTTCAACAACCCACAGTAATGTTGCCTTGGAAAGAAAGAAAGGAAGAAAGGAAGATCTCGGCAGTAGATTACAGGGAGTTCGAGCTTGTTGTGTCACGGACTCCTCTTCTTCTTAGGATGGACAACATAATGATGTTGACAAGTTTGGTGGACATGAATGCAGTGAGGTAAATACATTTCATAATAACGCAGCAGGAAATGTAGATCAACATTATTATATAGACACAACTATCACAGCAGCTTCTTTTGCATCTAGCTGTTATTGGAACCTCTTCCAGAGTCCGACGACACCAGATTTACAGACAATGATTTATTCATCGACAGCTTTCCCGAGAAACTGATTACGGACTACAGGTTTAAAGAAAAGGAGCCATTATAGATGGAAGGCGTGTCCTCTCATTCACATGAGCTTGCACCAACACGCCACAAAAAACATATTGATCTTGAGGGACAAATGTAAAATAAATAGCCATACAGAGAATTTAAACAATGCTTCACTAACCACAAACCTTTTTTATGTAGCATCATGTCTTTTAAACTGGCAGCTTAGTGGTTTAAACGTGGAAAATGACCATGTGTTGGACTGATGTTGGGAGCAGTGGTTACTCCACGTTGTGTTATCGGTGTTGGACAAAAGAAAAGTGGCATTGAGCTTCCAAAATCACTCCTTTAAGTTACCGAGGTTTGTTTGCTTGTCAGCTGTTCTGCTCGACTGTGTAGAAATACACCAGAGGCTCCCGCTGGTCTATTTGCATCCACCCCGTTGTGTCCCTCACTGTGGGACTGACTGTCTGACTCTTGTGTGGACAGCACTTCAATGTTTCCTCCCCCTCGCCCTCTGCTGTTATTTGTTTGTATGCTTCTGCCCTCAGCCGCAGCCACCTCTGACCCCGCACGCCGCCGATCTGCCAGGTCCGGAAAGTCGGAACACAGACCCTTCTCACCAGTTCACCATCCAAATGACGAGTCCATGCTTTCTGGCCCAATCTATGAATTCCGTACAGAATTAATGGACATGAGGCAGCTATCCAGGAATGTGGAGCATAAGCAGATATAGTGTGTGAAGTAGGGAGGGGTGGACAATTAAGCGTGTGGCACAGGGAGGAGTGCAGGTGTGTGGACTGGTGATAAGGACAGCGGTGTTGCCATTACTCATCCCCGACCAACAGCAGCAAATAGACTGCCAACAGATGACGGGTCGGCTCTGGCAGCCTGTGAAAGCTTTTCCTCAGACGCGGAGAGGAGTGTGTGGCAGAACAGAGTGGATAAGGAATAGATAGCAGCAAAAAGAGCATTTCATCACACCAGGAAAGACAGGGAGCGAAAAATGGTTGTATGCAGTAATATTGTTGAGGGAAGAGTCATTTGGAAAGGAAAAAAAAAACAAAAAAAAAACAATTTTCTGCAGTGATTCTGCAGGCTGGCTTGTTTCAAAGCAATTAAGATTAATTAAGTGTTGCTGGTGGCTCTTCATATTTGAGATACTGGGTTTTATTATTGCTAATGTGCAGCGCTTTACAGAAGCATCATTTAAAGAGAATTTATTCTCCAAACTTCACAATGTGAGAGAGATTACACCGCGGGACGATAAATCAACCTTTTCAAGATAGCACCTATGAAAAACATCTCCCATTTTCTGCGGTGGTTAATGAATGCCAGTCGTAGCCGTGACGGATGATTATGATTGTGGAAGAAAGAGAGGGAAAACAGTGGTAGATGGAGTTTTTTTGTCTGTAGAATAAAAATGGAGAGAAATACACTTAAAAAGTAAACTATTTAATTTGAATCTTTTCTGCTATGTGTTGCATCACCAATTTGTGGACTGTTGGCTACTCTTTCATGAATCATAATAAGTAGTCAGTTAAATTAGCAGCGATGTTGCAAGGTGCAATTTTTTACGTGGCTCTAAGCGATTACGCGCCATCCATAGCAAGTCTGCAACGCGACGCATCCCAGAGACGATGACAGAAAAGAGCAACAATAAGACATAAGAATGAGTATTCCTTTCATTCTTTTGGAGCACGTTCAACTCAACATCTACCACCGTCCCCGACCTCGCAGTGACTCCACATTCCCATGAGTAAGTAAACTCATGATGATTCCTCCAGAGCAGCTCAGTTTAAATACTGCACGGTCAGTTGATTTGCTGATAGAATTCACTTGGTCAACTGCCCCCCCCGAGGATCTTTGGTGGCCTCTTTCTCCCGGTCAGCAGATCTTGCATCATCTTGTTGGCCTCGGGGGCTGAGGACATCCTGTGGACGAGGACGGCGGGCGGGCGGAGCGGCAGATGAGCAGATGCGTGCCGTTGAGCACGTGTGTGTGTGTGTGTGTGTGTGTGACAGTATGCATATGGATGTGCAGGTTCGACCACTTGACAAGGGATTGAGACCTGCGAGGTGAGCGGCTCTGCCAAGGGACCGGGGAAAAGGGCATCTCTCGTCTGTGACAAAGTCATTGTCATCTGTGACATTTATCACTGTCTCCCCCCCCTTTTATATCTGCTTGCCACCATTTCACTCCTCTTGTTTAGGTAACCACGCATGTGGCAAAGGTGTCAACGGCAAATGGATGCAACAACTAAACATTTGCACTTGCTGTTGAAAGGCCATCAGGGACACTGAACTTTGTGAGGGAGGGAAAAAAAATAAAAACTGCAGCCAAACTCAGTTTTTTTTGCAGAAATAAATCAGTAAGCCTTTCCCCCCCCCCTCCACACCCTTCTGTGCTGCTTTGCTTCTCGCTAATATGCCTTTTCGTTGCTGATGTCAGCAATTCCTTATACCCAGCCGCAGAGCCTTGAAACCCAGCACTCCTCCCTCCTGCTGGCCTCCGGCTGTCCAGCAGCGAGGGCGAAGCAAAAGAAAAAAAAAAACAAAAAAGAAAAAACAGCTCTATTTAACCAAGAAGAAAAACAACTTGGAGAAAGAAAAGATCTGAGGATATAATACGTTTCACTGTATAAACTAAAAGTACAATTATAGTATCTAGAGTGTGGAGTGTGCTGACGGTGGAAAACAGAGGAGGAGGAGGAGGAGGGGAAATGAAAGAAGAAGCCATGGACGATTATGAGGCAGAGACTAATGCTCCATCACTGCTCCATCCCTCTGTCACCTGCTTGGCATCCTCTATGTTTAATTAGCTGGTTGTAATCAAATGGTGGTGTGCGTGTGTGTGTGGATCAAAACCCTTAAAATACTGTAGGCAGATGATAAATCCTCAGGAGACACAAAGGCCTCGCAGGAGGAAACAAAAGGCTGAAACAGTTTATTATGTTAAGTTGGAGCGAAAGATTGAGAGAGAGAGAGAGAGAGAGAGAGAGCGCTTATCTCAAAAAAAGTTGGAAAAATGTGTAAATCACAGAGCCGCAGTAATTAGACTAAACACACCCTGTACAAACACCTTGCACAAACACGCATGTGTGCAGCTATTCTTCTCAGCACACTGCATTGACGTCCATTCATTTGGACTAAACGAACCAAGTCTAAACCTAACCTTAACCTGACCACAATTCAAATGTTAGCCCACAGAAATGAGGTTCTGCCTCATTAGGACCAGGTTTTGGTCCACTGGTCCTGACAAGGTCAGTGTTTATGCCAGAAAAAGTACACACATACACACCAAATTGTTTTATGTTACATTTATAGTTGGAAATTTAATAACAATAAATATTGTTTTCTTGAATATCTATATACCACATGTTAACAACAAGTATTTGTTGTCTGTCCATAAGGAACTTTAAATCCACAATTAACTACTTTCTTAAACCTCCAGGTAAAGGACATGGCTGAATGGTACTTTATTAAATACAATTAATCCTATTTATTTTTAACTGCTATTGACTCTTGTGAGTCTTTAATAAAGTTTAAATTCAAATTCACTCCTAAATAAAGCTGCATTTTTAATGATTTGATGATTTCAGCTGATTTGAAACTCAGATTTTGGTGTATAGTTGCATTAAAAGGTCACTTCCTCTTCCACTTTTCAGTTTTGCAGTGATTTTTCACTCACGTGAGATGAAAAAGAGACTCGCCTTGTAATTAATTTCTCACTCTACAGATGTCAAGTTATATGAAAAGCACGCGTCTATCGATCAAAGCGGAGGTTGTTTTTTTTTTCAGGAGTCTGACTGAGAAACATTTAACTGGACGGGGTGTAATGGCAGTTTTCACACAGTCGTCAACCACATCTGTCGTCTGGCAAATTATTAGTGGTAGATCCGCACTAGAGCTGGTAGACGTTAATGTGAAAGGCTGCTAATTTGTGTGTCAGCGACACCGAAAACGAGGCGAGCCGCCCCTCGCTACAGTACAGTTATGTCTTCAGTAATTAAAGTAAAGTGCACAATGCAAAGTTCAAGCCTGCAATTTCAGTGCATGCCACGTATGCTGATAATAAAGTTAGGCCTGTCACTTCCCCCCCCTCCAAAAAATAAAGTTAAGATATTCAATATTTCCCCTCAAACGCACACACACTATGGTGACAACATTATTTATGAATACTATGAGTCGTACAAGGCTGAACACACAGGGGCGGAGCTAAGAGGTGAGTCAGCAGATTTGCTAGAACCAGAAATACGTTTAGATGATACAGGACGTGTGAACTGTCTGATGCACTTCTAGGCTGTATTTTTTTTTTTTTACCTCATTCTGGTTTTTAAGGTTCCAGAGTTGGGTTTTGTTTTTTTTGACACTGAGCTTCCTCGTCTCCGCCGCCCCTCCCTCTCGTCACCAGAGCTGGAACAGGTGTAGCGGGGCTTACACACTCCCCGCGGGGTTTTTTCTCTGTATGCTAACCACACACACACACACACACACAACTTTGACCTTTTCCCACAGAAACAGGAGGTGAAAAGGGGGATCAAGGCGAGACAAGGGGGATGGACAGCGATGGCAAAAGGGAATGCGGGGTGTAATCTGAGAGTCAAACTGGGACACTATACACCATTTATCTTCTACAGAGCTTAAATGTGAAGTGATGGCGATGCCCAGAGGTCTGATTTATGACTGAGAATGAGAAGAACTTCTTTTCTGTTTTGTGGAAACAGAACTCGGGAGTATTTATGCTGGTTTGGCCACAAATCTGTTCACCGCCATTTGTTTCTCCTGGAAATATTTGCATTCTGAAGACGGAATAACGACACAGAAAACGATATTGTGGTGCGGCGATATGGGGAGCGGAATCGAGCCGCAGTGTGTTTTTACTCTGCCTTTGTTTTAGCTAAGAGTCAGAGAGCGAGACAGGCCTTTCTGGCTTTGATGAGTGTAATTACGCTTTAAAGAGTGCCGCAGGAGTAAATTCATTATCCAGCCAGCAAACTCTGGTTGCCCGCACTCTTCCGTCTGCGCCTCCCATAACTCTGCGCGCACAGACACGGCCTCCAGACACACACTCACACACAGCGAGCTCCCCATAGACCAGCCACTGCTATAGGGCAACAGTTCTGTAGCCACGGCCCCCCCCCGCCCTCCCCTCCTTTGCTCTCCTCATCAGGGCTGTGGAACTCTCAGTGCAGCCCAAATGCTAGTGGAAAGAGAAGCATGAAAACAAAAAGACACACACTGAAACATCCACCCATGTTGCTTTGAGCTGTATTTTCTTTCTTTTTTTCCCCCTTTATGAAAACAGTGCAATAACAATCTCCACCCACACACGATGATCCTCTGTAAGCAAAGAAGAAGAAAAAGAGTTCCGTGACATAAATAACCTCCTGGCATGCAGATATTTACATAAGACCTCACGGCTTTTCGAGGGTGAGTCTGTGAGTGCTACAGACTCCGCAGCTCTGGTCAATCACAAAATTGATGCGATCGATTCCCAGGACTGAACTGTCCATCAAATGTGTAAAGGTAGATGTGGAATTGAGCGGAGAGCCGTGGCAGATTGGCCGGTGACCAGAGGGAATTGTCCAATCTGCCGTGAGCACTCTTATAATGAACCAACGCACAGCAATGTCAGAGACTCTCCTCGTGTTCGGGTGCCTCTGCCCGGTGCATGTATACATTTGTTTATGTTTACGCTCTGAGCTATGTCTCTAATCATTCTGGAATAAATAATGCAAGCGCTCCTGGCAGAGGCGTATTAGCACTCCATCATACATGTATGTTCAGTGTGTGTCGGTATGTGCGAAGACGGGGTCTTTTTAAACACCGCAGTCAAGCGAATCCTGCACTTAGATCTAAAGTATTCTGTTTGATCCATTTGTCAAACGCAGCGTCTCTTTATGCGACCTCAATTATGTCCATCTGTCCGTTTGTCTGTCTTCGGGAAAACGTGTCTGTAAGCCGCACATCTTCTGTGTCGGCCCGTGCGTCTGTGAGGATTCATCATGCATCCTTAGGAGTCGATCAAGGGGAAAACACCTCCCTCTTCCTCCTGCAGCTCCCCCTCGCCCTCATCTAACATTAATGGCTGTTGGTTTTTTAATGAGGAAGTGGGTGTCCCTGTGTAGCGTGTCCGCAGAGGGCTTGCTGGAGGAGGAGAGATGTACTGGTGCAAAACACATCCTCCGGCTGAGAAGCTCAAACGCTAGCCTAGCAGGGTGGGACCGCGGAGGGGGTGGGGGTTGCTTGGAGGGGGCACTCTCACAGTAAATATTGCCATGCCCTCCTTCAGCCTTCAAAGAGCGAAAACAAGCCGACCGCAGCACTCTGCTCCTCTCTCCACACTGAGAACAAGCAGCATGTATTAAGATAATAGACGTGACAGACCAGATCTGCTACCAAGTGTACTGAGAATCCCAAAAAATGTATACGTTACTCTTAAAGACTGCAGGTATTGTGCTTTAAAAATTAACATAAACAAGAACAAGAGAAATCCTCTTTCAGGACTTTTTGACAATGCGTTTTTATAAAATCTTGCCTGCTAAAGCAACATTATTCATAAGATGCTGTGCCATCATTTCTACTTAATGTCAACTTTTGATTTCTGCACACCACAGAGTCACTATGATCTTATTTTGGGAGGGTTTTTGTTTAATCAACCATGCTTGACGTGTGCATTTGTATTTAGCACGTATTCAGTTTTTTTTCTGAAAGAATAAAATCTTGAAATGCCAATGCACATAATGGGCGCATGATTCATCCATTCATATTTACATACTACGACACAGAATGTTTTACGATGAGACAAAAATATCCTAAGCTGTGTGTTTGTCTAATCCCCCAACAATGTCATTTTTGTCGACATGTATTAGTGGGTCACCGGTCGTTAAAAAGAAAAAATGTCTCTTGACAGGCAAATAAAATCTATTCAGAGGCACAAAAGTACTACGACGACTCCCTCTCGTCTATAAATAATGGATGAAGCTCATGCAGAGTGCCGAGACGGCCTGTAATTCTGCACAGAAATCTACTTATGCATGCCACAAGTAACACAATCTATGGATGAAGTACGTCTGCGTAAAAACAACATATCGGTGTGCGTCGGAATATGTTTAGACTGTATAACCTCAAGCTAATAAAAGTGGGTAAAAAGGGAAATGGAATGTGAGGATTAAAATAATAAAGGAGACTTCTGATCCATTTAAATCAGACTGTTTCATCCCTGCTCTCTCGCGCCTCACATTAGCATCTGCTGTGCTGCAGCTTCAGCACAAAAACCTAATAAACTGTCATTTTTGTACATTACTAAAACCACTTTGAAAATGCATCATCATACTGCTTTAAAAAAAAAAATACTGAGCTAATCTTTTTAGGATTCAGCACCATAGCATTGCTCGCAAAACTGAAGTTGATTAGCATGCTACATGCTAACGGCTATGACCATCAAGATAATCAGGCCGCCTGGATTTATTTGGATTTTATGGCTGTAGAATTGTCAAAAAATGTTCAATGAGTGAGTTTTTTCCAAGATAACTTTCACTTTTCATGCACGCTGGTGAATCTCATCTGTGATTGGACGTTCCTGTGGAAGTGGACTACCGTACAGTGGACTACCGTAATGACAAGTATACGGGCGCAAAGATCTATTCCTCTGCTTTCCGGCATCTTCTATAACTTTATCCTCCACATGAGGGTCTCCAGAGAGGGGCGCTGTGGCAATCTCAGCTGACATAGGCCAAAAGGCAGGGTAGTTTTTGACTTTTCTAGACATCGCAAAAAGTCTATTACGTTAACGACAGGGAGTGCACAGTGTGCCCTCTGCTGGATCGTACTCTAACTACTTCATGTGCTTCTAGTGGGGATTTCATGGCTTAAATTTGAGAAAGAAAAGCCCCTAAAACACAATACGTGAGTGAAATATGCAACAACAAAAAAAGAAATCCTTTTTATCCCTAAAATTTTTCATGCTGTTAGCAAAAGACACTTGTTTGATGTGGCTGTGGAGCTCTCAGCCGTGGCCTCATGCAGCACTCTGATCACACACACACACACACACACACACACATACTGCCAGTGAGAGTCTGAAATGATGTGCAACAAAGACACTTAGATACTGGCAGCCAATTAAATAAAGGAAATGGCCTTCATCATTGTATGATTAATGGACCATGCCATTAGTGGATAATGTCCCCCCCCCCACACACACACACACATCCCTTTCTCTACCTGTGTGAATGTGTAGAACACTCATGTGTGTGTGAGTGTTTATGTGCAGAAATGAAAGTGACAGGGCGGTGGGTGGGGTGGAGAGTGGAGGTGCAGGGGGGGTATCAGAGTCCCCAGGGTGTAGTAGCTGGGGCTTTTCATCGCCCTCTCTCCTCCCTCTGAGTGATAATTCGGGTATTATTCAGGCAGGAGTGGGATGGACGGTGCTGGGCCAGTGATGAAGCACCGTGGCCTTTAGAAATTCATTTCCACCCAGCATTCATCTCATTCCCATTCAGCGCTGGTCTACAAACTACACTCACACCCGTACGCGCTGAGAGTCTCATTACAGAGCCATGATCCGTACTCAAAAAAAAAAACTCCATCCACCAATTATAAATAAAAACCCTCCACCACCAAATGTGGAAAGCAAGCGAACGCCAGAGCACTTCTCCTCGACTGTCAAAAAATGTGGAGCACAATGATGATGGAAGAAGAGAGGGAGACGTCCGTCTTGTACATCAGAGCATGGGTCCACATCAAAAGCTGTCTGATATACATCTGACAGATACTTTCTTTTCCCCTCTCTCTCGTGATGAAAACTCCAACCTGTTTTCTGCTGTGCGCCACAGAAAAAAGCACACAAACAGAAAGGGATGAAATGAGCTGATTATATCTAATCAATACATCTCACTGTTCAACAGAGGAGGGGGGTAAACACCAAGAATTCCATTACTGCTAATAATGTTGCATTGTTACTTACAACAAATGATCTGTGTGACACATGACTCTATTCACGATAAATAAATATTTGTGACAACATCTAAGATTTGATCATAAAGGATGACAAATAACTTTTTGATGCAACATCACTGTTGGAGTTAGTATCTAGGGATGATGAGCTGATACTAAACTAAATTAAAATGAAAAGAAATACGAGTTAAAGCTACAAGACTTTAGCACAGTTCTATGGTCTGAGGAATCAGCTGTGCAAATTTACTTATCCCAACAATTTGAAAGTCATGCCGTCAACGTGAGATGGATAGAAGTGAAACTTTAAAAAATAAGTCAACACTAGTCTGAAGAAAAACAAATAAAATTGGCAAAATTGCTTAGAAAAAAAACCTCATCGCTAACGCAAACCTACTTTTTACACATGACTAACGATCGTGACCCATTTCCACGGCGACAGCAAATTCGAGCGTCGCTGTTATTTCTGTAACACATATTATTTTTGAATTATTAAGCCACAAATATCCCAGAGAAATGAAATAACAACCTCAATTCAAGCCTAACTTTTTAGAAGATAAACACATTAATCTGGGGCAGGGCAATAAAATTGGTACATTTACAAATAACTGGGTTAGTGTGTAAATATGCACACAAAAAAAGGGTGTGAAAAAGGCCTTCAACCCTGTTGACAGGATGGAGTGCTCACTGCCAGACGTCAAGTCTACAACCTCATCGTTAACATTTTTGGATGGGTGGCCTCGGCAACAACAAATGTCCTTCCTATGGTCCCCAAGCTGCCCTTTACACCCCCTCAAAGAAAAACATACACCCCGAAAACATCTGTTCGGCAAGCAAACGTCCCTCCCCCTCTGTCTGCACACAGTCATTGCACCCTTGGCCATTCACACTTCCCTGCCACACCCCTGCACCATCCTCTCTTAGCAGTCCGTCCACATTGAGGCCGTTTGGCGACTTGCCCCGTCTGTCTTTCTGTCTGTCTCTGTGTGTTTTGTGTGTGTGTGTGTGTGTGAGACGCAACCATCAGGACAACCTTCCCCACGGACGGGAGGAGGGGCTGCTGTGATGGCCCCGCCTGAACGGTGGAAGTTCAGTTGTGCCTCTATTGGCAGGCACGAGTGATCGGTCCCAAGCCGCTGGCGCCTGCCAATTGGTGTGTCCCAATCTTTCAACGACTCAGCCCACAACCACCATTTCAGCAAACCCAGGGAAACACCATTAATATGTAATAGGGCTGTCAAAACAACCAATACCCATTTACTAATCAATACTTAAAATTAGTATTGGATTAGATACTCTTAGGTCATAGAATATAAACATGTGCTGTCTACTGTAATGTTATACACGTATACAGACAGGGTTATTTAACAAGATAATACCATTATTTGACAATCAAGCTAAGGCCGTAGTCCGACTAAGACAGGCAATTGGACAATTTACCGAGTCCGAGTCTCCGTGCGGAGGAGAAACTCAATTTATTGGTCGTGTACGTCTGACTCCACCTCCGTAGGTGTCACTGTATCTCTCTGTAAGGTAGTGCATATTGAACCAGTTTCCTGTTGACCTGATGTCACAGGAAAAACAAACAGCAAGATAGATCGAGCTGTGGTTCTGTAACGCAAGTCCGACTCGAGTCCAGGAGTAATCGGACTATGAATGGCATTATCCAGGTATGTTAGTCCGACTAAGACTAGCTCGATTTTAGTCAGACTACTGTGTTTACATGACATTAAGAAAATATTATTGTCTTAGTCCTATTAAAATCTGACTTTTAACATGAAAGTTTGGTTACTCCTAAAATCCCAGACTGAAGCAAAGAAAAGTTGACCAGCAACAGCGACAAATTATACGCTAACGCAGAGGAGGACAAGCCACAAGATGTCACCTCATATTCAGACATAAACAGAGGCTAGGCAGTTGCTGTGGCAGTGAGTGACGCTGACGTGCTACAACCGTGCCACTTTCTGTTACATTTGATTAACTTCGCTATTTTTAACTGCTCATTTGGTTTATTACACTACAGGCCTCACCCTCTGTTAGCAACACTCTCGCTAACTCACTGTTTTACACCACATTCACATACAGTGGGTGGTTATCCTAGCCTAGCAGTTAGCTTTGCAGCAATAGTCCACGCTGTGTTTCAGTATCAAGTCGGAGAAGTGTTACTGTTAAACTGTTAAAGTGAATTACAGCTACTGTTACACAATATCACACTGGAGGAGATATTAGAGGATAGAGGCCACTTCGGCAATGATAATATGGTGCAAAGTCGCCAGAATCACCAAAAACAAATCGTGTTAGTCAAAAAGAAACATTATTTTTCTGTTTAAGATGAGACAACTTAAACATTGAGTTCTCATTAATTGGTTTTGCTGTGTATCAGGTTTGACATTGTAATATAGTGACAACCCTAATATGTAAGTATTAATAGGTGGAGCTAAGCGCTAATTGTACACTGGAACGCGATCATGTTAAATATTAGCATCCATTAGGCTCCTGCTGTCGCAAGCAGAGGCAAATAAATGAAGACAACACATGATTTACCCGTGTGTGGGGCAAATAGAGACTGACAGCGCAGAGAAGGTTGACGCTCAACGTGACAGCTGTTACTCACATCTGTTGGCCGCCGTATCTGTTGGCGCTCAGCGGCCCCTTTGATCTGATCTGTTACAGTAATTAGTCGATTTGCTTCCGTGTCTGTGCCCACGCCTCATCTGGATGTAGTGGGCGACACAAAGACGCTACTGAAATATTTAAGTTATTCATTCATTTATTTTAAAAGCACAATTTATGGACATTAATGTCCAATACATCATCTTTCTGACACATGTGACAACAAATCTCTGATGTGTCTTTGCTCTATAATCTGATGAAGGACTGAAACAATTATTGAGTGTTTTTCAAAGAGTTAAAACAAGATTTCTTATATGGGAATATTTCCGATTTCTTTGCTCCAAATAACAGAGAAATCATTAAAACTGAATAATTTCTTGACATTTTATGGACCAGAAATTAATTTAAGCCCTAATCTGATATTTTGCCGTGTGTATAATCTTTGACGTTGACTAAAAGTGGCACTATAATGAAAATCTAATGTTGTATCACATATTTTCAAACCTATTTCAACTCACATATTTGTTTCTGTACGTATTGGAAAACTATATGTACAGAGTACTGTCAGAATGATTACATAAACCTTGTGGTAATCCTATAGGTGGCCATTATCTATGCTTGTATTTGTTAAATCACTTCAACCCACACTGAATGGAAACCTTGTCCTCCATAAAGTCTTTATGGCTCAGGGTAAGTGTGCAGCGATTCTGCTGCACCTTGCACCTTTAAAGAAAAGAGGTGATGAGCGTATTATGTGCTATTATAACGTTAAAAAGGTTAGCAATGTGGGAGAAGTGATAGAGTTCACGGCATGGGCAGTGTGCAACCAATGAGCGCTGTACGAATACGTGTTTTTGTATGTGCTGAATAAAAGTGTCGCTGCAAACCCGAGACGCAAGGTCAGAGACATGAAATAAAGGCTCTTCACCGCGTCCCTAATGAGCATGTCGCTGGCAGAATTAATTCCTTATTATTTAATTGATCCACAAACAGCTCTCATCCATCATATGGCCTTTCAATATCTCCGTCTTTTAATCTCTGTCTGCCCCCTCATTATAATTCTATAGCACAGGCCATTACACACACACACACACACACACACATACAGACTGTGCCGTGTGCATCTTAAACCCATAAATGCTGACACACACACACGCACACGTGTATACACACACACTTATTAGAATAAATTCTGTCTCTATTAAAAATGCATCCAAACAAGCAGAGCTGTTGATGATGCAGTGGCAGCGACGAGAGCCGCCGCATCGAGGGGAATGCCTCCAACATCTGTTTGACGTTAATGATTCCTGGTGCAACTCACACTGTAATATTCAGGAAACAGAGTCGTTGGCATGTGTTTAGGGCGTGGAAGTCACTGTGGAACTCCAGCTAAAAGTGTAGTGACGGGACCTAAAGCGGCAAATTACAGTAGGTGACAGTAAAATACTCCCATTTTGATCGCTGCTATATCTGTAAGCATATACAGATTAACTTGTTTGCATGTACAAGAGATGACCTGAGGCAGTATCTCAATATCTCAGGCTAAAATGCTGTGAAATTTTATAGCGGGATTTTGTATAGATTCTTTGACGTACTGTATCGACATGGAAACACTTGACAGCGGTGTTTAAGCCTCTGACCGCTAGTTAGCGACGGCTGTTCTGCCATTTAACTCTCTCTTTCTACTCCTCTCACTAGACAAGGAATTATTATGGTTATTTCTACAGTATTTGTAGGTTTCTTTGCAGCATAGGAAGTATTTATTGCAGCAGAAAACTCTCTGAACAACACTGTGATTATTCAAAGTGACCCTGTGACCTGTCTGTATTTAGTTGTGAGGCTGTAAACTTAGACCAGAGGAGGTGCAGCCATGTTTACATTACACTGAAAGGTTCATATGGATCCATTGATCCATAATTCTTCTTACTCTACCTTAAATAATAACAAAAAAAAAATCAGTTTTCTAGATTTAAAAAAACAGTGTAATGGTAATTTAGTTGTGTAAGAGCTGTAAATATTATTTACTTTAGCAGTGCGAGTGGAATGAATAATGCTTCCTTGGCTGGCTGTGTGACAACAAAGTACTGTTGACTTGGCCGCGCAGAGTAATGCCTGCTTGACTGTGCAACAGAGTAATGGCCGTGTCCTCTTTAGATGCAAGAGCGATTGCCGGAGCCTCGTCATGTATCAGCACCCACTGACGTGCCCGTACCGGGGGCGACCACCGCACCACGTCCCCCCTTTCCCTGACACGCCAACATAATGAATAGCCTCGGTAATGAAGGTTTACTAATTGATTATGGAGAAAACAGAGTATTACTCACCCAATGATGGCAGCTCCAAGAGGTACCGAGACACTTTGTCAATGCTGTGTTTTTCCAGCCTGTCCAGCCCAGAGGGTCTTGATATCGACCTTCTGGACACCTCGCATGAGACCGAGTGTATTACTCTTTAAACATTTTATCATGCTCTTCAGGGGGGCTATGTGGTAACAAATGTGTTATATGAAGTCAAAATAGGGCAATTTGTCAGGAAATTGTGGAAAGTTGGTCAACTGTAATATAGGTCAAAGCACTTTGGACACATGTTTGCTAGCAATAAGATACCGCCGTTAATTACTAATCCTAAAAAAGCTTCAATACCTAAACTCAACCAGAGGAGAAGAAACATGGGGATCTGCAGTGTGGACAGGAAGTCGAAGACAGACATGCTGGTGTTGAAAAGGAAGCTTAACAAGGATGTTCCTCCATTATTCCTCCGTTATTGTCGCCTTGTCATCTCCTCTCATCGCGGGATAATCCTCTGCTGCTGTTGTAATTTCAGGTTTAATCTCGACCTGTCACTCACATGCGGAATCTAATCAAATGGGGTCAATGTTTAGAGAAATAAAACAGTTTTTGTGCGTGTGCATGAACATCCACGTTTCCATGTACAGTTTCCGTGTTGACCTTAGCAACCACGTTCTACAATGTTTTTGAACTGAAATTGCAGTAACTGCTTTAAACACCGGGGATTGCTGTGTTGCATATTTTACACATATTTCATAATAAAAAGAGCATTGCACATGCTTTTGTTCACGCGCCCGCTAACATGAATTCAGCGAGCGATTGCGCGCTGGTACATCTCGCTACAGGCAAACACCAAATCCAACCAGGTGTGTCTGCCAGTGATGAGAGTGAACAGGGATTTCAAGGATTTACACTCTAAGCTGTTGTTCAGTGAAGCACACAGACGCTGCTAAGGTGGGAGGCATATGTAGCGGGCCATTGTCTTTGATTAACTAATTAGCAGACATTATCAGGACTCAACAGAAGTCATTACGAGTGGGCTTCGGTGAGGAGGCGCTCATTTCCCCACGGACCTCCGGCTACAGTCTCGCAGGTTCTGCCCAGTCTGCCGCGGACCAGGTCACTTATTAAATCTATAACAACTAATTTCGCTTTTTAAATGAAGGTCTAATTGGCTTTCGTGTGAGGAAAGCAATGTGGCTGATCCAGTTTGTATTATCTTGATCACTGATTGAAGCACTGATTGGATGTGTAATCAGAGGTTTCAAGGCAAGCGCTCGCAGACCCATCTGCCTTCACTCGCTCATATCGTACATGCATTAAAGGTCCAGTGTGTAACATTAAGGAGGGTTCCATTGGCAGAAAATGAAAATATGACCTCTGCATAAACGCTATCAAATATGGCAAATCAATATAAATCATGACACGACTAAATGTGTGCATAATGTAGGGATTCATTTATAGCCTTGACACTTTGACTTTGAATTGGTAAACAAAACAACCAAGTGAGATGTTAACCCTTTAACACAGAGCGACGACAATATACTTCTTATTACCGTAATTACGCGACATCGGAAAAATTCCAGTGGTTTCAAGTTGCACATCAAAGCCAACGTGTGGTTAGAGGAGAGAGCTGTGCATAGTTTTCATTTTTTGGACGTTTGACACAAAGACTTTCAAGTTTAACACGCAAAAATCTGGTGTTTGTGTACAGCTAATCATATGCACAATTTCAACGTGGCAGTAGATTGTAAATAACTGGACGTTTTATGGTTAAAATAAGCAAAAAAAAAAGACCCATACAGACATTTTGAGGCTTAGGTGCGAAAGTATATACATATAAAACTTAAATTTGTTTTGGGACCAAATAAAAATCTTCCATGACCCTAAGGTGGGTCCCAACCCAGTGTTTGGAAACCCAGTGTTTGTTCCTTTAATTCACAAACGTGTAGTATGAGCTGAGCTACAACAGGGTGAGTCCTGATGCCCTGTTGTTTACCATTTTTCATCTGAACCTTGTAAAATGGTAACATGCCTCATGCTGATCCACAGAAGAAGGGCTAAATATTTCTGGAAAGCCCTTATCTAACTTTAGAGGGGGAAAACACAACAGACTTCCACTGTGATCACGCACTGCAGCGAGTACGACTCGTGTTGATTGCTTTTCACAGGAAGCGTTTGACACTGCACATCCAGTGGCTCGCACACGCTCGTCTGTTGTGTTGTGTTGTGCCGAGCTCAGACGAGGAGTGTCCTCTGGCTCACAGGCAGAGGCCAAACCATAATCAAGAAATTATCATAATTCACTCTAATCATAAGTGAAGGAGGCACAAAAAAATTATAAAAGACTGAAATTAAACTCCGGATTACTGCCTCCAACTGCGGGGGACGTTTCGGCACAACAGCTATTTTCTGCCCGTGTTTTTAATATATGTTTACTGTACTTGTGCCGCCAATTAAAACACTGAGTCAAAGGGAGCGCCACAGGTTTTAGACACGTTGGTTGCGTACACACATCCACAGTGTGGATTTATTCTGTTGCTGTGTAATGAGATGGGCGAAAGGCTGAGTGGTGTGATTGCTCAGTGTGCTGTGTGGCTGTACTCCCAGTCTGGGGTATTAAACAGCTCCAGAGCAGCAGCAGCAGCGTGCTGGGAGAGGGCAGGAGGCAAAATAAAAGGCCTGGTCAAAAAGGGCTGTTCTGGTTTAATTGAGTCCTTTGGGTCAAGGCTTCACTGATCAGAGACTTGTTACCGAAATCTGGTTTCATGGTTTCCAAACAATAAGATTTCCGAGTAGGGGGATTTGTAGTCCTCTGGGACGACATCCTTCCTAACCTTTCTGTGATTTTTTGTGGTTCTCTGCTGGTCGTCTGCTCTGCCCCCCCCCGGGCGTTACTCTGTTTTAAATCCGATTACGACCACAATATGGGAACGCTGCGGTTGATCTCAGCGAGCGTTATCTCCACACATAAAACACTGCTGTGGTCCTGTGCTGTCAATGTGAATGCAATCCTCGACGCCTACCAGGTGGATTCTTTGTTAGAACCGGGGTCTGAGTCTGCGTGGCTGGAGGATGTCTGGCTTCCATATGGATTTTCAGCTCAGCTCAGAAACCCTGACCAACCAGAGCAGGAACAGCTCCTCTGACCACTGGAGAAGAGTGTAACAGAGGGTGAAGGATTAAAGAAACTCAGAGTCTTTGCTCTAAGGTGCCATAAATCCTGTAACTTTTATTCCTACCTGCTGGTGTAATGTTAAAATATTGACACAGAGTCTCGTAGGGTCAAGCACACATATGGTGTGGACTCGGTTTGAATTATAGTCCTGACAGATACTGAAAGTAGGGATGTCCCTGTCTGCTTTTTTTGGAGCCCGATCCAAACTGACCCGATACTTGCCTAGAGAACACAGATGCAGAGCTAAATAAATCATGTTCCTGTTTGAAGTTTAGAGAGGAAGAAAAACAGACCTCATGCTCATCCGTCTGCAAGAGGGAGGTTAGTGAAACCAGCATCATCTTTGTACACAAAATGTGGTTAAATTGTGACTTGAATGAGGAAAGTATTAGCTCTCTACACGTTTGCGAAGAACCTGATCACTCCTAATAAATGAGCCCACAGACGGCGCTTGTGGAAAGCCCTGCAGCTGCTGCTCGGGAGAAGTGATCGGGTGATCAGTTAAAAATATGCCCGGATCACTTCTTGAGGTAAGTGATTTGTTCTGCTTTTGTTCAAACTGTGAGGATGAGAAGATGCACAGCTGCTGTTTGAGAGCGTATGCAAAATCAGAGAAATGCAAAGTAGAGAAGCGTTGAGTACAATTTACACAGATGAGGAACATTCACACATGCTAAAGAAATACAAAAAAAATATCTTCTTTTACTCCCTTTCCCTCTTCATCTCTTTCGCTGTCATTTTCTTTTCTCTGAACAGGTCTGGGAGACGGAAAACAACAGAGACAAATGACTTTGGCCTTTAAAGAAGCGTCTGCACTCTCCCTCAGTGACCAGCCCATCCACAAATGTGTCCATGTTTCTCGCTCACCCCCTGCTGTGGCACTAACTATGGAGGGGGTTGGGGGGGGGGCAGCAAAGGCCAGGACAAACAGGAGCACTGTGCCGGTTTAAGCAGGCACTGGGCCCACTCAAGTGTAGCAGTTCATAAATTAGAGGGAGAAGAGCAAAGAGAGGAAGACGGGAGACTGAGCAAACACAAGTGGCAAACACATGACAGAGAGCTGCCTGCACTCTGGATCATCACTCTCTTTCAGCGTCATGTGAGAGAAAAGGGACGGAGAGGCAAGAGGGAACAAGAACAGAGGACGGGGGAGCTAATGAAATGACAGATATTTGCCCGGGCGTGAAGTGAAAATAGCACAAAACTCCCAGTACGTTTCTGTGACATTAGAAAACAAACGCATTGTTGCTTCTGCCTGAATTAAAAAAAAACAACAACTTTAGCCGGACTAAACAGTTCCCAAACACGGGCTTTGACTCTTAAATTATAGAAGCAGCCAGTGAACGGGCAGCCCCATGGTCAAGAGGAGATGAATTAGGCTTGTAACAAGAGGGTAGCCGATTCAAATCCCAGGGCGGGTCCTGCCTAAGCAAGGCACACAATCCCCCCCATTGCTGCCCACGCGCAGATAAGTGCTGCCCACTGCTCCTGCACCTGGTGTGCGGTGTGGATAAAGGACGGGTTGAATGCAGAGGTCAGTCACTAATTGTGAAATTAGCTAATTGTAATTCTAAACAGAAAACAGGACGAGATGGTAGAAAGATGTAGAGTGATGCTAAGTACGCTAATGACTAGCCACCAGCTAGAGTTGAAGGCATATTGCCACCTAGCGTGAGGAATCAAACACTCTTCAATCAATATATGGATTACCCACTGCCTCCAGTAGTCCAAGTAAACAACAGCGCCACTGTGTGTGAAAGCTTGTTGACAAATCCATGTCCCAGACAGACAGTCAATGTGTTTTTGTGGTTGAGCTGACAGACAGGAAGGAGGGAAAAAGAGGGTCCGGGTGCGGCGCGTCGCGGGCGCGTCGTCCACCTGATGCCAGCGTGCCTCTTCCTCACGCGGCCTCCTTTTGTCGCTGTTCGTGCCGGACAGAGGAGAGAGGCGCGCACACACACACACACAAAGGACAGACAGGAGCCTCTGCAGGACACTCTTTGTGCCATGGCCACTCGCAGGCGGCGGGACAAAGCCGTCAGCTGCCTGGACACCTCGTTAGCCCGCTCCCCGCAGCTCTCACATGGCACGGGGTCGACTGTGCGCGAGGCCTGACTCACTGCTGCAGTGGAGGAGCTTCAGCCACATACAAACACAGAGGAGAGTAGAAATACAGTGCTATAAAATGCACCTGTTCTACAGAGGGGTCCAAGGCCCTCCTTTCACAAGCCTTTTCATGGATATTTGCTTTGGCCGTTACCGCCGCTGCTTATCTTTTCTCGGACGGAGTTCATAAAAAAATAAGCCTGCCAGAGATGGAGCTTTCTTTCCCCCTCACGCTCTTTTATCTTCCTGTCCATGCTGAATGAGGAGCAGTAAACATTAAAATGAAGAGCGTGAATGGACTCGGGTGTTTGGGTATCGACGATGCATGGAGACCTGTGTTTATATTGTCAGTCTGACCACAGCAGAGGGGTGTGTGTGTGCGTGGGGGGGGGAGAAAAATCTCTCATGTGAGGAGTGCACACTGCAGCACACAGCAAATATGTAAATATTGAACATAGAATGGCACATACAGTACAGATGTGCCTTCAGGATATTTTGGTAGTATCTGTTATTTAGTGGATAATTCCCTTCCAGAATTTCAGCACTTTCATGTATTAGCTTGGGAATAAAGTGCACTAATATAATAATAATAATAATAATAAAAGAGAAAATAAAAAGCTTTCAACAAAAAATACAGTAAGCACCAGCGCTCATTTAAACGAGTGAATTTTCTTCACTCGCAATCTTCCAAAGGCTGTTTTGACGCCGTTGCCGCACCAAAAGGCTGCCGCTGTCAGCAGGCACCGGAATATTAAGCAGGGTTAGTGCTTACCTTGCTCACAGGACGAGGCAAAGATAAAAATGCGGGAATTAGTTCCACATTCGTGCAACCTTTCAAAATAGCTCCCGCCATTCGATGCACCAAAACAAGCCCATTAACCACACTCGAAACTCATTCCGGCTGCAAAGAGGCGCACGGCAAATTTCATATTGACACAGTAAATAGATGTTTGCCGGCAGCTTTGTGAGCTCTGTGACAGTGATAAACATGGAGGCAAAGCAAGGCAGGAGCCAAAAACAGGGATAAACACACAGCCAGTGACACCAACAGTCAAATACACAGACTGTCTATACATTCAGGAAAACTAGTGTTTTACTGCAATCACTGAGTGCAGGAATAACTGTTAAATAGTACCTGATTCTGGTGAACAATCAATCACGGAGCTCAATCAGATGGATCCTCACGCACCTCGCCTCTCAATCAATTTCATTTTAATAATTAAGTGAGACCACATGTGGCTTTTGTGGAGGGTTGAAGCTCTTTAGCTCTTCTGTTGAGCATTTTGAACACATATCAAACATCTGACTGCCATTGTTCTGGCCTAACAAGAAGATGGCACCAAAATATTAACTTACAAAGATATTACAAGTATGTGTTGCATTTCTAATTGGCAGGGAACTTTAACTGAGATTAAATTGGAGCCTCTGTGATTTGACATTTGTTTAAAAATCACTTTTCAACAATAAAAGTCAACTCCTTGTGCCTGAATAACAGCTTTTTATTTGTTTACTTTATTGCACATAATCACAGTGCAAATACATCAACTTGTTTAAAATGTGTCAACAATATCTCTAAATTATAGTTCTTCTTTTTTTTTGATATTGGGAGATTTTGTCTGTGTGAGAGAGAAAAGATGAGGAAATCACCAAAAACAAGCAATTAGAGTAATTGCACTGTTATAAACGGTATAAACAGATTAATGGCGAATGTATCCCAGTCAACAGCAGCCAAATCGTCACTCAACAACTTAAATATTATGTTTGTATACACATATAATGTATATATTTTGGTATTATTATGTATTATGTGTAATGGAAAATGGCTGATGAAAAAAAAACACACTCAAACTCCCTCACCACTCAGTCATGGCAAGTACAGGCTTTGGAGCCATTACGTGGCATAATGTGCCAGAAGGTAGCAATCAGTCTGCCGGGCTGTGGCAACCTCCCATGTATCAGCCTGTATATCCTTTCTCATTCAACAGCTGTGGACTCATATGTTACTGTCCCTCGACCTGTCACTGTCCATCCACAACCACGCCGACCACAGCACACATCAATCACCCCCAACCCCAACCCCAACCCCCTGCTGCTTTTTAATCTGTTACCACCCCCCCAACGACCAAGGACGCTTCAAAATTACAGTGAGGAAAGGTCACCCCATCCAATTAGAACATCATCAGAGATGCACACTGGAGGGTCATTCCCCGAGACCCTTGTAGCACGTCGTAAATCCTACACTGGCCAAGAAGGAACACCCACTGTGGCAGGATCCGGGGTGGCTGACTGATTGCAGCACCAGTAAATGAGTTGCTCTGGGATGCATCTCTAACCGCAGCGGTAGAGACGGCCGATATGAATTGTGGCTTTGCGTTGATATGATGTGTAATGGCATGTGAAAGTGCCCGGGACAGATTGATTCCCAAAAGATGAGCCCTGTTGTCATCGGTCTGTGTATTGACCCCGTGACGACCCCAGGGCCCGGATCAATCAGGGCTCCAATCAGGATTAAATCAAGCTACAACCCCCCTTCCTGGTAGCCAGCTCATCAGAGAACATATTTTAGATGCGAGTGGAGGAATTGACTGAACAGTCTTTGTATGATTTGGGGGTTGTCCCAAACGAAAGAAACGGCCGTGGTCGTGGAGATTTTCTGACCCTTTCGCAGACGAACAGAATGCCAGTTTGTGGGATTAGCTGCCGCTTATTTGGATTAAACACCACACACACAAACAGCATGACTCATCTTCTTCCGCTGATACGCGCTAACGATGTTGCCAACTTGCGTCACAGCCGACGGTGTAGCTGCGGACCTGCGTCGCAATCAGTCGTCAAATTTAATAGATCCACGTCACACATTGTGACTAAAAGAAAAAAAAAAATAACACTGATAAGATTCCTAAAATCTCACAGTCTGTGGGAGGCATTAGGGAAAAGGTTGTGCAGAGACCTTTGTCTTAGCTTGGCAGAGGAAGACATGATAATGAGAGAGGGGCAGAGATGGAAAGAGGGACAGAGACGAAGACAGAGGGTGGGTCAGTGAGCTTTGAGCCTCTCATGGGTTGATCTAAGCCAATTAGAGACAAGTGACAGCTCAGCGAGACACTGATGACACAACTAGACCATGGCACCACTTTTAGCTCCAGCACCCAAGAGTACAAGCCTGATTTGGACACCAACAACGCCTTTACCCTCCCCCTTCCATCTCTGAATACCCTTCTACCACAACCATTTCAGATGCTGACTGAGGCTGAGGAAGAGGAAGAGAGTATGTTTAGCAAAAAGACTGTTTTCTCTCTCTCTCTCTCTCACTCCATTTCTGCTTCTTCTGCTCTCCAGAGGAAAGTGACCAAGCCAAGCACAGCTCTATGCCGGACTCCGTCATGGTCAGCCAACTCTCTTGACATCTGATGCTGTTGAGTCTGCCATAATGACTTGGCAAAACCGCCGACCTTTGCCCTGGAGGTTCAAACCTTGTGAACTCGGACTGAGAGAAAGCCAAAAAAGCTTAGACGCTGACATACAAAGTGAGGAGCTTCGGTTTAAATTTAGAGCTTGGTTGAAATGACCTGCCGGGGCCACTGTCATTGCTGTGTTTCTTTCCTCCCTGTGCTCAGATAACGATGCAGAGCCATGAGAGGAGGTGGAAGGGCCACCAGGTTGTGGGCTGTCGGGGCTCCGGCGCAGGGCGTGTGATTAATGAGACAGGGCGTGGAGCCACGGGGAAGCTCAGCAGCACGTGCCACACTGGTGGTAACAACAAAAAGTCCTGACACTGCGTGGTAGCGAGTAGAGGTCAACTGATTATCACCAATGCTGATCTGGGTTTTTTAGGCTGATATTGGGATTTCACTGGCGTCAGTTTTTGAATCCTGCAACCAGGCTCTACCAGCTGTCAATCACCCGGTGTCCAGCCGTATCGCCCCCCCCGGTGGATATTCAGTAAATTAGAGTCACCTTGCATACTGGGAAGCTACATCCACTTCTCAGATACGGTCTAAGGTCAGACGCACACATACACGCGCATGTAAACACAAATGAATGTCGCCCATTCGCATGACACTGACACGGGATACGCAACTTTCCATGCATCCACTCGTTCACCCCCGACTGAGCATCGAGAGCGGAAGAAACGCGAGAGATGGAGGATGACAGCGAGGACTGATGGGGGCTGAGAGACACGCAGCGGGGAGCGGGACAGGACAGCCTTCTGCGCGTCTAACGTCTGCCACTCAACAAAGTTAATGATGGCACGTTCCTGGGCCAAACCCCGCCCCCCCGCTGGGTGTGAGAAAAGAGACAGTTGCAAGGAGAGACAGAGAGAGAGAGAGAGAGAGAGAGAGAGAGAGAGAGAGGACAGGGCCTGGTGTTGCTGGCACATGGATGCAGTCAGAGGAGGTGAGACGCTCTTGCGAGGTGAGTTGGGGGTGGGGCGACCCGCTGAAGGTCCAGGGAATATTTATGACAATCAACACCCCAGTTGGCACCACTGACTGATTTTGAGATTAATGATATATAACACCCCCCACCACCCCCCTCTCCCTTTTCTTCCCAATTACGCTCCCGTCTCCCGACCTCATCAGCATCCGTTATCGAGTCAAGTTACTGATTGAGGTTTATGAGAAACTCTGCTAATTTTATTAGCAGTCAGTCACAGGGCTGCTATTTGATTTTTTTTCCATATAGTGAGAAGAGGAGGGAGGGGCTGGTGTCTTAGCTGCTGGGCTGAAACTGTTATCATCCACGGCCAGTTGGGGAACAGCAGTTCAGGGGATAGAGGAGAAATGGAGGCGGGATGTGGGTCGGGGGGGGAAGGGGAGGGAAGGGGAGGGAAAGTGGCAAGATGCTGAGGAGAGATAACACAATCTGGTCTCGCACTCAGCAAATGTGCAAGGTTTAGTTTCACGGAAAAAGTCTTACAAAGCAGAAACAGTGTGCTGCAGTGCAAAAAAAAGATAAAGTATGTGCTAAACTGGGGATGGGAGGGGGTAAAGGTTTGTGAAGTCGGAGTATCTATCTGAGTTCCATTTGTCACAAAGCAGTTCACTTCTAAGTTAGTGCTGCAATAACAGAACATGAGTACTATAAGAATGAATAAGCTGACAGATGCTCATATCCTTTTGCCTGTAATTGAATCATGCGAGCGCTTCTTCCTCTGACACAGGAATAACCCTGCCGTCCCCGGCTATTTCTCCTTTCATACATCTCCCAATAACACTAGCATAATGCTATTAGCGGCGCATGCTCGAGGTGCTCTGCCGACGTCCAAATGGGCCCGAGCGCAGCTCTGTTTTCAAGCGGCGGGGTCAGATGATGGTCAATCGATGGTCAGTCAGGGGTCACATCCAGAGCTGGGCCAAAGGTCAGCCAATCTGCACCCAGAGGTACAAGCAGCCTTGAATGGAGCTAAATCACACGGACAAGTCCCTTCTGCTCGCGGTCTGAGGAGCCGATAACGGGAGCAATTTACCGCATCGCATTTAAAGCCATTATCAACCAGAGGATTGTGAAAACAATTATCAATGTGTCCACAATATTTCTCAATTATACTTCATTCCCAACACTGGAGATACATTTTTGTGCAAATAGAAGAAGCTTTTGTGGGACAAAGGACGAGGGAATTACCCGAAAAACACACAATTAGACTAATTACACGGCAGTTGCATAAACTAACAGCAGATGAATTGCAGATGTATTCCACTCAACATGTTTTGAATAATGTCATTTTCCTTACCCTCGTGCAACAACAGCCAAATAAACATTCATGAGGAGTCGAGAGCGCGTGTGTCTGCGCCACTCGAATACCGCGGGGACGGAAAAAGGAGAGGAGCTCACATGTAAATTTCATAGGTAATGTCTGCGCATGGCTCATGTTGGCAAATTAAGATGTTCTTTTCGGCTTAATTGCGAGGGGGAGTGTCTCGGGCTCCATTTCTCCCTTAATGTGTCATTTAGGCCTCAAATGGGAAAATGTTCACGGTGCCAGCTGGATGAGGGAGTTTGGAATCTGCGACAGTGTTCGTGTGTGTGTGTGTGTGTGCATTTATGAATGTGTGTGTGAGGGAAAGTTGCAATTGAGTGCCTTTGTGTGTGTGCATGCGTGTGTGTGTGTGTGAGGCCTAATTTGTGTGTGAAACAGGAGGAGAGAAAATGGATTCTAATGGTCGTTGGAGTTCAGTGAGAGTGCTCATCAGTGAGCCGTGCGCTCCCCGGTGATCGCTCTGTGTCGTCAGGTTTCATTTCTTGTGGTAAAATGATTAACTGGACTTCATTTTCTTGTCCGAGTGGGTGACGAGTACTGTTCTGCATGGCATTATTGGGTTTTAAGGTCCATTGTGTCATAAATAGTGACATCTACTGGTGAGAGTGAGCGACAAACACATCGCTGACCCCTTCCTTTACCTATGGTGGCCTTCACATGCCAGAAAGGATGTTGTTCTTCTTCATTTACATGCAAGCCTCTGCTTCTAAGTGCACTTTCTGGCTGGGTTGCCGTGGAAACATGGCAGCGCAAGATGCCATCTTCTGTAAACCAAGGCCCTTGCACATAAAATGCTTATTCTGACACTCAATAAAAACAAAACGATTTTTATTTTAAAGCGATTATACACTTGGAGACAAACATACTTGTTACGTCCAATTCTGTGACAATTCGAAATGGTCCTTTAAGCTAAATCTTCTCAAATACTATTCATTCTGACACATAGTGAAGAAAAAGACACACTCACACACACACACACACACCTGCATGTCCATTAATAGCTTTGCCCTGTACAGTGTAGAGCACAAGCACCAGCAGCAGGAGACACTGAGATAAGATTCTGCTTAGCATTTGAATGGAGTGTTGTGATTTTTATTCAGCTGGCCTTTGGCCATGCTAGTGCTTAAGTGGTCTGGGCCAGTCTGTCTGCTGTCTGCAGTGCCAACCAATGTAGAGGCTCATGTCAGGCTCTGTGAAATATCTGTCAGTGTCCCCGTCTGTCCGTCTGTCTGTCTGTCTGTTTGGCCGGCCGGCTGGACGAGAGTGGGACTGGTTAATAATCAGGCTGGCTCGTTGCTAATCATCCTCCCAGCTGTAGAAGCAGGTGGCCACACATACCACAGCTCCCAGTTTCAGTGATGTCATCTCTCTGCACCTGGTCACACACAGCATCACACATGGTTTGTGGAGAGCTACTTTCCCTCTCGAGCCCGTTCAGACCCAGTGATAGAGAGGGCTGAAAATACAGTAGGTCAGAGGATGTAAGCTGAGCAGATGATCTCCAATCACCTCTGAAGACAGAGTGCGTTCATGCAGATCAGGAATTTGGACAAAAGCATCCTAAAACCACCTTCTGTGGTGGTTTTTGTGACTGGACCTGAGTCAGGTGTTAATAGCTGGGTCAGATTAGGGGTACAAGATCCCTCCGCTTTGCCTGAAGCTGAGAAACCTTTTGTCTCTTACTCCTCACCAGAGTGGATCCTCCTGCAGTGAACCGGTGTCAACTGAAAAACCAACATCAAATCTCGGCGGCCCCTCCTTCACCTCTGCCAAGCCCGCGACCGATCGCAGAGCAGAGTCTAACAAGCAGCGAGGACACGGCGAAATGGGAAGCCATTAACTCTGCAACACACAAGGTCACTTTCATCTCGACGAGGCGGCCCACCAAACTTCCTCTACTGCTGATGTGCCCACAGTGTAAAGGTCAGGCTGTGAAACCACAGCTGTCTCAAGAACGACTCGTAACCATTTCATCCTGTCATGCCTTCACTTTTTTTTCCAGTGACCAAAATGCTTTGAGTATCATTTTTCAAACAACAGGAAAGGACATGGGAGAGGGGGAGGGGGTGGAAAAGGGAGGGAGGGGGGAATGGGAAGAGAGTGATAGAGATAGAGAGAGGGAGATAGCGGGGACTGGATGATCGGGTTTCAGCTCTGGTGTGCAGCTGTTCATGGCTCTGGTGGCTCATAGGTGTCCCTTACAGCGAATGCAATCCAAGCCAAACACAATATCTGTCTGCGCCACGGAGAAATGACCAAGTCATAACACATCCGGGCCAATGATAACTCTGCCATGGACCGGTGTGTGAAACCTGGGTACATCTCTGAGGGAGTGGAGGAGAAAAAGAACACAGAGGTTTGATGTCGGGGGGGAAGAACCTGACGACGTTGTCTTTTTTTATTTATTTTTTTATTATTATTATTGTAAAACCACAAGCCAGACAGAATAGGATGTTAAAAAAAACGTGCACTTTGTGTCTCTTCAGTTTCCATCCTTGCTTCCCACAGTTTCCTTCTCTGTGCTTACACAGTTCACTTGCAAAACTAATGAGGCTGAAATGCAATGTCTCCAATGTCCCCAAAGGCCTACTTCCAGGAGAGACTGTCCTCATTGTGTGCACAACTAGAAAAACAGCCACAAACGCCATTTGCCTTTAAACTTTTTGTGTATCTGTGTGAGTGTATGTGTGTATTAGTGTGCACAGCAGCTTCCAACAAGACTCATCCATCAGCAGGCTAGTGTGACAGGCTACTTTATTTTGTTTTGAAAAAAAACATCAACGTCCAGAGAAGCATTTCAGCTCCACAACAGGCCCAATATAATCAGTTCACCTAACTATTCAAGTAAACTGGGCATGAACTTGCCGGGTTTAAAAGGAGAAGCTGTAGGAAGCTGTTTTCCTCTTAGCTTCAGAAAGCAAAACCAAGTGAGTTATGACAAGTGAGGACCAATCAGGAAGTGACTGCACATAGCTCAAAGATCTTCATTTTCTCAGAGGGTTCAGACTAAAATGAAGCTGTCAGAGTTTTCAAACTCAAACCCAAGCTGAATTCAAGGAAAACAGAGTCAAGTAAGAAGGTAACCCAGAAAAAGAGAACAGCGGAATCCTGGGTCTGACTAAGTCCTGACCCTCAAGATCAATCCTTGGCTCCATGCGCGCGTGAATACACGTGTGTTTATGGGGCTGTGTGAGAAAGTAGCCAAGGAAATAATGTGCGTTTGAACCGGTGCAGAAATAACACACCATTCCACACTCCGGAGGGTGAATCAATTTCAGCGACATTCGATTCTAGCCCATATCAGCCAGCGCGTGAACTTCAGCCCTCCATCCTGTCACCTCCTCCCCACCTCTGTGTGATGGATTACCATCTCTGGCAGTCTCACATAAAAGAGAGAGAGAGGGAGTGGATGAGAGGAAGGAAGGTGGGTGGGTGGTGGCTGGGTGGGGGGGTGTCAGTCACTGCAGGGACACGGGCATCGGAGGGGAGCTCTGGGTTAAGGAATTATGGTTTGACAGAGATCTGGGGTGGTGTGAAGAGGGCAAAGGGCACTGCATGGGTCAGAGGATCCAATCCCGGCTGGACTCAACCGAAAGCCACCCTCAGAACACACACGGGGATTTCACTCGGGGTCGCGCTTTTCGATTAATATTATTATGACTCACTTGTCCCTTCGCCCACTTGTCAGCAAATAGAGTGGCATCAGACGTATTCATTGCAATGACAGCAAACATACACCTGTCTCACACAGTGAACGCGCCACAAAATAACCCAATGAACACTGTAGGGGCTTTTTTTAAACTTTGGCGACCTGGTTGGCCACAAACATTCATGGGTAACTGCTATTCCAACGGCTAAAAGGACAATAAATGAGTGTGCTACACAGTGTTGAGCCATAAATGATGCAGGAATTTGCATCGCCGCCAAAACAGAAGAAGACAAAGATGAAATTAGCATGTTCACATGTATTTCTTCCATTGCCGCCAATCCCGTTTGGAGCCGGAGGTCAACATGTCGACGAACTGTACGTATACCCAAGTTTTAATGGGTGTGAACAACCTGCATGATGGAGGCTGGAGATCATTTTAAACGATCACCACAAAATAACACCGACGACTGCACAGGGCGCGAATAAATTCAGAACATACGTTAATATTAAAACAGAAATCAAAGTGCGAGCCAAGCGTGATAGCAGGAGCCTGTGTTTTCTGAGGCTGATCAATAATCAGCCTGCAGACACATTTCAATAATTCACAGCTCAGTCTACAGTCAAAAGTGTCTGGAAAACAAGTGTCAAAGGCAGGGTGTGTTTATTTTCCAGAGAGAGAGAGAGAGAGAGAGAGATGGGGCTGCTCACTTTTCTTTTCTTATTTTCCCTTCTCCACAGAAACAAGCTGCCAAACCTTGTACAATTTTGAGACACAATGTTACTGCAATTTATTTTTTTTCTATTTATTTATTTATTTTCCCAGTCACAGCAGAGCGAGCATCCGCGGGTGATGAGACGCGAGGCGGTGGGGCGGGAGGGGGATCAGGGAGAGAGGAGGCAGAACACAGGCAGGCGACAGAGACAAAGCAATAGACCTGCATTGTCAAAAGTGGCAAGACCATCAATAACACTGTCACTATAAAGAGAGAGAGTGTGTGTGTGTGTGTGAAGGGGGTGAGAGTATAAGGTGTGGAAAGGAAACACAACAAAAACCCGGTGCGACTGGTGCTTCATCTTGCCGGGCCACTAATGGGCGTGAGAAGCCGCTGGCTCAGCGTTCTCTGCTGCGACAGCTCACTCATCCGCTGATGACGGAGCGCCGCACACTTGTTTAATCCGGTTTACACTCGGGAAGGTGACACGCCGGGTGGAGGCAGAGAGGTGAGGAGCCGAGAGGACGCGGGCGCCGAGGGAGGTCACCGCAAAACTTGGATCTCATTAAGAGCTCGATCTCTTTACCTCGTCTTTCCTCGCCCGACACTTCCTCTCTCCCCCCCGTCTTTGTCCTCCTCCATTATCGCTATCATTTTTCAGCCATAGGGCGCCCCTCGTCCACCGTAAGGGTTCTGTTTCCAATAATCAGCACGACGTGCGCCTCCTCTGAAGGTAAGAGGGCGAGGCAGACGCTCTGTTTCTCATGGTGGAGTCGGGGAGGTCAGAGCCAGGACACTGGGCCCCGCTGAGGATAGTGAGAATGTGCAATCTCAGGACATATAATGTGTGTTTGAACAAGTTTCTGTGTGCGCGCTGACAGTGAAAGGTCAGAGTGCTGCTACCGACGACAGCATGTTCTTATGATTTATCTCCTCGTGAGAATTTGCTTGTCCCGTCTCTTTTGTGCAGGTTTTTCTTTTTCGGTCTGTGGTCAGAAATAATCACTTACGGTGTCCATCTGTGGTAAATAAATGAGATAAGAGCAATCTGCATGCTGCTATACGGCTGGTGTGGGTAAATCCCAATAGATAACAACACCTCTTCACAGGGGTCAGCGAAATCCAGCTGCAGGGACACAGAGCTGACACATTTAATCAGGGATTTTTTTACTCTCGCAGTTTATCGGGCCGAGATGTTCCCCCCCCCCACACACACACACACACACAATCCTCGCCTGCTCTCGCCACCTTCTCTTATCGCAGGACAACATTCCCACCTTCTCTGCATCCACGCTTTTCACGCCGTCCCCCGTCACGTCGCCCGCCTCTCGCGGCTCTGAGCTCGCGCTGCCTCCAGTGAGCGAGATCAATAGTGCAGAGGCGTTAAACGATGATAACCGTCGCAGTCGCGCGTATTGATCAAAATGTAACAAGGTGGTAATAATAATATTTTCGGCTCATCAAATTTGGAGAATTACATGCGCTGCGGGCAACAACTGGCATCTCATAAACAAGAAGTTAAGTGGAGGAAAAGCAACCCCACTATGACATAAACCTACATTTATTTGACTTGAAGACAATCCTGGAAAAAAATCCTAATCTACATCCTCACTAAATGTTTTTGAGTTATGCTGCACAGATTCCGACAAACCCATAATCTCCCTGGTGGAGAGGTGAGGTGTTGTGGGAAGGTAAATGATTGAATATAAATTAGTGTGGTGTAATATAATAAGTTGTTTTTTTTGAACGTGCATCATCTCCGACTGTGGCAGGCGTCGTTAATGTGCCGCATTGTTGCCGCTTCCTTCATTACCCTTCGTTATTTCTCAAGGACTTCGCCGCAGATTAGACTCTCCGACTCTTCCGCGCGGGGGGGGGTTCATACACGGAGCACGTGGGCAGGTGTGTGTGTGTGTGTTGTTGACGTGCACTCGTCACTCCGTCGTCTCATCTCTGAAACGGCGTAATGAGCCCAGATGAGCTTGCGAAAGGCTCGGCAGCGCAGCTCAGCCTGACTCCCCCACCTGGACGCCTCCTCCCGGCCTGTCCCTTTATTAGCCTCCTCTCATGCTGGACACAACAGCAACAGCTTGGTCCCCCTCCTCCTCTCTTCACCACTTACACCTCTCCCAACTCTATTTTCCCGCTAATTACCTTGTTGTACGAGCACCAAATGTTACCTAACGATTCACTTAATTGCAGAAGGGCTACGTTAGACGATATCAAAGGAGCCTTTTTAAAAGTCATCCAATCCCCGTTTGCAAATGGCATTTAGCGCCGACCCAACATCTGTTTCATTCCCGCGTCATTTGCATTTTTAAAGGTTACCAAACGAAGAAGTAAAGGATACAGGTGTACAACCGCGAGGTTCCGCGTCTTATCCCGCTGCCGCGACTTTTTGCTGACAGACAATTACACGCATTTAACACACACACACGTCAGAGGGCCCGAGTCACATCCAACACTCAATTAAAAGTGCAACCGTTCACCCTAAATGCTTTTATCTGGAGCGCGGCGTGCACCCGCGATCCATCCACCTGAAGAGATGAGGCTAATTAAGATTTTCCTCGGGAAAGCCGCCGCCCCAGGTGTGCCTTGTCACACTTATATATACACCGATATCCGCAGTGCTAGCAATTTATTCAGCGGCAGAGGCTGCAGCTAGCATTTCTGACACGGGCTTCACAATGATTTATGAACCTGCTCATTGACCTAGTTTATTCTGAAACGGGGGGGAAAAGAGGTGCGCATCCCTTCTTACGTGCAGAGTATCCCACATGCCATGATGCAGGCCCGCAGTCACTTTTCTGAGAGATGGGAGGAGGAATAAGGTTACAAAGCAGTCTGTTCTCTGATAGCCTCCAGGCGCTTCACAAGTCCTCTATCTTCTTGAGAACGGGGCAGTGAAGAGCGGCGCCGGATGGTGTATGAGCACAGAGATAGATGGAGACCAAGTCACCTGTCAGGCTGAGGGAATCAGATGATTTTTAATAATCTGCATCCGTCTCTTTTATCAAAGTTGACACGTTTTTCTTGCTCAGTCACTAAAAATGACTACTTTTTTCTTCTAAAAGTTGGACAAAGCTTACTTTTTTGTTGACCTAAATCATGGATTCAATATTTACTTTCATTCAAAATATATAAAAGCACTGCAGGGTTCTCAGACAGAGCATGAAAGTAGGTCACTAAATATTTGGGCAGTTTTGTGTATTATTAAGCAGGGATGACAAATATTCACCAGGCTTCTTCTTCTTCTCCCCAAAACAAAAGTATTTTGAGTAAATATGGAGAAAACACTCACGGAACACCGTGAAACGTTGCATATGAAGGATCAAAGATCAAAGGCTGATGAAATTGCGCCGGTTATATTTTATCAGACGGAAGAGGAGGAGGAGGAGGAGGAGGAGGAAAAATCAGCCAAACATATCATCCAAAAACAACAACAACACATCAGCATATATGCTGCCCAGATTTCTACAGAAATAAGTCGACCTCTGTTCTCACACCGCATGTGCACCAACGACTCAGATAATACGAGGCAGTTAACGCTCCTCTCCACCCGTTTGGGAATAATACGTGTTTGACATCGAACACCTGAAGGAGACACTGTTGGAGGGACTAAGTCCCCCTCAATCTGGCCCGCATCAATAATGCAGAGGCGCCTCTCACGGGCTTCATCCCCCTCGTTCCTCTTCCTCCCTGCTCCACCTTCCCTCGGCGGCGCCGAGGGAGCGCTGAGTGCTGCCCAGCTTGATGTCCGGCAGGCAGCAGCGCCACTCTGCTCAGTGGCCACTGACTTCAATCTGTTTCAGAGCTGCAATTCAATTATCTCGCCGGGGTCCTGCTCAACCACTCGTGAACGGAAAGGAGGGGGGGCAAAGGTGTGTTTAGTGGGAGGGTGAGGGGGAGGCGGAGGTAGAGGAAGAGGGGTGAGAGACGTATCATAAACACGGAGCCAGTTCAACATAGATTTAAATGTGGCTTCTTCGTGTGCGATTAGCGGCGGATTTACAATCACTAGACGGATGTCAAGACCTGATAAAGCTAATCAGTGTGGTAAGCCGATGCACAGGGATTTGGCACCTCACCCCCATTCTTCTTCTTCCAAACCCCCTTTAAGACCTGACAGAAGGAGAAAGCAGAGAAAGGCCACGGCTCAAACCATACTAAGCACAAAATAACTCCCCCCCTCGTCATCGGTGAGTCTAACTTTGGCAAAAATAAAGAAAATAAATGAAGAGATAGACATAGGTTTATGTCACAAAATGTATACAGAGGGTAAAATAAGTCTGACACTGAACCAGAATGTAGACGTGAATCCTCCACACCATCTCCCCAACATTTCATTTCATTACACATTTGCAACAGACCATTAAAATCCAACATATTTCGAACTCATCTCCTATTTCTGTTGCTCTACCTTTTCAGACAGATGCAGGAGCGTCGACGTGTTACACCTCGAGCCTCTGATTCCTCAAAGCTGCCGTGTTATCCGTCTAAAATCACACGGTGGGGCAGTGTTATGGCAGCTTTGCTCGGCTTTTAGCGTAAACAGGCAAAGCCGAGATAATGACCGGTCTCCTTGACGACATTACAGTGGGATCGCAGCGTGATGGCTAGTTTCCCAGGTCGCGACGTGTCGGCTCAGGTCGATACGAGCAGAACTGTATGTGCACTGGTGAACGCTGTGACGTGACTTAAAACATTTCAATCATATGGGTAATTATGTATATACATACATGTATCTTAATTGTTTTTCCTCATCTTTTTGTGTGTTTTAGGGCAAATTTAGTTGTGTTATTTATAGTCTGTGAATGTGGGTGACAAATGTGAGTGTTCAGCCTCCATGTGGATGCCTGCAAGGTGACGAGTGTGTTAGCACGGTGCTACAATTGACACATTTTGAGGTATTTGTACTACATTAGGTATTGGGGTTTTAATTTGCATGTATTATTTTGGGCTTTTACACAAAGTAGAAGGGTGTAAGTTTTCTGAGAACTTCCATTGGACGGACGCCAGAGTGACATGATCACACACCAAAATGAAAATGTTTTGACCTTTTTTGGAATGCAGCGAACGCTTTCAGCACCTCTTTAGACACGCGGGTCATTTGGTGAAAGTTTTCTTTTTTTCTCCAACAAACAGCAAAGATTTAAATGAGTTCATTTATAGCAACTTCAATCGTCTCTGTAGCTCCAAAGAATCAAAGAATTGAAACACAAGTGCATTAGTAAAAAAGAAACTTGAGCTTCTTCCAAATGTGTTTTTCAGCATGTGAACAGCCTCAGAAAGTTTAGCCTCTCTGTCTCTTTCTCATCATACAGTGCATGTGTTCTTATATTTCTGCACGTTGCTCGCTCTTGCCTATCCCCTCATCTCCTGCCCCGACCTTTCACCCCCGCACCTTAAAGCCATTCATGGAAGTCAATGCCTCTCTTCAGTATCCCTGTGCTGCACCACAACCACCGCCTTACATGAGAGTGTAGTGAGAAAAGAAAGGTGAAGAAACAGTATGAGAGGTTGAAAAATAAAATAATCTGGAGACTTCATCAATTTTTCATGAATTTTCATTTAGACTGGGAGAGCCGCTCTTACTGCGATCGATAGATCAAGCTGCTGTCACGCAGTTAGCACCTGGGGGCTGATGCCGGGAGACCCATGGGAAGGCAGGGGACCAACCCTCTCCTCCTCCTCCTCCTCCTCTTCCTCCCCCAACACACAGTCCATTTCCCAATCACCAACCAACCACGCATCCCGCTACATATCTCCACCTCAGAAATACAATTACACAGCATGTTTAATGTGTGGAAGATGGTGTATTTCTGCTGCGTCTACTCTTCACAGCATTGTCAACTGTTTCATTTACAGAAGAGAGGCCTTATTAAACATGTTTGCTCATCAGTAACTGATGATTAAAGCGTTTTCTCTCCACAAGAAACCATAAAGCACCCAAGAATCTTTGAATCCCACCAGAAATGCTACAATGGAAGCCCTTGTTTGAAGCACAGGACTTAAAACAACATAAGGACAAGGAGTCTTTCCATTCCAGCCTATGGGCAGTTTGAAGCCCCTGGGAGCTGCTCCATAGGAAGTCCAGCCTGAGCCCTGTGGGGCTCATCTTCAAAGGTAACCCGACCCGCAGCTCAGGTTCTGCCTGTCAGTGTTCTCCAACACAATCCAGGCAGCCTGTGTCAAATGTCCATCAGGACTTTGATCTCTCGCCTGTCCTTCTACCCCCACCCACCTGTGAGCGAGCCACGTCTCTGCCCTGCCATCCTGCCCCACTCATGAGCTCTGACAGCAGCAAACTCCCCTCAGGTAAGATAATGAGAGATTTATCTCATGACCCGAGCTGAGAAAGCCATCCGCAGCGAACGTTAACTGTCCATTTGTGGAGCCACAGGAAATTATGGTTGCATTATCAATGAGAGAACACGGCGAGTGAGATTCAATCACCTCTAAACGCGGCGCTCTGTTGATGTGCTTGCTGCTATTACACGCAATATGATGGCCCACCATTATGTTGAGAGGAAATGATGTTGTTTAAATATAGTAAATCCAGTCTTTTTCATTATCTGAGCAAAACAAAGAGACAGAAATGGGAAAAAAAAGGGGAGCAGACTCCGGACTCACATGCTACTTCCAAGGACGCGTTGCGGCTCACAGCTTCTCCCAGGTAGTTCCGTGCCACGCAGACGTAGGCGCCCTCGTCCGGTTTGCTCCGCCGTCCGTGAACGATTCGCAGGAAGAAAAGCGAGCCGGTGGGCAGCAGCATGCGGTGAGAGCGCGAGTCGTCTTTGTCCGTTTCCACGCGCTCTCCATCCTTGTACCACTCCACTGTCGGGGTGGGCCGGCCCTCTGCTTTACAGTTGAGGGTGGCGGGCTCCCCTTTGGATACAATCAGGTCAGAGGGGTGCTCCACAATCCGGGGTGAGGAGTCCTCCTGGCGCAGACGGGATCCTGGAGGAAGGAGAAAAGAAGATGTAATTAAGCTCAGTGGAAAAATGAAAAACGCTGAAATCAGGCGTTTTCATGAACACAAACAGCCAGCGAGGGAAAATTGTGGAAAAGCGGTGGTGAAATTCATAAACCCAAGTAACAACAACAGATTAAATAAAGTTTTTACAGCCCGGGAAGATGTCTGGATCCCACAGACGCAGCTACAGGGTGTGGCAGTTGCAGCGATGTCATGGAGTGTGTCATTAAAGGTCTAAATAAAAAGGTTGGTAAGGAGTCAGGATGTCAAATGCACACAGATTTCAAAGCTTCTTAAGGGGAAATCTCTGATAAGAACGACTTTTACATGTCAAAATCCTTTCTAATGTAAAAAAAAAATATGCAAGCACTGCGAGGAAAAACAACCGTCCAAACCATGATCGCTAGAGAATTTGATTCTGCTGTCAATGCACATTTGATTCATAGGAAACTAGGAAGTGTGGCAGCAGAACTCAAGTAACCTTATCTAAATTTCACTGTGTGACTAAAACGAGCACAAGAAGAAGAACATCTGGACTTTTTCCCTCTCCATGTGTTGCCACTGCTACCTGCAACAGGAAATGGGACGGGAACCCTCAAACTAACTGTTACCTTGGCTTGTCTTGGGTAAAAAAAAAAAAACATATAGCAAACCCTTTAATTACCACTTGAGGCCAGCCAAAAAAGCAGCCATCTGCTCTTCTTAACCATATATGCAAGGCCTTGTGGGTAATTGGACCCATGGGTGGATGGATGGCGAGCGGCGGCCTACAGTGCTCTACATCACAACTATACACAAATCATATATTTGGCTTTCACTGTGGTGCAAATGAGTAAAACTGTTGAGTCCACTGTTGTGGAGAAAAAAAGTGCACATGTGACGTGAATATGAATGTCGGGGTCCAGACTGATGTCAAACGCTAATCCCCCCCGTGGCTGAAAAACTGTGGCTTGCACTGGGGTGAGCGCTGGGTGTCTGGCGGCTAAGATAATGCTGCCCCAGCATCGGGAGTGCGTCTGGGTCTTAACCGGTGGAGATTAGACGCTTTTTAGGCACACATTTACATGACAGAGGCCATGGGAACCACGCAACAATCAAAGAGTTTGATCCGGCATCAAAGACGTCAAACAGCGAATGAGTGGATTGGAATAAGGGAAAGTTTTCTTTCTCTTCTTTCTCTCTTTTGAACCACCTTCAGAAACCATCAATAACTCTGGCTCCGTTATTAAGCAGTCATTGTTGAATTAACTCCGGTGTCACGGTCTTTGTCTTAAAATTAGCCTTTGCAGGTGTGTGTGTGTGTGTGTGTGTGATTGAGCTGAGTTGATGACTGTGCCCTTCCCCGGGGCGCTGCAGCAGGGTAATAGGACGATGGAACAGTGCGCCATGTAGGCCTTTGTGCTTATGTAAGGGCTAATTTCAACATGGTACGGGGGGCGGGGGGGGACAGCAGAGGTTCCAAATTTTGTTTGGCAGGGTCTGCACATGTTCCACTACCCCCTTATAATACTAGCACCTTCCCTGGGGAGACCGGGACTTTGCTGCACCGCGGTCTTTTCTGTCCAAGAGTGTACGGGCAAAAAGGACAGGAGCAATCGTAGAATGCGGCCGCTCAGCAGAAAATACACTTCAAACATACACACACATGGATTTACACTGTACGAATTTGCACTCGTCTGCCATTTGCCTTAGCAGGGATCAGGCATCAGACAGTGGCATATTGACCCCTGAGCAGGAGGTAGTCTATTCTCTCTTCTTCCTAATTTGGGCTAATTCCCTCCATTTCCCTGTCATTGATTAGTCATCAGGCCGAGTCTTTTGGACTAAGTGGAGCCACAGACAGAGGTTTGCTGTCGGGGGGCGGATGGGGGGGGGGTGCTGGTGTCCTGTTGCTACGGTGTATGATCTAATCTCTTTGGCATTACGTGGAAAACTGAAGATGTACTATTGGTAGCGGAACAAAACCCTACAGTATGCTGCTGCTGCTGCTGCTGCTGTTTCCACCTCTCTCTCATTTTTATCCTCACCAATAGTAGGTAACAGTGACCTAGCCAGCAGCCAGTTTCCCTGCCGGAGCAGGGGCACAGGGGCAAGTTTGTATTCTGGCAGTAAGTGACTTAATAAATGAAGCGGTAATTAACACAGTGACATTGATAAATGGAGGGCAAGATAAAGGACAGGCATGCAGGCCCCCACCCTCTCCCACAAACTGAGTGTCAAGCGCATATTTATTCTTATCGTAGTGGAGCATCTGCTTTGCCCATAATCCACAGGCCCTGCAGTGGATTTCCACTCAGGCCAACGTGAGCGCGCGCACAGTGCAACGACCTATGGAGACTACATTTGATTTATATCAGTCTAATTTCCTTTAAATCCAATTTGTATTCCAATCTAGTGCCTCCTAATCACTTAAACCTTGAGTCTCCATCTGCTCGCCGCTTTCCTGTTGCAATGAACACAGCAGATGCCTCCACAATTGTCCTTTCGCTGCCAGGAAAAGTAGCGCTGGGGTCAGCGTGTGCGTGTTTCCTGACTGGAGGAAGTCAGGTGTGGAGGTAGAGAAGGTTAAAAGCACCTCCATGTGCCATGGGATAGGTTTTAAAAACAGGCCCATCAATCTCGATAACACCGACATGGAATCTCCTCACAGTTGTTGTTGTTGTTGTGACGTCCGGGAAGTAAAAATAAAAGCATGTGCGCCGTCACAGAAGTCAATTCCCAGCGTCCTATTGGGTCCCTGTCCTCCCTCTCTTTTTACGGTAAATGGGTTTTCTGTTGCCCTTTTAATGCGATCATTGGTGCTGTGCAATCAAGTGCTCTCTGAGCTGAGGCGAGTGCACTTCACTGGGTCTCGGGGCACACGCGCCAATCAAAACGCCGTGTCTCCACCCCCCCGTCTGCAACAACACCACCAGCATTACTTTTCCACCACTGCTGCTGCTGCTGCTGCTGCTGTGAAGTCATCCCGTCCTGGAGGAAAAGCAGGAACCAGAGAACAAACAAATGTGTGCACACAGACAGAGGATGGAATCAGAGAGGGAGCACTGAGGCGGAAGATGATTCTTTTCTGCCTTTTCTTTCAGGCTACTTATGTCAGCTTCACTGACATCGGTTGCAGATTTGTAACGAGAAATGTGCACTTCATGAGCACGATTTCCCCCTCAGTAGCGTTTTTTTTTTTTTCAATCACCGCATCACGTCTCACATTTATCAGTGAACGTGTGATTCAAGTTTAACATACTTGAGGTTAAACGTGTCAAACTCAGGATTAAAAGCTCATTCCCCCTCATTTTCCACTGACCACACACATAGAAGGGTCTTTTTTTTTTTTTTATCTATTATCTTTGCAACATATTTATTCATGTGTGCAACAGAAGGTCAGGCCTTTCATGATCTTTTTGTAATTATTTTTATTAGCTCCCAGGAGAAATTCTGGCCCACCAACCAAATCAATACCCACACCAGTCTCAGCATGAGCATTAAAAAAAAAGAGAGGAAGGGCTCCCCAAAGAGATATTCGTTATTCGGGGGCCAACAGACATGTGCACTGATCACAGGTAACCAACGGCAACCTCAGACCAAGGCAAAAAAAAGAAAAAGGAGGAATTTCCAGCCACTGAAGCTCCATAAAACATCAAACATGAAACCCAAGGTCCGGGCCAAGACACAGTAACACTGTAATGGTGGAGGAGCAAGGTTAGCAAACATATAGAAGAAGAAATCCTCAAAGATATTTCAGAAGGAATGAATTATGTATGAGCTCCATGTTGTCCATTCTGAAATATATTCTCCCCCTGCCTCTCTCTGTGCATCTCTGCCTCCCAATATCTCTCTGTCTCCTTCACTTGCTCCCTGGCCTGTTATATCCTCCCCTCGCTGTGAGGGTGACACAGTCATATCCATCATGTCATCAGAAGGGAAATGTGAGAGAGCGGCAGGGGGAAACCGGGGGCAGCGCTGGGATGATGTTACTGGTCCGTCCACGCCTCGGCACTGGCCTGCACATGACACTTGCGAGCGGCAAACGCTCTGCGCCCGAGATTCATCTTCTTTATGGCGGGGCTGTCAGTGCGTACACCCCAATTCCGCACACACACACACACACACACAGAGCCCATCTTGGCGAGATGTCACCGAAGACAAGCCGCTGTATCTGCTGGAGTCTATCGGCGGCAACTTCGACACGGCCCGAGAACACGCAGCGTGGATCCCAGGCAGTGATATAAGGACGGTCCACTTTCAAGATATAAAGTCACTGTTTCAAAACCAGTGAATTCTCCATGCGGCGCGAGGGTAACGCGGCCCCTCCCCCTCAGTCAGTCAGCTGTGTGATGAAAAGTGGCTGTGACAGGATGATTTCACATTTACGGGAGAGTCCCACTCACATTTTCTTTCTAAATTCAAGGGAATGTTACACAGAAATGAACATTTGCACCGAGCGTTGGTGAAATGCTGCTATAGAGCAGATAACGCGGCTAATTAACAAGCTTATATAAGATTATTTAAGATTTCCTCCTGTGCTGAGGGAAAACACAAACCAACAGACTCTCTTGGACTCTTTTTCTTTCCTAAAATTGATGTCATTATGCTGCCTTTGTTTGGTCTGACTGAGGGAGTGTTTGGGTGTATACAGCTGCAGAGTAGGGGTGGGTGGAGACAAGCATGTATTCCTTCAAACTGCTCAGACAGGGGTTTTTTGAGTACTAGGCTTCACTTTTGAAACTTTTTGTGCACTTGTCTTAGTGTTTGCAGTCATACTCCAACCTCTTTGTAGCCGTCTGTCTTGATATTAAAGAAAATCACTTCCTGTGTGCAGCAAGAGAACATCACTGGGCAACACAAGATCCAAGAGATCTGACCACGGCTATACTGAGAATCATGTGTGCACTCATGTGACATAATAGTAAACACAGTAATAGAATCGATATTCATTTGTAGTAGTAGTTGGATTAAAGATACGTTTTCAAAGATGCATTCGTGTTTTATAAAAATGAAGAAAACTGCGATTATAATCCACCGCAGCACTAAGAAACTCTGCTGTGGGTGATGTGAAAGAATCTCATATCACCTCGTGCCTTCAGAGAAGACACAAAGTTAAATGAAGGGCGTTCGCAGGTGCAGCTTCTTCCACTCCATCTCCTATTGCCAAGAGAGGAAGTTGGAGAGTAGCTCGCTCGCAGGCTCACATGATGGGCTCTGTTCCACCTCAGTGCTCTGAACACAGCAGCCCTCCCTCCCCCCGCTGAGATCTATACTCTGAAAGCAAACACACGAGTAATTCTAGGAGCTGCTCACAACCTTCCACTGCATCCACCGCGCTCTCCCCCGACAAATAGAAAGATAGGATTCCACTCGGAGGGTATTTCGGGCAGCGGTGGCGATGGGGTCGTATTGACTCTGCGTCTGTGTGTTTGCCTCCTCGTCTCTCTCTCCCTCCCCACGCTGGAGGAACGTATAAATAGCTCACTGTGGGAAACAAAAAGCCTGATTCACGTACAGTAGTTTGGCGAGATTACCGACTTGAAACGGGAGACAAACGGGGGAGGAAAGGGAGGACGAGTTTATTACGGTAAAGAATAATGTGATGATATTTGCTTCCGACAAATAAGCTGATTAGTGTGAGGAGTACAGCAGCAGCTCTGTGGGACTGTCAGGCCACTGGTGGGAGCACTAAATTTTGTAATGCAGATTAAATGATTTCCGATGCCAGGGCCACTCAGGCATGCACCCTTCTTTATCCTCCTTCTTCCCTTTCCTTGCGAGCAGCCTCTGCTTCTGCTCTGGTCTGTGTCTGCAGCCTTGATATTACAAAAAGTAAGTGCTTGTGTGTGGAAAATTAACAATTCATATCCCAGACCAGGTGATAAAAATCAGAGACGTGAGCGGAATGATGAATAATCTGCGTCCACTCCTGACGAGGAGACCTTGAGCTGACTTAATGTCCACTTACTCCAGTCGAGCTGTGGTCATCAGCAGAAACCGACGGTGGCCCAGGCAGAGTTTTAGGGTCATTTTAATCTCGGTAAATGTGCTATAAAGTCAGAGCAGCAAAGTGTTTATGCTGATGTTCTCAAGAGTCCTGTGTATGTGTGTGTGTGTGAATGTAGACACAGCTGCGCTCAAACATCACAACGCCAGTTCTCTCTCTATACGTTCAAGCGTGGGCTACTTTAAACAGTTCCTACTGAGGGTAATGCAACGGAATGAATGCCATCAATTGATTCTCCCTGAAGCATTGTAATCTCTTTACCTGCACTGCTGAGCTGCCGCCGCAGATTGAACAGGGAGACATAAATAAAAGTTTTATTGCTTTAGAAATGAAGGCGGGAGGAGAGGGGAGGAGGAGGAGGAGGAGGAGGCCTTCGGGTGTCTGTGCTGCACTGTGCTGAGAGACGAGCGGATAATTGGAGGTGAGCTGAAGGTGCTGACCTGCACTGAACACATCGCGGTGTCCCTGCATGTCAACGAGGGCAGTAACCCTCTCCTGACATCCTGTGGTCCTCAGAGCCACGGGTCAAACGCGAGAAGTAAAGGCCCCTGCATTGCGCGTCAGGGTCCTGTAATATCCCACTTCACCATCAGGTGGCGGTACAAGCCTAGACAGAGGGAATAGGAACGCATTCCTCCTAAAGAAGAAGAGAACAATGCGACAGCCCCCTCAGGTTCACAGCTGAAAGGCCCGTTGGGTTGCCAGGTCGAGGCTCGGATGACCCTTGGTTGACTACTTCTTCGGTTGCCGTGATGGTTTTTCTGCTTGGTGAGCGGAGCTTAATACTCCGCCTACTGGTGGGGGCAGAGATTCAGTTTGCAGATTCACTCCTAGCGCGCGGTTCCAAAACCTGGGCTACACGTGCAGCCGTTGGGTCCGCACGGGCTTTCCGCGGAAGCATACCGGAACCTTCAGAGATGTGACCAAGCAGGTAATTGAGTCAAAGATGGTAAATAATCTGTATTTATATCACACAAAGCTGCTTTAGAACACATGTGCCATTCACTCTCGGTCAGGTGAAGTGTCTCACACATCAGCATGTAGGCTAACAGAGCTGGGAATCCAACCCTCGACCTTCCAGTTATTTAGTTTGTTTTTGTCTCGATTGGGGCGCTTCAAGGGTGCAATTAAGGATTTTTTTTTTTTGCCCCCCTCTCTTTGCCGCAATAGTTGTGACAGGACAGTTGGCCTGCGCCAATTTTCACACTGAGACTTCAACCACAAAGTCAGTCTCAGCAGGAGACTTTACACACAAGTGAGTCAGCTCGGCCTCCTGGTGTCATGGCGGCTGACTTTACTGAGCCGCGTGGTGCCAAGTTTCCAAGGACGGATTCTAACAACGCTGACACACACGCGTTTTTATTACCACTCAAAAGTTTTTAAGTGTGTATTATTGTTATTATACTATAAAAAACAAACTGGAGAAAGCACTCGGAGAGTGAAAACATCTGCCAGTGTAGCTCGGTTTCCTACAGGGAAGTGGATTTATTATTATTTTAAAAAGAAATTGCGGATTTGGTGTTTGTATCACGACCAATATCCAAGTATTTTCTTTGACCACACTTTGACCACAGTCTGTCGTTGGTGTTTTGGTGTTTCTTTTTACATCTTCTAAACTTCTAAAGATGTTAACGACGCAACAACGTAAAAACAAAAGCAGATATATTCCCGCTCCGATAAAGGAATAAACAGAGTCGTAAAAACATAACTCAGCTGAAATGCTGCCGCTACTTTATATTTACATTTTTACAGCCTGTGCTTCGTGGAAGCATTTACATGTTTTACATCGCGTTAGATTTGAGGTTTTTTTTCTTGTTACGATATTAGATCCAGTGAGTTTGACCAGACCCGTCCTTATATAGTGAAAAACAGCAAAACACACGTTATACAACGTTTTTTTGCACAAAAACTTCACGGGATCAATAACATAGATGTTCTTCTGTCCTCTGTGAAGGTATCAGCCTCTTCACAGCTCGTAGTTTCCAAACTTAATCACTGGTTTGCTGATAGTTTATAGGCGGGACTGTATGTGATTCTGTGGGTATAGATTCCACACAGTTATTTATAGGGAGTAAAAAGGTACCAGGTCCTGTCATGGCTGAGTGATCCACAGAGTGGAGTCAGAGATGGAGATGGTGGAACAAGACACATATTCAGTGGCCACGCTCTGTGTGTGTGTGTGTGTGTGTGTGTGTGCCGGAGCGCCCGGCTGTCCATCTCCACACATCTCACACGGAGAGACAGCTCATGCATTTTTATCACCGGGTCTGACCTCATCTCTCAAGACACTGGTGAGACACTCAGGTCAGACACAACTGTCACACAAACTCTCCACAATGAAGAAAAAGAAGCGACGTGAGTGAAAACACAAAGAGGGGAAGCGGCGGTCGAGTGGCTGAGGAAATATCCGGAATAAACAGGCGCAGGTCGACTCATGCTGGTTTTGAAATGAGCTGCTGCAATTAAATAAACACTCAACTAAAGCACTGCAGTGCACTTTTGGACTTGTTATTATTATTTCATTAAAATCAATAAACTAAACATGAAAACACATGGAACAGATCAACTTATTAAACTAAACTTTTGAGGTAGGGCTGAACAATACTGCAAATCGCAGGAGGTGCAGGAGGTTTGTTAAAGCCAAATGTGTGTCAAAAATATCATTTTATTGATTTATTGATATCATTATTGTCTTGATCTATACACGTCTTACTCCACAGACTGAAGAAAACAGCTTTGTTTCTCACAGATCTGCAGAAATATCACACAGTTCTCATTTTAAATGTGCTGTTTGTATGAAAATGTGACAATTCCTGTATATAATTCCAATTTTTTTTGTCAAAATTGCAAAAAAATAGTTTTTTTCTGCGTAAATGTGTGAAACTGCACATATGTGAACGTATATATAAATAAATATGTGCATTTACTGCATCCACTTGTACATAACTGTGTGTCTGCATGCGAGTAAATCAAACCTCTATCTAAATGTTGCAGCGAGACGACGACAACCAGAGGGCAAAGTGAGGGCAGCGACATATAGAGCAATTAGACGCTTTCCCCAAACACAAGGTTTCCACTGCAGCTTGAAACATAAAAACACTGATAAGAGGGAAAAAAAACAGCAGCAGGTTTCAGGCAGCACGGGTTCGCGCTGCGCTCCAGCCTCCTCACTTCCTGTCAGCATTTTTGCCTTTCGCTCTCGAGATAATCAAGTTCGGCGGAGATAACGAAGCTCATCACATCCACGGTGTAACTGAGAACGCTGTGCTGCAGAGAGGCTGTTTGGCTTGGCTACCTATTTTATTATTATTATTATTATTATTATTGATTGATTGATATCTTGTAATCATCAGGGAGTGAACATGTGACTGTGATTAAAGCTGCAATGTGTAACTTCTGGTGTTTTTTTTTTTTGTTAATATGTAACTTTATTCTTCCAGACCTGACTCAGGGAGCATTTGTGTGTATACAGCAGCAGAGCAGGGGCGGGCGGAGACAAGAAGTGTTTTTCCCCAACAAAGCAGTAAAATTCTCTTCTGAAACGTTGTGTGTGTGTGTGTGTGTGTGTGTTTGCAGCCGCCTCACTTTACTAGCGCAAGATTGCTGTTGCCTCCATTTGCCTTGACATGAAAAAAAATCACTTCCTGTGTGCAGCATAAGACCTAAACACCGCTACACTGAGAAATCCACAGAAAGTCATGGTGGTTGTTGTTGATTTTGTTTGTTCTGTTCTGTTAATATAGTCTGCCATATATGTAGTATGTAACTTAGATAGATAGATAGATAGATAGATAGATAGATAGATAGATAGATATTCGTACTACAGTTTTAAATTAAATCAAAGTTTTTCTTGCCCGCGTCAAACTCTCAGCCGCGTGTTTTGGAAACACAGGCTGTAAAAGAGTAAAAAGCGAGGATTATATCTGTGTCCTGGGGCCCATGTGGGTAAACGCAGGTGTGTATTCTATAAGTACAGGTGTGTGAGACAGGTGAAGCCCCACCACCACCAGCTTTACCTCAAAGTCAGCAGAGCTCAATTCATCATATCACCACAACCCCACCCTCCCGTCCTCCATCGCAGGTGTACAACCGCCGCTCGGTGTTTGAATTCCACCCCCATCCACGCTGCCAACGATCGACACTTGAGCAAAGATAATACGAGATTGGACGCGAGACACAGGAAGGAAGATGAGAAATGTTTAAAATAATAAATCAGAAATGTAAACACACACACAAACAGCCCCACCTGCTGCTGCTTATGTATTTGCATTAAACCTAAATGTATTCCTGTCCTACTATAATATCTCATCCTCTTTTTGTCTTTGCTACTCTAGGCCACAAAATATCAAGGCATTAGGCTTTCTTTCTTCCCTGCTCTGTAAATGTCAGAGGCATGCTTGGCTGATGCTTAATAAAGCGGAGGGAAACCAGGGAAAAGTGGGTTTTCACCTCCTGTGCATTTGTGCTAATCTTAACTTCAAAATCAACCATGTGCATTGTCTGTTTTTTTCTGGTTTTCTTTTCGTCCTCCCACTTCTCCTCCCCAGCGGAAAAGTAAAGGCATTAACTGGCACGACTGAAAAACAATCGTCGCAGAGCAGCCTTTCTAAGTTATGCAGAGGTCACGGTCATTTCTCTTCCACCCTGACTGTGTGGAGTGATGTCTGCTGAAACACGAGCCACGGAGAAGCAAGACCTGGCTGTTAAAGTATCAGAGGAGCTGACAGGTCCATGTCACTGGTCAAGTAACGCTTATCACACACACACACACACACGCGCGCGCGCGCACACCTGCACATGCTCGCCTCACCCTGTTTCTTTGTTACTTGTTCATTCACATCTGCTTACGATCACCATGTTGGAGTTTGAGTGCTACAAGCTAAATATTATATTATTCACTGGATCCAGACTAACAGTTCAGGTCTGTTCACACTAAAACACCCCGGCACGTCACATGACCATACATGTACGATGTGTGTGTGGACATGCAGTCAGTGGAAGCTGAAACATCGACTAAAGTGACGCAGTGGAATCCCGGGGTAAGAGACTGGATTTCTTGTGTTGTGGGCGAAAAAGATCCAATCAGGAAGTGTAGACAGATAAATGTGTCATCATTTTCTGCCCCATCCAGACTAAAACTCAGCCCAGGAGTTTTCCATTTTCAGCAGACAGAGCACGTCTAGATTTTTGAGGCTGAAAAGCGCTGTATTTATGCATTATTTAAAAAAATGAATAAATGAAAAATGAAAACGAGAGTGGTCTGGCTCTCTGAACAGCGCTGCTCACTGATGCAAAGTAAAGTGGCTTCATTGACAGCGGCGACGAGACGCGGCAGAGACGAGCTTCCTGCGGATCTCAGATGAAGAAGCCTCATCATTACCGCAGGACCCATTCCTGCAAATGAACCACAATTGAGACATCGCCGCCTAAACGCGGTCAACTCGAGCAGAACAATCACATTTAGGCGGGGACGAGACATCGCGATGGCAGTCGCGCACACACACACACACACACACAGAGCTCAGCCTTCAGCCTCATCACTCACTCAGACTGTTTTAATCTGACTTTATAGGGCAGCACTTCCAACCTCTTAACATTCAATCATGACCATCAACAGAGCTCAGGTCGTCAAGGTCCCGCCGGTAATAAAGCCTCATCCTCCTCGCTGTTTGCTTTTAAATTATTGTTGTTAAACAACTCTGAATTCTTTTATTGGATTACACTCATCACTTCTCCCTCTCTCTCTCTTCCCGTCTCTGCCACATGCACAAACACAATCTCTCTCTGTGTGACCTTAAGGCCATAAAAACTGAATTACTATGCAAACACACATTAATTATTCTCCAGATGTGCCTGCCGTCCTCACTCACTCTGCATTTTACAGCCTCGAAAAATAATAATAAAGTAGGTAAAAGTACATTTTAGTTTGAACATTTTCAAGAGAGGCAAAGTAGGACGTAGGATGGAAGTAGCAGTCAGCCACCAGGGGGCGATTGTCCAATAGGAGGCCTGGCTGCAGTTGACTGTCATGGCTTTAAATCAAAAATCTCAAACTGAGACCTCCATTTAACACTTTTAGTTTCACGTCAGTGTCGGTGTAATAAAAGAAATCCTTGCTGTTTGTCATTAGTGATGCTTTCTAAAAAACAGCAGAAAAGACTCTGTTTCCACCTGCACACACAGACCAAGGACGGTATGAATGAAGCCTTAGTTGAAACCACGCCCCTGCTGGCAGCTTCAGAGCTGTGCAGAACATCTACAACATCAAAGGTCCAGAGTGGCCACCACCGTCTCCACAGGCTCTCATGGACAGCTTAAAGAAGCTGGAGCACATCTCAGCACCTCTCAGCGTGTCACCCCCAGCATCGACGTGATGTCATCAGACAGAGAAGCATGCGGGAGAGCTCAGAATAGCACAAGGTCAGGAGTGCACGCCCCCAACCCTCCCTCCCTCCCTCCCCCCTATGCAAAGCATCTTCTAATCCCGCTTCAAAAGCAGCACAGTGGAGTTGAGGAGATAAACACTCAGCGGCTGACCATTGTGTCCCCACAGAAGTATCTCCTACTGCAATCGGGCCTGATGCACACACACAGAAAAGGTGTGGTAACCCTGCTTTGAGTCGACACACTGTAGTGCATAGGCCAGGCCTGTAAGTGGTGCTTTAACTGAGAAGACGTGGAGCTGGCACACGGCGTACAAACTTTTATTTTAAATAAAGCTTCATTTAGTACATAATGTATTAGAATGTACACGATCACAGAAACAGAGCCAAACAAACTCCTAACACAAGAAGAAGATGACGACAACTGCAAATGCAAGAGGGAGAGGTGGGGCTGTGACATCAGCATTCCATATTATTGTATAAATGAAAGTGCAAGGGTGGCGTTTCCACCAAAAAAACTCTCTTTTACGGCTCCTAAAATGCCAATACGATACGGAACTTTTGCAGATTCCTCCTGAATCACTCTGGTGTGCAGGCGCCTTCAGATCCCAAAACAATCCCCTCTCACTTGCAGCTTTGCCAACACCCTGCACACACTCTGCCCCTTCTCCCATTCTCACCTTTTCACTGCCTTCCCTCACACACTCGGATTATTAATCACAGAACACTAAACAGTGACTGACGCCATTCACAAGGTTCGGCATTGTTGGCTTCGCTGCCCAGTGAATGCAACTCCAGACCTTTTTGTCTGCCTAAGTGGACTCTTAGAGGACGCTCCTCCCTCTCTAAGGACCCTGAGATTACCTCTGAAAAGGGCTGGGTGATGGGTGAGTTCTGTTGGGATGCAAAAAAAGGTGGGGGGGAGGGTTTGAGGGGAGACAGGCAAATTATTGGGAAGATCCACTGCTCCGGGGAGATGTGCACCCTCTCCCTGTGGGCAGCCAGTGATGCCATCAGCCACTGCCTAGCAACCAGTGGGTTTGGCTGAGAGTGAACAAAAAAAAATGGTCAAAGGAAAAAAAAAAGAGGAAAAAGGGAACAAATTCAAACCCCAGCAGACAGGAGACTTGATTTACTAACTACAGGAACACACGGGGATTGAGACGCAAAAGCTAAACTCTGCAGCTGTGAAGGACAAAAGCAGGAGTTGACAGGTGAAAGAAAAGAAAAATGGGGCCTCGCAGGCTCTGGAGCTCAGCGGTGAAGAAAAAACCTGGGCTTTGCGGCGCAAACTTGTACAAACAACACAAAGCAAACTTACTTATGCAGCATGTGAATCATCACTCGCACAATAATGCACATACAATGCCGGAGTACGTGAGCGGTCAGAGTCTCATTTCCTTGTTTTTTTATCATCTGGAGCCTCTCCTTTGTGCAGGTTTGCATGTGACGGCAAAAATAGGTGCGTCCCATTCAAACGCAGCAATATGTAACGTATTATAGAAAGAAAAAAAAGGTCTCCATCCTTTCACTTCCATCATTCCAGCACTCACACAGACCTCATGATTAACGTGAGTCATCACTTTAAATCAACATTGCAGGTGCTTTTTATTCCACTTTCATCCACTTCTCACTGGTCAGGGAGTTAAAAAAAAAAAGGCTTTGTAAAGATCATAAAATAAAAAATAAATAAGCTGACAGAGCAGTCGGTGACAGGCTGGACAAAAGGAGCTGAGGCTTTTGGCAGCAGCCATTTAAACGTGTCGTTTTTCTTTAATGTGCAATCGTTATTAAAGTTTAATCAGACAAATTGGGGTTAATAAATTGGAGCGTTTGCGCCGCTCCCACCGTTTATGATGCAGAACTTCAGCACAGAAACCCTCAGACGGTCCGTCTCCTGAACTCTACACTCCAGCCTTGTGTGTTCCCCAAACTGACACAAACATGTGTTTATTTGTTGTTTATCTTCGCTCTGAAGACACACACACATAACGACCTGTAACCACTGCAACAGAATCACAGATCTCAGCTTTACACTGACTGTATAATCTAACACTCTCAGAAAGACACTAAAAAAACAACATATTTATCAATTCACCATTGGCATCCTACACGTAACGTAGAGGATTTTGAATTATTTTAATGAATGTGAAGTAAAACCAAGAGTTACAGGTTCTATCTGTTGCTTGAAAGGAGAAAACTCATTGCTGTCCTAATTGTAATGATTTGAAAGGCAGTGGCTGCAGTGAGAGGAGGAGATTTAACTGGTTACATATACATCTGAGTTTTAATGACTGAATATTTATAAAAATAAATAAATGAGAATCCCTGAGAACTGACACACAGGTTTCCAGGTTTTCTCCACAAAAACATGAATATACAAAACTGCTCCTGAAGTCTCACAACAGAACACATTAGAAATGTTTTATATAAGTTAACTTACCATGGACTTGTAAACACAGTAATCCACTAACAAGGATGAACGCTAGTGGACCCATACTAGCATATTAAAACATCCACGGCGGGCGCGCAAATCCTCGAATTCACTGCACGACAACAACAACAAAAAAAAACAAAAAAAAACACGGAATGTGTCCCGAAATGACAGCCAAGTCTATTCCGTGTCTTTCTTCCTCCCGTGGAGTTGTGGAGAGGTGCTACTCACTGACACCAGCCACTCTCAGTGTCCACAAACACAGAAGATCCATGGAGGTCACCGGCGGCTCGTGGGTTTAAAATATCCACCAAACAAAACTATCCCTGCGAGTGTCTCTCCACAGTCAACATCTATGTCCACAGTGGTGGGGAAACACGCGTAGTCCTTGAGACACCTTTCCCAAAAAAAAAAAAACAACCTTCAGCGACGTCTCCACTCTTCAACACATGGCACCGCGGACTCGCCAAACGCGATCCAGCCTCTCAACTCCGTTCCGCGCGTTCTCCCCCCCCCCGAAAAGTTCTTTGAATGCAACGGGAACGAGCTCTAACAGAACCCATGTGCTCAGCGCTGGGACGAGCAGCACTGTGTAAATGTACACTCACTCACTACAAGTCACTCCAACATCCTCCTTCTCCTCTCTCTGCGCACACACACACACACACACACACACACACCCCCTGTTTGGATTCAACTGCGCTGCCGCTAGGAGCGCACGGGTCTCTGCGCGCACGGCGCAGCCTCCGCACAGTCACGCTGAGGCGTGACACGGAGACACGGGTGGGAACGGGGAAGGTGTAGCTGCGACACGGTGGACAGTCTGAGTCCATCTGACTCGACTAATGCGCATTAAAAAAAAAAGCAAATGACCTCTAAATAAAAACAATGCAGCCATAAATGTCAACACTGATGCAGTTGAGTGCATTATAGACCCACACATGTCTCTTTATGCTCTTTATTTATACTCTGACCTCAATCTTAACTCACCTTTGTAACCAACAAGTGAATTTATTAACTGTAAAATACACTATTTAAAGGGAGGGGATCAAATAATCCAAGAAAAACTGGCTCAAAATGGGATTATTTGCACACGTGTTGCCAACTCACAGGCAGACGCTGAATTGCACACGAACGTTAATGTATTGAGATACTGAGGCAGAATTGTAAATATGATCCGAGTCAAAAATCAATGCAGCAGGATGAGCAGACAGGCGGCTCCTCTGCGTCACAGTGTGTGTGTGTGTGTGTGTGTGTGTGCAACAAGAACAAGGAACAAAGTGAAACACACAGAAGTGTCAAATAAAGTCAAACTGATGCAAACATCAGCACTGTCTGATTTTTAAGTTATTGATAAATAAAGGTAATATAATTGGACATAATGTGTGTGTGTGTGTGTGTGTGTGTAGTCTGCACCACTGCTCAACAGCTGCAGCTGCTCTCCTCTCCATGTTCAGCTTTATTACAGCGTGAGCTACAAGCTGTGAGCTCCCCCTGCTGGTGGCAGCAAAGTCAGTCCCTGTCTCAGTCAAGGAGGCTGTTTGAATAGTGGCCCCTTATCAAGTGGTGTAATAAGCACACGCACGGCGAGCGATATATTTGGGCGTGATTAATGTCATCAAACTGTGTCCTCACTTTCATTTATTAAAAGTTCTTTTGGTGAAGCAGATTTGATCAATGCCACGGTCAGAGAGCTCTGTCGTCGCGACACATTCATTTACAGCGGCGCGTGATCAAACCTACGGGAGGCTGACGCATCACTTCAGCCTGACTAAGCCAAACCAATCAATCAATAAATGATAATAATCCACTGTCTTTGATTTACCGTGTCCACAGAATATGCTGAGTATTATTAGGATCTGGTATGGAAAATAAAAGCATTTTCTTTTTAATGACAGTGACAATAAAACAGTCAATTTAACGGCAATTTCCTCTGAGACTGTTTTACTTTAACAGCAAAAGAGTTAAATAAAGTCTATTAGCGCCAAACAAGTTAACTTTATTACTATTCTGGTGAATATTTGGTCTTAATTTGAAATTGGTGAGTTTTTTTTTTGAGTTTCTGAGAGGCTTAAATTTCCCAATTTATGATTTACATGAAAATCAGACAAGGAATCACGATCTTATTCAGAAAACAAAACAGCCGGAGCTGCAAACAGCGTAAAAAGTAACACTGACAAAGTCAATTTAACACATAATTCCCTTAAGGACCAAGAACATTCTGGACTAGTGTTATATTTAACTCTCAAAGTGTAACTTTAACGCTGCGAAATTCTGTGTAAAGTCCAAATTCAACAAGTTCCCGTCACAACACAAACTTATTTCCCCATTTTGTGATTGTCATCAAAGTCAGCCTCATGGAACAAACAACAAAATCATTATCTTAGAAAACAAAGGCCTCAGCTGTGCAGTTTTTTGCAGTGTGAAAGTTACACTAGAAGAATCAATTTATCACAAATTGCCATGAGGACCAAATACATTCTGGAATATTGTTAAAAGTAACTCTTTAAATGCTGCACTTTCCCGTCTTTGTTTTTTAAGCGAAAAGATTGTTGAACTCTTTTAGAGTCACTTTAGCGTCAAACTAGTGTTTTCTTTCTTACTATTGAGGAGTGTGTTTGGTCTTAATCAAAACTGGTGTTAAATTTACACTTTCTGAGTTTCTTGACTGCAACAAAAGTCCAAATACGGCAAGTTTCCCATCACAAAAACTAAAAGTCTTAGATTTGCCATTTTATGATTTACAATCAGAATCAGGAACGTAAAACAAACAACAAATCATTATCTCATCATAAACGGCATAAAAAGCAACAAGGAAAGAGTCAATTTAAGGACATTCCCCAAAATACATTGTGGACTAGTGTTAAATTTAAGTCTTTTGTGTTTTCAGTTAAATGGACACACAAAAAAAGTGTTAATTGAACTGTTTTAGTGTAACTTTGACAACAGACTAGTTTGTTTTTTTCTTAATTACTATTGGGCCTTTATCTGAACTGGTGTTACATTGACTGTTTTTGGGTTTCCTGAACGCAGCAAAATTCAGAACTTCTCCAGCTTAAAGGCTGAGCTTCTCCCATTTCCACCACAACCAGAACATTCTGAAGCGGTGTTCAATTCACTGGGAGGTACAATTTCAACACAGCTAAACGAAGGCGACGACAACAGCGGCAGCACAAACGCACTAAAAAGGCTCCGATTTCCCATTTGTATGATTTACATCAAAGTCAGCCACACAGAACAAAGCCTGCAAACCTCACAGTAAATGCCCTGAAGGTGTCTGTGCGTGTGAAAACCATACTCTTACCAGTAAAGAAAAAAGAAGAGAGCACTTGTGTTGGCTTTAATAACAGCTTTGGCTGCTCATGGGTTTGTTTGTCAGGCTGCGTGTTGAGTCTTGCCCTGTAAAGGTCTAACGTGTGACATGTTGCAAGTTCGGCTCGTCTGCTCCCGGGTGCAGGCAGCGAGCGCTGTCACCGAGCCGCGCTCAGTGATTTGTCTCCACGGCCTAATATGTTTGTGAGACGCATGCAAATGCTGCCTTCTCTGTGCCCTAGATTCTGCCAGATGTGTGTAACACACACACACACACACACACACACAAATGTGGTCAAAGTAAAATTTATGGTGTCATCAGCGCCGCTGAAGGTTTGAGGGGAATAAAAGAGAATCAGAGGGAAAAAGGTCATTTACGAAAGAAGGAGAGCCCACTTCAAACATAAACAACACGAGCGTACGCTTCCACTGATGGAAACGTAAAAGGGAAAAGTTTCGAGTGCGCCGCGTTCAATCCCCGCCTCTGTGGCAGCCGCAGTGACATTCTAAATATTAGCTGAGGGTGGATTTATTTTAATTAAAGCCGAGGCCGTGTTTACTCAGCGGCACGGCGCGCAATGTAAAGACGAGGGTGGGCGGAGGTTAAGCCTCACGGACGCCGTATTATGATATTATGCTTTGTTCCATTGTTGGACGAATGTCGCCGATCGCTAATGAGCGCCGCGTCTGTAATATCACAGACAAACATGTTTTTTTTAACGCTTGTTTAATTTCATGAATGAACGGCATCGTCTGGCACAGACGCACAAACAAGTGTGACGTTTAAACCATGGATGTTGTGTACAAAGTGGATATATTCGTCCAGTTTGCTGGGTGAATCTAACCAGGAAGTAATACTTTATTTAACAGCCACCAGGGGGCGATACTGCTAGCATTTTAGAGAATGAGCTTCTACTTCTCCGTTAACTTATAACGTCAGTAATCTGTAACTATTACTATTCTGATAATCAATGAATCATTATTGGATGTTTTTGGATGTTTTTCTGATTTGTCAGGCTCTTAAAAAGAAATATTCTCTTGTTTCTTTGCTCCATGTGATGAAGAAAATGTTCAAATCCAGTCCCAGTATTGATCGCTCTTCTTCAATAAAACATGATGTCAATTGTGTAAATTCTGTTCACACTTAGAGGCAAAATAGATTGAGTGGACACCAGTGTGATTGACAGCTGCTTTCGTCCAATAGGACCTTTGTGAACATCCAGGTTTCAAAATCACAAACCTCAAGGCAACCAAATTTTTGCAAAAGGAAGTCTACGCCCACTTCTTATATGTGGTTTAATTTAAACAGTGTTTTTGTCCAGTGCAGATTCACACCGTTCCAAAGACTGACGTTAATGACAGCTTTAAATGGCATATTTTTAGATCTTGGAAATCTTGGACAGAGCTCAATATCCTTGATTTCATCTTACTGATCATTTTATTGTAGTTTTTTTTTTGAAGCTCTTAATGGTTCGGCACCATTTCAGCTCTCGGTTGTTTGATTAAAAACCAGAGGCAATCGCTTGGGCTCTTTTCTGTGGCGGCCTTAAAACTTTGGAACCATTTACCCATGGAAACGAAATCTGCCCCCAACCACTGAACTTTTTAAATCACGTTTAAAGACCCCACCTCGTCTCCTTGGCCTTCACTTCAGGATAAAAACCTGGACACTTCAAGATTTTACCATTTTTCTATTTGACTTTTATGTTTTTATTGATTTTATGTTTGATACCTTTTATGTTGCTGCGCCTTTAACTCTGTAAATCACTCTGGTCGACCTTGGTTGTTTTTAAAATGTGCTCTAGAGATAAAGACGGCTTGACTTGATTGAGTTGAAAGATCAAGTGAAAGAGGGACCAAAGAAAATGACATAAAATACTAACCGCGGTATCACTGTCACTGACATCCATGGTGTTTATGTTCTTCCTCTAAAAGACTAGTTTGGTTTCCTGCGCATTCAAGAATAATCCCAGGTTTTACCATCTTATTCTTCGAGTTTAAGATGCTTCATACATGCGTTTACCAGCAGATGTCGAAACAGATCATTTGTTTTAACCTAAACTCATCATGTCACAATTAGTGTCACGTTCTTCTGCAATTATGTGTCTTTAATTGGTCAAAAACTAATAATCAATCAGATAATTTCCCATTATTGCTCTCAGAACATCTGCTCATTGATGGATCCTGGGGTGGAGACCACTTATTTGGGGAGGTCGGACCCCTCCATCCTCCATCCATCCTAATCCACTTTTTAAGTGACAGGACTTCAGGCGGTCAAGTTTAATCCCTGACAGCGAGGTTAGATTATTTCTTCTAAAATAAAAAAAGTAGCAGCGTAAGATTAAAGGGGTTAATGTGCTCACTTTACACAAAGTGCTGCAGCCTGTAATTACTGCATCCTCTAATCGTCCCCGTTAATGATTAAGAATCAGGTGGTTCCATTTAAAACGTGAGCACAACGTGCGGCAGTGTTGTTGTTTTTCAAAAAAGCACAGCTGAGGATCAATAGGGGGTCCCCGAGTGGAGTGAGGGAGCTATCGACGACACAATCAGCCGCGTGCGCAACAGCGGAACTCTCTGCGGGGGTTTGGAAATGGCACATTCCAGCACAGGCGCACTTCCTCTGCATTTTAATTGCCACCGCAACTCGCGGTGGCAATTCAAATGCGAGCGATGAATCACGGGGGCCCCGGCAGTGACAAAACGCACCGTTGCCACGGAACCCTAAACCCCTCCCCGCGCGTGTCTTGGGGAGGAAGAGGAAAGTGTTTTTAATTGTGCGCCAGGTCAGAGGTTCAGGTAGCAACATCACTCACGATCACATCAGAGTGGTATTTGGGGAGCTCTTAGCTGGAGATCTTTCATGGACGAGTATCCCCTTACTGGGTTTTGGGTCTGTGTGTAAGGGATGATTAGGAGCTGGAGGTTGGTGGGGTAGATGGTTGTGTGGAGGGGGTGATTAATGTAGATGTCAGTAGTGGCCCTGCCTCTTCTGCTCCCTCCCCAGCATCCATAATGACACCTGGGGAAGGCAGAAATGAGCCTGTACCTGCGGCCCAGGCTCCCTCAGCAGGGCATGATTCTTCCCCATGATCCTCCTCTGTCAGCAGTCCTGTCACTGGGCCGGGATCAGGCCCTTATTAATGGGCCTCTATGTCAAACATAGATATTAAGCTGTGCTCTGCTCTGCGCTATCCGCGGCAATAACACCCACAGAGACGCGCACACTCACACACAATCGTTCTTATACAATACGGTGACAGACACGAGCTCGACACACACACACACACACGCGGCACAGTATACACTCATAACTCAAACACATCGCCTACACGTGCGCTAACATCCGGCTGAGATATCACTTTCTTATTTAGCAAGTTTCACGTCACAGATGTGTGAGATATCTGTGTTTGCCTCCCCTCTTTTGACTCTTTAATGAACACAAACCCGCGTCGAATTACGCCGGGAAATAGTGACAGACCTCTCACTGCTGGTGATGTATCGTCCAGCAGTGCACGCACACGCACCTGCGCTTTGTAAATTCAATTGTTTCCGGGATTTCACAGGCTCCGAGCGTAAACGACTCAAATAAATGACATTGTGATCATTCCACAGGCTTTAGCTGAGATCACTCACAATATGATACCGTGTTTATGTGCTTGAATGTGAAATAATTACAGGTGTGGCTACTCTTTTTATATTTAGAAATGTAGTTAATGCAATTAAATACAGTAGTTATGCAGGAAAAAATCTAAGTAATATGGCATATTGAAGTGTATGGTGGAAAACAGTATTTATATGGAAGATATTGCTAATCACAGTATATACTTTTAAATAATTACTTTCTTTTCGCAGTAAAATACTGAACGTATATGCAATTACTGTTAAATTACTGTAATGTGACATAATATGTGGTATTACTATGAATTTACAGTAAAAACATGATTATACCGGAAGAAATAAGACTAAAATACTGTTTTTATTCAAGAAATACTGCTAAATTCTACTAATACTACAGTATTATGGCATAATATATGGGTAAATATTGCTTACCATTGTATATACTATGATGCAATTACTTTAAAGTTAAAGTAAAATGCATTTTATTATGCAAAAACTACTGCTTAATCACAGTAATATGACAATTATATGGCATTACTGTAACGTTCTACTAAGAAAAACTGTGTTTTTATAGGAAAATATTGCTAATCACTGTATATAGGATGACATTTGTGCTTTGAAAACATTTACAGTTAACATGTGTCTATTTAAAGTCGTTTTCTGTAAAAACGATGCAGTGATGAGGAAAGTAAATATAAATATTCATGGTAATTTGCCGTGAAAGTAAGCAAGTGTTGACAGAGCGACAGTATTTGTTGCTTTCACAGAGCGGGGAGACATTTAGAAGAGCCAAAGGTTTTGTAAACACCGGAAAACTGATGTGTTTTCTTTTTGCTTTTGTTTTTTTCAGGGACATAAAACATTTAGTGGATGCCAGAGTGACACATGTAAAACTCTGAAGTCTCTGCATCCCCCTCAGAGAGGCTTAAAGAGGAGAACGGACAGATGGAGAGAAAAGTACGGAGGCCGCGACACCTGAGCTCGGTGTGGAGAGAGGCTTCTATCAGCGGGACGTGAACTCTGGATGTAATGCATCTCTCTTCCTCCCCGTCTCCCTCCCTCGTCTTCTCCCACAGTCACTGACAAGCCACAGGAAGTGAGATAGAGGCTGAGGCGCCCGATCCAATGTTGCAAAAATGGGGATAACTGTGCAGGAATTTGCGCTTTTAACACAGAGTCATTTCCTGTTCTTCTCCTTCACTTTCTCTCCCCGGGTGAATAACTGAATAAATGATCTGTTTGTGGGATTTCTGTTACAAATTCTTCTTAACGTGCGATCGCTACGAGGCAGTTGTGTGTTTACTAACTGCCACAAGGTGAAGTAAGGATCCCTTCCCTCAAAGAATGGTAGTTTCCAATCAAATATTCATGACTTCACCATCAGCTCAGCCTTTAAATGTTTAAAAGGGTCTTTTTAGATAAGTTTTATTAAGAATTTAACCATAAAAACCTCAATTCATCAAGATTTAGAGGCTGTGGTTCGATCAGGTTTCTTTAAGAGAAGTCCAGAAAGGTCGAGAACAACCTAGTGGTAATGTTTTCCAGCATTTTACTGCAGATTTATGTGTACGTGTTAGAAATAATGCGTGCATTGAATAAAGCTGTGAATCGTTTGTCAAATACGCCATGAAAATGGCTGCTGTAGCGTCTCAAAAATAACATTATGTACAAGAGAAGTGGCCGTAAAGTCGTCAAAGGTATGCACAAATTTGCTCTTGCCACATTGTATATCGTGAATGTTTATGTTAGAGCTGTATTTTGGCAAAAATGTGGCGATACAATACAAATATTGGGATATTACAAGGAGCAAAAATGAATAAATTGCTATTTATTTGACCACAACATAGGCCAATTGAAGAAAAGCTCTCATTGTAACAATAACAATGTTATTTTTAAAATATAAAATATACAGTTTTCAGTAAAAGGAAGAAGCCTAAATCTGCTGCCAACTAGTGGTCAAAGGCTTAAATACAACACTAAACCACCACCATAGGAATATGTTAATTTCCTGTGCATCATTTAAACCGTGTGTATATTACTGACAAAAATGAATATGAACAAAATGAGAAAAAGAAAAAACAGAATATTTCCATATTGATATGACACTTTAAAGAATCAACGCAGGTTCACGTCGTGACATATCGCGACGCTTCATGACATGATGAGAATTTACGTATTTTCTTTCCTCTCTATACGATGTTAAAAAATGATTAAGTACAGTGCAAAAAACACTCTGCTGTGGAATAATAGTATAATTCTACTGTGCCCTTGCGTCTCTAATGAAGCTGCATTTATTCATGCACTTATATAACAGTCTATTTAAATCCTAACCCACTTTTACACAGTTGTACTGCATATACTGTTTCAACATGTATATATATATATAGATATATAAATCAACTTACACTTTTAAACCAGCGTTCCAGCTGCTGTATTTACAGTTTCTATAAAACGTATATTTGTATTTAAAGTGATCCAGTTGCTCTTCTTTTAATCCTCTTGTTTCATTTCTGATTCTGATTTCAAGAACATGTCAAACAAACTCACTACAGCCAAATAAGAGTGCACTAAGAGATGAGTTCAGCTGCAGGGAATCCACACAAAAAAAGATGACACAAGATGAAGCAACTTCTCCCTCCATTATTGTGAACTATTCCACGTCAACCTCTCTTTTTTTCCTCCTGCACTTCTTCTCCAACTACATTCCTGTCATTTATGGAATTTCCCTGCATGTCGAGGTGAAAAACAGTCGACTCCCTGAGCCCCGAGAGCTGCAGCTAATTAGCCGCGGCCTACTTTTTTTTTTTTTTTCCCCCCCTGAACACAGGCGCGTAATCTTCCTCTGTGGAAACTCATCACAACTGTCATCCTCCTCCTCCTCCACCTACAGGGCAGACCTTGATAACAGGGCGCTCGTCACTGTCATGACAGGACGGGGGTAAACAGTTTGGGCCAGTGAGTGAAGGGCAGCAGCCGCTAATGAGTGAGAAGTGAATACTTGAGCCTTGACGAGTCAGAGGAAGAGGAGGAGGAGGAGGAGGGAGGAGAGTTTCTCAAGTGTCTCTCCAACCGCCTTATCAGTTAGGACATTGTCCTTCGCCTCTGCCTTCCTCCTCCTCAGTCCTGCAGCTACAGACATCATTAGTCAGACTCTGTTGCCTCTGGTCTGCAAATCCTGCACAACTGACCAAACTACATATATATATATATATATATATATATATATATATATATATATATATATATATATATATATATATATATATATAAAAGAAACTGATAAGATAAGGTTCCACTGTGTCCACCTTCATTTTCATTAACCCTGAAGGAAATCCTGGGAAAACAAACGGTTACATAAACAAGGCGTCTCCCCTCCCCTCTCATGAAACTCTTTCGTATTAGGACTCACCAAAACTGCCATCAATCACCGAGTTCAAGACTTCACAAGTCGTGTTCGGTTGAATTAAAGAGTTTAACGAGACGGGAGCGACCACACGTGTACATGTCTGAGGTGTTACTGTGTCAGCATAAATATGGCTTTAACTCTCCTCACTTCATTTTGCCCTCGTAAAAATACAACCAGCGCACTTTTCTTTCCGTCGCTAGGGCGTTTTAGCTAAAGTCGCGAACAAAAGACACACGTGTTTGATGAGAGGAGAGAGAGAGAATCTAATTAAAATTCAATTTAAAAAGCCAAAAGGTTGCTGAAGAATTCAATTATTTCTTTGTCTTTCACAGAATGAACGCTGTGAAAAAAAAAAGAAAAGATATATACATTAATATGTGCAATTGTGCCAAAGTATGAGTGCCAAGGAGGGGGTGGTGATGTGTGTGTGAGGGGACGGGGGATGAGTGTGTGTTTACATGTGTGAGGACGAATTTTGATACAAACCTACACTGCGGGGACCTTTTGACCTAGTGAGGACATTGTGTTTGAAAAGACCTGGTTTTAGGATCAGCATTAAAATCAGGTTAATGTTATGTTTACTCATTTAGTTGTGAGTGTTATGGTAAGGGTACCCTAAAACAAAAAGCAAGCGTATTCACCTAAACCCGTTTGCATGTGGACGGCCCCTAAACCTCTTTTGCCAGGCCTCATCATGACTGTTCAGAAATCAGCCACTTTATTAGGCACACCTGTCTAACTGCTGGTCATCACATATAGATAGATAATAAATTAGCCAGTCTCATGGTAGCACCCTTAGGCACGATGTAGAAACGGTCAAAATGAATGAAATGTGATTTAAGTGACTTTCAGTGGATTTTCATATCTGTCGTTTACAGAGAAAAAAGGAGAACATATCCAGTGAGTAGCAGCATTATTGATGCCAGAGGTCAGAGGCCCAAAGTGATGATCATTAAAAACAAAGCGTGTCAAACCTTAAAGCGGATGAGCTACAACCCCTGCCACTTTACCAGGCATCTGGTAATAACCTAATTAAGTGTTTAATTAACTAATTTATTTATAAAATGAAATGAAAATAAAACTAAATTACATGGAGTCATGGTGCGGCAGAATGAAAACTACACCCACAAGAATAAACACATGGTAAAATAACAGATGCTCTAAAATCATAGACACATTTTTAATATGTTCATTAAAAAATACACCGAAAAATGACTAGGGAGTTATAAAACAAAAACCCCAACAAAGGTGTGCTTTTTTAACTCTGGTCCCATCTGTAACTTACATGGACATAATTAATCTGTATCCCTGAGCAATGCTGTTTATAATCTATACTGTAAATATACATTTGTTAGCTGTTGTACATTAAGTTCTTCTTATTATTTTACTGTGTGAGTGGGTGTGTGTGAGCAAGAACTCTGAGTTTAATTAAACCTCCTTTCCAGTGGTGGCATGTGATCGATAAATGGTATGAAAGAAATTTCTCCAGCTGCTGAGTCATGTAATTCATTATCTGTGTGTTAACATACAGCAAATAACAGTTTAAGTTTAGTACATTGTAACATTATATTATTGAGTGATGCTTATTCTGTCTCATATGGACCAGGAATGGAATAAAAAAGCAGACCTCCCAGTGCTGGCCCAAGTCTTTATGAGGCCCTAAGCAGAATTACATTTGGGGGCCCCCCACCTCCACAGGGAGTATTCTGTGCTTCACTGTTATTGATATAAATGGAACACAATAAATTTCATTAACCCTTTAACACCAAAATATCCGTCTGGACTTTTTTTTTTGGCTTATTGTTCCCATAAAAGGTCCAGAAAATGGCCTGTGAGTTTAGTGCTTTTGCCCATTTTTCAAGAACAACTGTCACTATCTGACAGTTATTTACAATTTACTGCATGTTAAAACAGTGCATTAACAATTTAAAATAAAAAAAACCACCATAGTTGTACATGCACACCACATTGTGCGAGTTAGATTAACATAAATTAAATAAAACATATTTAAAACAACATTTGTTTGAGTTTTTGTCTCAATGTCCAAAAAGTTTCGACTCTCTGGTGACAAAGACGCGGATTCTCCGGCTTCCTGTAACAGCGCGGACTAAATGACCATAATAACCACACGTTTGCTTTGATGTGCAACTTCTCAGCTTTCAGACACAGCTGAAATCTTTCGGATAACAGAAACCGTCACGTAAATACGGAGATGCAAAGTGCGCTCGCGCAAACCTGTCGTCTGCTATACGCTCGGTGTTAAAGGGTTAAATATAGTTGCATTAAATACACTAAACCAGTGTCACACCAGTGTTTTGTTTTTTTACCTTCGAAGGATGTGTGGTACACTGAATAAAAACATAAATAAATTACAAAAAACAACAGCAGACATTGTACACCAGTTTCAACCTCTTATGACCATCAAGATATTCAGTTTGTCTGGATTGATTTTGATTTTATGTTCAAAATCTAGATGTTCTGTTTTCTATTTCTAGATATGACAAACGGTTGTTACGGAGTTACGGAGTAATGAGAAGTATGCATGCCAAATACTGTCGGCGACGACGAGATGGTCACTGAAGGGTTAATGGCTTTAGTTTTTAAAATCTGCAATTTCTCAAGTGGTAAGAAAAATGTAGTATAAAATAAGACATCTAAATATATCTGGATTTCCTATATGGTAAAAACAAAAATGATCCAAATGCTTGAAAAGAAAATTCAAACTCAGAATGATTGAGTTCATCTATAGTTGTTTAACGAGACAAGGTTGTAATCTTAAAATAATCCCTGTCTTCAGCTGGAGTAACATGATTTATCAGTACATACAGTATATTATTATGACTAAAAAGCAGAATATACGACCGACTATTATGCTTCATTTTTCAGCACTCACCTCAGAGTCTAAACCTCAATATTTCGTCCAAACCGCAACAAGAGCACCGCGTGTTCCATTTTCAAGGAATGTGAATGTGTATAAACAGTTTTTTTTTTTTTTAATGAAAGTCAGCTTTTATCTGCTAACAGGCTGCACCGTTAAAGAAAAATAAAATAAAATAAAAAAAGATTAAGCTCAAAAGATGTAGTGTGCTATTACACTCTGGCTAAGCATTCGTCGGTTTTTGGAAGAGAGCCCAGAATTCAAACTGCTTCTGTCTCGTCTCCACTCAGACCTTTTCAATCACTCCAGTCCCCGTTTGAACGCTGTAAAGCAGCTGTAATGACGAATATAAAAACGGTATTTCTCCCATCATGGCCTTTAAATCATGTGCCTTGCTCGTTACCTTCGGGCAAAATTTTTAATCTCAATATTTGGACTTTAAAAAACCCCTTTTGGCCTCGGAGCAGCTTGGACATCTTAAAATTCAAATGATGCACAGTAAATAATAACAGTAAAAGTGTGAGTCTCACACGCATTTTGTCTGATTAAAGGACAACGTCCACATTACTGTTAGCTTAAGGCAGCTAACGTGGGTCTTGATGATTAGGCCCGAATATTGAATTGCTTACAAAGAAATTGGCCCTCGACCACATTTACTTGCCGATCCCTGGTCTATGTTTTCTCTGTGTTTCTCAGTGTAGCCGTGTTTAGCTCCAGGGTTGCCTGGCAACGTTCCCGAACTGCACACAGGAAGTGATTCCATTGCGCCAGTAAAGTGAGACGACTGCAAACACGTTGGTTTGTTGGTTCGTGTGACGGAAAAACACAAAGAAGAAGCGTCAAGAAATAAAAGTAGAATCTACTGAACAAAATTGATAGAATTAACACCCACTCATGTCTGTTCTGCTGCTGTATACACACAAATGCTCCCTTCAGCTTTAAGTGAGGCTGTTAGAAAGGAAAAAAATAAACCCACCTGGTGCCCAGAGACAAATAGTTAATGTGCGGTTAAAGGTCTGTGATGTTGTGATGAACAGATACATGGATTGATGTGCAAATTTCCCCAGGTTGGTGAACCAGGGATGTGACACGGCTGTGACACAACAATAGCAAACTCCACTCCCTGGAACATTTATATATATAAATGACCACGGCGGCTCTGGAATACAAAGCGCTATAGTGTGACACGTGACAATTTTAGCTGTCTAATCGACCACATTTACTCTAAACCATCAATACATGTGGATTGCGTTGAAGCAGTGAGTTGAATAAAACACATTGGCTCTTAAATTGAGGGCTATTCCACTTAAACACACAGCTCCCCCCATGCACGCTGAGTGCTATCGACGAAAATCACTGGAAGCCTGTGCAAATCAGAGGTTCAAACTTAATTGTCCCCCGGAATGGAAGGTGATTTAGAGCTCTGGGTCAGAGTCGGTCCCAAATGACACATTAGGGCACACCCCCTTCCCCATGCTTGACCAGAGACACGATGACCCTTTTGGGAGGCGGGCAAATATCCAGACAGTGGTGGGAGGGGAGGGCCCCCCGGGCACCCCAACTGCCATAAATGCCTCAATGTCACCAATCTGAGCTGAGTGATGGTTGGACACAGAAATGGCCTTGATGGACTATAATTATTTTAAAGGCATGAACGTGGAAAGTAATAATGTTTAAAGGACCATTTTGTAAGATTTAGGAAAAAAATATTCTCATTTGGCAGAAAGGGAATATAAAATAGTTTATTTGAGTGCACAATCACCTAAATAGTATAATTTGTTGTTGTTTTTTTTCATCATAAAATGAGTCCTTGCCATTGAAACTAAACACCTTTGGGGTTTTAATGCTAACACAGATTCTCCTACATGCTTGGAATGGAAGGTGAGGTGAGAGATATTGATAGCTGCTGGTAAATCCTACACACTGCACCTTTAAGGGGTCTCTCTCTAAAGATTTCCTTCCAAAATGCCCTTAGAGGATGATTCCGTTTGTATCTAGACACATGAGCTACAATACAACTCTATTATGGAACATTTCCATACACGTTTACCTTCAAATAGATATTTCACAAAAGACGAGAGCAGCTTATGATTATTTTTGACACACAAATCATTTCAGAAGTAACCACCTGTCATTGTGTTATCAGAATCAGAATCACTTTATTAATCCCCCGAGGGAGGGGGGATTGCTTTAAGGTTATATGTACGTGCTAAAAAATACAAATGGACACAGGTCTGTGTGATTGCTTAGTGAATGTGCTGCTGAGGCAATCTAATATCAAAGTAATTTGATTTCTCTTTTTGAATGGGTGTGTTATTTGGTGGTATAGCTAATGGAAACGCTAAAAGAATACATCTAGTACCGTACCAAACTGAACCGTTCCTCTCTGCACTCACTACCTCCCGTTTCCCAGGGAACTACGGTGGCCTTTGCACACCAGAACTCCTCCAAGTGCATCCTGTATTGCTCTAGGTCTAAAATCAGGTGTAGATCACAGCTAAGAGATTCAGCGGTGATGAAACCTTTTCTGTCGTGGCTCATCCAATTTAAAACACTTGGTGCTGGCTTTTTGCACTGGTTGATACTTTGGTTTTACTGAGCAGTGTTAGGGTTATTCAGAATTAACTTGTTTTAATGGTTCTTCTCCTTTTCAATTGCTGATTACAATTAGTTTTATTTGCATTTGTATCGTCCGTGCAGCACTTTGGTCAAATGAGGTCGTTTTTCTAAATGCGCTATATAGAAATAAACTTTACATTTACTGTGCAGTTCACTACATCTGTGGTTCTCAAACTTCTTATTATACCACCGGAGAAAATAATGAACCCTTGAAGTAACACCTTTTTCCCCTACATTAAAATACATGGTGTAAATAGTAGTCACAGGAGGCAGATTTATTCCCAATAAGATCATTTCCTCTCTCATCCCCCTCCTCTTCCTCACATATACTTCACCCACTGGTATAGTGACATTAGATTATGGATGCAGTGAGAGATAAGGTGACTCTAATTATTATTGTTTACTTTTTTTTCATTTTCTACAGTAGAAACTGGGATAAATAGCAGAACAGTATTTCTGGTTTTAGTACCACCAGAGGAAGCTTGTGGACCACTCGTAGTACACGTACCACAGTTTGATCGATACCGTGCTCCACATCCTAAGGTATTTGTATCTTTTACTTTATAATCAATTATTGATTTGTATCTCCATTGTGCCTGGCCGGTGAGTTGGGTTGGCACGTAGCGAGCAGCTTCACCTCAGCTGCATCGTTCAGGCACAGGTCTCACCGGTCTAGTAATAAAACAATGGAGGCATGTAAGTGGATTCCACAGGGTGTAAGTGGATTTCGATGCACGCAAGTGTCCACACGGGTACTCCCAACCTGTGACCTCTCTCTGTGTTTGCTAACTGTCTTCCACAAATAATTCCCGCCCCCGCCCCCCCCCGGCTGAATGAATTACGCCGACAGTATGGATCGTCATAGTCTCTTCAGGCTCTAATGAAACTGGGCTTGTGCCCCTGACATTTTCATCCCCCCAGGGCCGAGCCTGTGCACGGCTGCAGCCTCGTACCCTGGCCTTGCCACTTCACACTCTAATTGCAGCCTCATAAGCAAGCGCCACGGCAACAAATCCAGTTAACGACAGTGGCATATTGATCGCTGGCAGGCAGGCAGGCGGGCAGGCAGGCAGCACCCTGTCCCTAGGTACGGGAGGAGGGGCACTGTGGCTTTTACAACCTGAGGGATGGCCTGCACCCAATAAAGAGCAGGTCTCGGTGACAAAATAAAAACCAAAAGAGGGTCAGAGTGATACAATTACTGCTCCGAACCCAAACTGTAGGTGAACAATAGACTGCAGGGTGGTGGTGGAAGTGTGTGTGTGTGTGTGTGTGTGGGGAGGGGGAGCAGAGAAGAGGGAGGCCCTCATTACAGAGCCAGGCTGGGAGACCTGTTCAATTTGCTCCATTAATGAGCGCTGAAGAAGCACTTTCACGCCGTCCCAACAGAGCCATTACAGTGTGTGCACTTTTCGCAACACACACGCCACAAATACTGCCGGCAGCATCGGGACATTAAAGCCAAAACACTCCTGAAAGCTATATGGCTGCACAGCGGCGGCTTCAAACAGCCGCCGGTAAATCCCGCGGCGTCATCGGTGCTTCAAGTGCTTTACGGTGAACATAGCGTGTTCATCCGAATATCACTTATAGATTCACGGCGTTTTATTGTGTTTTTAAGTGTCGCAAACAACTGTAAACGTGTTTTACGGCGGTATCAGTCAAACACTCATTTATGTTATTTCTAAAGTTTCCTGTAATTTGATTATGTGGCAATAAAACAAAAAAAATAAAATGGCAAGCTGAGAGAACCCGCAACTTTAATCTGTGTTATTTTGAACAAATATTATATATTTCTACATTAGCTAAACATAATCATAAAATCCATTTTAATGCAACATAAATTGCAGGTTTTCTTCCCCCTTTGTACAGGACTTTAAACGCAGACTGTTACACACACACTGTAACTGTCTTTTCTTTTATTGCAGTCATATTACAAGTTCTGCCTCGGGCGTTTATTATTATACTAGTACACAGCCATAGTTTGTCGTCTGAATGCTCATTTTAAATGTTTGCAGTCGCATTCTCATCGACTGAGCTAATTTCTCCAGGAAAGAACTCATCAGAGGTTGTTCGGTGGCAAAAAAAAAAAAAGAGAGCATTTTATTTATTTAATGAATTGGGTTATTGGGTCCCAGTGGAAAAGGAAATTACGGCTAGAGAAAGTGGGTGAGGTGGAGATGTGGTGGTCGCGCCGCAGAACTAAAATATGGTCACATCTGGACTAATAATAGTAGATGCTGGTTCCTTTGGGTAAATCTTTGTTGTTACTACATAAACTAGACTGGTTTCTGGCATCATGACGACTTTGTCTCTCTGTGGAGCAACTCCTCTCTCTCTCTCTACATATATATAGATTGTATATATAAAGCGTTGAAGGGATAGGTCAGGCTTTTTGAATAGTGGTTGTATGAGGTGTTGACATATTACTAACACTGACTTCGCTGCACATGTCGGCGTTTCCGTGGACCCAGACACTTCCTCTCACTGATAACATGGCTGCCCTTCATAAATTCCCCCCATTGTGGGACTAATAAGGGTTTATCTTATGTTATTGCAAGAATATTTTTCTCCTGAACAGCCTTTTTTTTTGCCTGGAAACTAAAGTTTGTAAAGCGCTCACCCTCCCAAATCAAAGTCCTTAGAGAAAATCAGGGTTTCTATTTTTCGAGACACAGGAGTTACTGCTCGACTGCTGCCTCCTTTGGTAAGTTTGTGTCACTTTAGTAAAAATCAAACAAAGGTTTTCAAACACAGAAGTCACAAGACAACACATTTGAACTTAGTGATGGAGGCAGCAGTGGACCAACAACTCCTGTGTGCCATGATTGGTAGAAATCGCTGATTTTCTCTATGGACTTTGGTGTGGAAGAGCGTCCGGGAAAAACGCTGTCCAACTCTTAACAGAAGTGGCAAACATATTCAAAGAAAAAAAAATACTGCAGACTTAAGCAGATGTAGATTTTATTAGATGAGCCGAAAAACCAATTTTTGCTTCTGTCCCTTCTGGCAGCCGTGTTATCAGCGAGAGCCAGTGTCCGGGCGCCAGGTTGGTTCCCTGAAATGTCGGCCCACGCTTGGCAAATTCATTGTTGATAAAAAATGTGTCAATACCTCACACAACCACACTTGGGAAAATCTCTTTGAGCCATACCTGGTTCATGCGCTTACTCTACTGCACCTTATTTTAAATTTCATTTCATTTATTTATTTCTTTTTTTTTTTGGCAGGCAGAGACTTGTACAATAAAAGTTATTTCAAATTTATATCTGGCGAGCGTGTGGCTTGGCTGTCGCAGCTGCTTCAAAGGACACCTCTCTGTCCCCCACCAGGACCCTTTTTTTCCCCCCCAATTCCCTTTTTCCATTTTCACCACAGAGCAGTGAGACCTTCATGCTACATTTGAACCGCCGAGGCTTTTTAAACCATCACAGTCACACATGTATATATATGCCGTGTGCCGAGGCTTCCATCGACTGCAGCCACAGTCATCCTGACAACGCCGGTACATATCCATCACATCACACACACAAAAACAAAATAACTACCTCCCATTTAGCAGAGGTGGAAAAGCTGACAAGATGGAGGAGGATTGAGACGGTTTTAAAAATACACAAGGATGCTGAAAAACCTGTCGTTGCGTCTTCTTCTACTTATTATATCCTGCCACCCACTGTTACATGTCATCTACTCCACCACAAAGCCAAAAAAGTAGAAAATGAAACCGGAGAAGACGTTGTAAACATTAGATGCAATAACAGAAACGGAAGAAAAGGGAAACTGGGACTGCACATAGTCATGATAGTGCAGCAGTTCCCTCTAGCTCATTTACGTAGGGTGCAAATCACCAAAATGGATGCCAACATTCAAAATGGTCAACTTCCTGTTGAGTTGAGGCCACGGTTATGGTCGACTTTTTTGTTCGCCTTGGTCTGTAACATCTTCCCACCAAGTTTCGGGAAATTCGGTGGAACTCAATTTTGCCTCTGTGTTCACCTTAAGGCGCGCTGTAGAGCCCTTGAGCAACGCACGGGTCTAGGAACTATGCCAATATCGCATTTTCGCCAGACCTGACCTCCATGCCAAATTTCAAGAGTTTGTATGCACGTTAACCCCCTCAAAAATGATGACGACTGATGAATGAACTAGTGACTTTCCGTCGTACACCTACATACTTTACGAGAACGCACAATTCTGCCGCACAAGTGAGATCCATCTAACTAGAGTCGGACACACTTTAGGACAAAGCAGCATTTGGATGGACAAACATTTCGAGACAGAGGAATGTATCTTGTTCCTACACACTCAGAGCTGTTAATGCATATATCTGTGTTTGTGGAACGCTCCTCTTTGGCATTTCGAGGCATCTCATGCGTTACATAATAACACACTATACACTACAAACACTTTCACCTGCAGGAGCCGATTATGAATTCAGAGCGGAGGCAGAAACAGAAACGCCATGTGGGAGCGAACAGGTTCTGTGAAGAAGATCGGGGAGGAAAAGAAGCTGTTTGAAGGCTCCTCGTGTCCACCGTGTTGATACGGTTGCCATGGTCATGGTGACAAACATCCAGGAGGAAAACAGAAAGAACGTGTGGGCATGTGGCCTTCCCTCAAACAACATTATTTGGACTTTACTGTGCTGGTGAGGCTGTGCAGAGAGGCCGGCCATGACACTTTACTGTGAGACATAAAATGGAAAAAAAAGGTCATCGTTGCTCTAAAACCGCAAGGTTGTTACCTTTACAAGAAGAGAGGAAGATAAAGATAGAAGTGTGCTAAACTTAAAAATAGTGTGTAAAGTATTGAAATTTTAAAAACCAAAATTCTTTATATAAATCTGAGGTCACACCATGTTTTGTCCTGTATTATTTATGTAAATTTACATCTTCCTCAGCCTTTTTGATCATTGAACGATTCATTCAGTCACTCGGCTTAAATGGATCCCTCTGTGAGTGAAAAGAGCTTCACAAATAGAAGTGTCCTGCCTTTACGTTTGCAGCAGATGATGATCACGGTCCCACTATCTTCGCGATCGAAACGACAACAGTGGAGCGAGCGGGACAGGATGCGCGGGTCAGGAGGAATTGTAACAATTTAAAAACGTGGCGGACAGTTTGAGCAGAACTTAATGATTTCTGTGCGACAGCGTCATCCAAACACCTCACAGGAAAAAAAGGACCTGTTTTAATAAGGCTCCTTGTTCTGAAACTACCTATTGATTTTCACTGTGGCAGGTTGTGGGCCACTGACCTGAATGGGTTCCTGGCTCTCACAAAAGCTAAATTGAGCCATTTAGAAGTCGGATCTGTCTTTAGAGACTCCGGCTCAGGACCGACTCCGGCAGGCAATTTATTTCCATCAGGTGGAACTTTTCTTTTTTGTGGCATAATTTCACCACAATGCCGAAAAAATCCTGCCCAACAATCTTCTACTTCTTTCCATCTGCCCAAGTTCCGGTTTCCCCACCTTCGCATTATTAAAGTTCAACATTGGACTCCCTGTAACCTTTGACCCCGCAGCAGCACAATGTGTACCAATACAACAGAGCCGGGTTTTCCCTTGAAAACGCTCACAATGAAGTATTGTGGGCAGCAGAAAGCGGGAGGGGACGCTGTGAACTGCAGCTCATTTCCACTCACCCACTGCAGACTGTCACAGCTAGTGGACCTCTGCAGTGGGAATACACCGACTGCTCGACTTGACAAACAGATCCAGGGAGAGCGGAACAGCCGGCGCCGAGGGAACAATGCGACACAGAAATGATGAAGAAATACACACACACACATGCTTTATATGTCATATTACCCGTATTCAATCTGACTTTCCTAATGTATGAAACTAATACATCATGAATGTAAACAACTGATGGAGGAAATGAAAAGGGTAAAACTGTATTAAATTCATACAAGAGAACAATCCCATACACAAACACAAACACATACACACACACACAGGACACTGCATTGATTCCAATTCATCCCCAACTGTACTCATAACACAGTTAATGCCTACCACAATTCAAACACTAGCCTTAAATTTAGCCAGTTCCATAGAAATAATAATGTAAAAAGCACAAATACACCCATCCCCCAACCAATCCATATCCCTTTCTCATGCTTGGTGTCCTGGAGCCTACAACCTAACCATGAGATTGTCCACTGTCATAGTTTTAAAACAAAATGTCGTGCGTAGTTAAAAGACACCAGTTATGTTATCGACGACACGCGGCGGGAATAAGAGCGCGTGGGGAGATGAAATCACAGATGTCTTTGGCTGTCTCCTCTGAAGGGATTACAGATCACTTCAAATGTGTTCTCCGTCCTCGAGCAACGAAAGATCCAACAGGTGAATCCTTTCCAGCGCAACCAGACACAGGATTCACTGTCCACAAACAAAACAATCAATCAAGAACAACGGAACATCCAAAGAACACACTTATACCAAATATACGAGATTATATATGTCCATCCTTATCCTGTCAAGTCAACATTTACAAACAACCAGGGATCGCTTTAAAAGTAAGTAAAAGGTACAAAGTAAAACTGTGACATAGTAAGAAAATGGAGTGAAATATGTGTGGGTAGAATGTTCTCATCCTTGAGTGAAGGCCATGGAGAAGAGTGAGTCTTTGAAAGTGATTTGAAATGTTCAATAGTGGGGGCAGATTTACTTTCAATGACGAGATACGACGGTGCCAGTTCCATTAAGAGCTTTCAAAAACCAACAGTAACATTTTAAAATCAATCGTAAAACTAACTGACGTTAGAATGAGTGTTAAAAGGCTAAAAAATAAGAGCTCATGTCTGAGTGCCTGAGTATGCTTCGTTCCCTTTCACCACAGGGTCACAGTTTGCTGTGAGAGAGAGAGAGAGATGTGCAGCCGTGTGCCGCTGAAATCCCGGTCAAGGATCACGCACACAAACAAATCACATAACATCCTCTCTATTGTTGAAAGAGAGACGGGATGAAAGGAGGCAGAGGAATCGTCGCATAACTGATCTAAACCTACATTTTCAGAATAGAGCGTGTCATTCGGGGTTGAGACAACGGGAACAACGCGGCCGTTGGTCACCTGCGTTACAGCGTGGGTGTGGATATCAGAGGAACCATGAAACTCCGCTGAAATGGAAATAAAAGCCGCAATGAAAGTAAGAGAGGAGAGAAAAAAAAACCCACTGAAGGTCACCCTCACACTTCTTTCCCTCCAGGCTACAAAACATTTTCAGTGTACAGTGCTGCAGCACATTCATTGCTCAAACCAATTTTACCAGAGGAATCAATATGGCTGAAACATTGGGCTTTTATGAGTTGCTACATACATTCAGCTGGGGGCAATGTGAGGGAAGTAACGCGTTCAGCTAGATTACGTTCAAACAGCGCAGACGCCGAGAGGAGGAGAGACAAAGGCACGCACAGAAGGGCGCTGATTATTGAGATTTTTTTTTTGCTTGTGATTTTTTATCGCATTGATTACATCAATACACTCGTGGAGCTCACCTACAGTATATCACACCGGAGGCGAGCTGCTCGTGCTTATCAAAACCTAAAGTAAGAAAGTAAGTTATGTGAGTCTAAAGAGACGCAAGTGCAGACGTGCAGACAGTGTTGTTGGTGTTGAAACCCCCGCAACCCCGTCCACCACCACTTTAATTGATTGCCATTCATTTTTGATGTTGTTTAATTAGATAAACACAAGGCCCATATTTCCTTTTGCGATCCATTATTTATTGAACTCCACTTTCATGTGTGTCAGCACAGCGCTGCGAGGCGAGGGCCTAATGATTCGTGGAGTTTGTCTGTGTTTCTTTAGGCGCACCTTGATTTGTCCGCCTCACTCTGTGTGTGTGTGTGTGTGTGTGTGTGTGTGAGAGAGAAATAAATAAATAGGACACACATCAGTGTTCCTCATACACTATAGTGAGCTACAGTAAACACGTACAGTATCCAACACCAATTTAATGTCACAAAAATGAATGGAGATCGATGTGACTTTAACAAAAATAAATAAGAATGAAAAAACACTGTCTACATATATTCTTTTTTGTTTATTTGTTTGTTTATGTCTTTCTTAGTGACTTTAGTTGTTTTGTTCTATGTCCAATTCCTATGAAAAGTACATAACATTGGTGATAATGTTGTTACAATATTTTCTCATGTGGTTCTTGGTATAAAAAGGTTTCAGAACCACTGATCTGATGAGTATCTACAGCCAGTGTCTGTATCTCCAGTGTGTTTGTCGTCACGCTGTGATGCCCCGCCAAAAGTAAAAAGTCTCAACTCATATCTGAAAAGAGCAGCAGAGGAAGAAGCCATTACACGGCCATAATGCCAGAGAGGGGCCCCTACAGTGGCAGTGCTACAGTCATTAATGCCCTCAATTTGCCTTAATGGCTTTCTCAATCCCAGCCCTCAGTTCCACTCCCCCCCATGCCAGACTGTATTTCGTCTCCTCTCACTGCCTGTAATTAATCCATTCATCTCTGAAAGATCCGATCAATGCTGCCTGGAATGAAAGTTGCCACGCTGTGGGAAAAACATGAAGACCGCGCTTTGGTCAAACAGTGTCGGCCGAGCTCTGACACTGAGTTAAAGATATAATATGTAACATTTTTGCATTTAAATATCAAAAATATGACAAGGCTAATGTTACATATCCATAAAATCCGGATTTTTTATCCAAGGTGCAGTCACTGACCATTTCCTTTTGCTCATATTTAATGATGTTCACTCACAGGAATATATTGGAACCTATCAGTGATTGTGTGTTCTCTTTTGTTTTTGGGGCCATTCTGTTTGATTTGTCACTAATGGATCGCGTTGCCGCCTCCTAAGCTCTCGGCGTAAAGTGCAAACACACAAACACAGACAAACCAAATGAGACAGCAGGAGACAACAAACTCCCATGATGCCACGCTGCCTCATCAATCTCAGGGCTTCTTTTGTTGTTGTTTTGAAAGACCTCCTATAACAGCAGAAATACATCTCCACATACTGCGCTTTTAAACTTAAATTGTGGATAAAAGATATATGCAAATGCACATTTACTGTGAGACATCTGTGACATATACAATAACCAAACTGCTCAGCACCTGGGTGAACGTCTGACCTCCCACAGTGAGCTATTACAGAGCTCAATAGGATCATACAGTGAGCCATTCTATCTACTGCAGATGATTTTTCAATTCCACTCCGATCATATTACTTTTCTGGACTAAATGTCATGCACAGTGTACCTTCATATATCTGTATCTATATATATATATATCTATATGTATGTACAAAAATCAATTTCCAATTTATGTATCTTAAGAGGAAGAGGTGTTGCGCGCCTGCGGAGCTTTAAAACCAGATCCAGTTACCATTGTTTATTACCAGGACTCTTATAAGCAGTACATGTTTGGGCTGTAACTGATTCATTTTAGAGAGGGGGTTGTAATGCATGTATATATTTATGTGTGTGTGTATGTTTGCCATTTTCATGATTCACAAAGGTTGGCGAACAATCATGCACCACAGGCACCTCCCTCTGACCCCGCTACTAACCCCCCCCCCTCTATGTTCTGGCCCGGGATCAATAAGTAATTTTTTGGAGCTGATTAGTTTGCAAAAGGAATGTGGTCACTGTCTGATCTGTCCTAAGGATATAATCAAGCACTAAAAAAGAAAAGAAAAGAAAAAAAAAGAGTGGCATTATTGCCGCAGTAATGTGAGGAGGGGCGGGTGTGAGAGTGTGACGTGACGCCATGTTCTCTTGGAGATGGGGATTATGGGTCGTGATGTTGGAACTGACGACCGACACCACCCTCACAAAACAAGCTCTTCGGCATTTACGGAGATAAATATAACGCCTCTGAAATTAAAAAAAAGAAGCAATAAAAGTGAAGGATTCTTTTAACCCTTTAAACCTAAGCCTCAAAATGTCTGCCTGGACTTTTAGACTTATTTTAGCCATAAATTTAGTGAAAGAGTAAGTGCTTTTGCCCGTTTTTTCCAGAATAACTTTCAATATCTGGCAGTTGTTTACAATTTACTGCATGTTAAAATAGTGTCTTACACTGTAGTTGTACATGAACACCAGCCTTTGTGTGTTAAATTTGAAATCTGAACAGTATAAAACATATGCTTGAGTTTTGAATGTACAGGCATTTTTCCAACTCTTTCCTCTCTGGTGACAAAGATGACAACAGCGCGAGTCGACTTTGACATACGACTTCTCAGCTTTCAGAAATGTTTCCAAACGCACAAATCGTCGCGTAAATGTGGTCATGCAACGTGCACATGCGCAAACGTGTCGTCTGTGATACTCGGTGTTGAAGGTAGAGTCGTTCCGATTCCAATACCAGTATCGGAAATGCCTCCGATAGTGCCAAAAATGTGGGCATCAGTATCGGCGCGTACTGGAGTCCATACACCGATCCGATACTACGTAATTTATTAGACCTCCGTTAGCTCTGACACGGTTCTTCTTCGCCGCCCTTGAAACAGTTGCGCTGTGCTGTTTTAGAGGTGTGAAGAGGAACTGATCACCCGACACCTGTAGACAAGGAGCTAACGTTAGCTCATCATGTCGGCGGTTTGGCAGTATTTACCAGTTAGCTCCGTTAGCGTTGTTAGCTGCGCTAGCTCCGCCGCGCGCCTACAGTCAAACTGGAGCAGCCCGTTTATTAAACGAAAACAGCAGCGCTACAACTAACCAGCGTACCTGCGTATGTATGCTTCTGTTTTTACAGTTTAGCGTTACTTCAGAGACTCATTTTAACAATCTGGAGTCCCGCGTCTGCGTCCTTTCCCAGTCAGTCGTCATGGAAACATGGAGCTCTACGAGTGCTGCGGTGTTTGGACCAGAGTCAAAACAAACGTACAAGCTGAAAAACGAAATAACATATCACTGGTAAAAATAAATGGTGTCCATTTTTTGTATTCGTTTATGTTTTACAGAGAGTTTAACCTGAGCCAAACCTTACCACCAATGATAATCATATCACAGTCATGCAGGCGTAGTATGATATATATATTTTTTTTTATAACACACTGGTATCGGTATCGGTACTCTGTATCGGCCGATACCCACAGCACAAGTATCGGAATCGGTATCGGGAGGGAAAAAATGGTATCGGAACATCTCTAGTTGAAGGGTTAAAATCTGGTTTTAAAGGACAGAATATAATGAAAGTGACGGCCTCAAGGACGTTATTTAGAGGCTATAAAGCAATAAATCCCACCTTTCCGTTCACGGAGAGACTCTGGCGTGAAATAACTGTGGCGTGGATGAATATGGATGAACGAATGAACGAACAACGAACATCTCCTTTTAAGCACGCGCACATGTTTTTGTTTATCCAATGACACGACTTCATATAATGTTCAAAATAAGTGCTAACTTGTCTTTATTGCTCTTTAATTATCATACAGGCTGCAGTTGAGTTTCACAGTACATGAAAAATCACTGTGTATGACACAGAAAAGTAGGACACTTATTTGCATGCACACTTTACATGGTGGTGACCTGATTCAAACAAACTGAGGGAAAAAAAAAACCAGGACATACGCATCTGCATTTGCATTTTTATTTTATTTTTTTTCCACACTATGGCTACAACCAGATAAGTCAATCCAGATGAGACGCGATTAAACTGATCCAAGTCATTGGTCCATAAAACGTTGAATTTTAAATACAAGAAAATAGTTGTTTTTAAAGGCGTTTTATTTGAGGAAATAATGTTTTATGTATAGATAATAAAGATGCCAGGACTGGGTTATGTTTAACAGTTTGTTTCCTTTAAAGTCAGAATGCAAGGGCTGAGTTCACACTGAGAGAGTGAGAGGAAAATAAATGAGTCTGTTCTGGAGACTCTTACATTGCTTTTTTTTTGATTGATGAGTATCTGCTACAACTGTTGATTACAAACAGCAGGTCGTCTTACACGGACTACATTTCCCAGCGTGTGGAATTGCACTAACAGGCCACTTTATTAGGTACACATGACACCAAAAAAGAGAGGCAGGAGTCTGTTTTGGTGGATTCATGAATTATTATTTATATTTTATGTACATTTTTTATTTTTTAAACTGACTAAATGTCATAAAAAATCTGTCTTTTTATATTTTGGAGTTTTGCAAACAAATGCAGCCAAATCCAGAATTAAGGAAGAAGCAGACCTGTGTCAACAGCATTAATTGTTCATTTTTCATTCATTCATTGTCATTTTTCCTTGTTTTTTCATGTCAAATTTTGTCCTCTATACTTATCTCATGAAGGTTGTTGCTGCCAATAAAACTATTAGTTAAATAAGACTGTGTTGGTCTGTTGTTGTGACTTAGATGAAGATCAGATCCCATTTTATGACCATTTTTTGCAGAAATCCAGGTCATTGCAAAGGGTTCACATACGTTACTGTATGTACTTAAAGGAAGAAATCTATTAAGGAATCCCTTTTAACGTCAAATTACTTTTCCAGTATGAATATGACCATGAATGCAGCAGATACATGGTTGTACACATTCATATCTTTACAAGACAAGTGTCTTGTAAAGAAAAGTATTTTATACATCTGCCCTTATAAGCTGCTGCTTTTCTAGCTGGAGGCCAAACTGCAAACCCACACAAATATCCCTTTAAAAGGCCAGTGAATCTCCACTAATGGAGGCCGTGAACTCACAGGACCACGATCTCCATAGAAAAGCTTAAACACACAGAGCACATGCCGAGGCTTTTTTTTTTTTTAAAGTTCAGCACTGAGAATATCTCTGTGAGGTTTTACAGATTTGACTTTCAGGCCCCTGTGACAGAAAGGTGCCGCGTATTTGCCCTTTTTTGTGTTAGATTTCTCTCATTCTCTCTCTCTCTCTGGAGTCCCATGACGGTCGGTCGTAAATTGGGCATGTTTATAACAGAGAGGTGGCCGGGGGGGCAACGATGCTTCTCATATTTTAACCTTAATTCAGGTACACCACGGATGATTTACAGGCGCACTGTTAAAATGTCACATAAAGGGAAGTTTGGAAACATTCTGGACATATGGGAAACCTTTTTTTTTTTCTCTTTCCACGTCTTTCCCTTTCTTTCCTTTTTTTCTTGCTCACTCACACACCGAACTATAGGTCCTTTCAGCCCCAATCACAGGTTAGTATAGACCCGGAATAAAAGTGAAAATGAGAACTAACTGAAAGAGAATTAACTAAACTAACTACTTTCTAGTAAATTGGGTTGTCATGTGCGTCCAGGGGTAACGCCAGGGGTGTCAAACTCATTTTTAGTTCAGTGGCCACATACAGCGCAATTTAATCTCTACTGGGCCGGACCAGTCAAATAATAGCATAATAACAAAGTTTTTCACTTTGTTTTACACTAAATGAAACATCTTTACACAAGACCTGAAATTTCTTTAGAAAAAATAAGTGCAATTTCAACAATATTATGCTAAAGTTAACCATTTACAAAGGCACAAAACATTTAGCCGCAGGTATCTGGAACTGAAAAATGTTATAATTTTTACTTTATGATTGGATTCAAATCATAATCTGAAATATTCACAAATTCATCCTGGGGGGCCGGACTGGACCCAGTGGTGGGCCGGTTCTGGCTATCGGGCCATATGTTTGAGACCCCTGCGGTAGTCTTTTATTGGGTTTATTGTTGTTGTTTTTTAAATTCTACTCGTGTATTTTCCTCAGATTGAGCTGAAGGTGATTTATTACTACTATTAGTATTATTATTATTATTGTTGTTATATATTGTTATGTTCATGTGTGTCTTTACTGCATCCAACCTCAGCACTATGATGCACATTCTGACACTTCTTGTAGATTGTTATATTTGATTATATTTGATTTCAGGGATGGTTGTTCATCATTTGTCCAAATAAACTTTTCAAACGACATCTTTGCTGGGTTTTTATGGTGCACTTCCTACAGAATCATGACTTCTTTTAATCTTGTACCTGCCAAAAACTCCATATTACAAAAAAAAACAAAAGTCAAAACTAAACAAAAACTAAAACTAATGAAAAATCCCATCATAGGTTTGACCTCACATAAAGAAAGCGAGAACAAATAAAACCACAAACTGTGTTTTTACTCCATCATGTCAGCTTTGTGACTTCTATATCTTCCTTTACAAGCAGTCACTGCAGAGTGAAGAGCAGAAGGGAAGAAGTGACTTCCAATTAAAAACAATGTGTAAATGAAGAGGAAACCAGCAAGTGACATGTGCCCTCTACTGGATTCTGACTGAAATGTTTACAAACACAGATGAGAGATTCTGTTTTAATATAATGGTTCATGTGCTTATATATAAGACTTTATTCAAGGTTACATTCTGCGTTTCTGTTGAACTTTAAAAAAATACGTTCTCCACGTTAAAAAAAAAAAAGAAAGAAAGAAAGAAAAAGAAATTGGCCCTGCGAGAGAAAAATGGACTTGATTGAGGAAAACAATAGAGACAGGAAGTCTCCCGCTTCCACTGCAATTGTTCTGTGAAGAAGACGAATGAGCGGCTCCAATCTTTGACAAAACAATCTCACTTGATCAGGCGCGAGAACAAAGAAGACTTGCACTCAGCCAAGAGGAAACAGCTAAACTCTGCACTCATGAATCAAGAGTTCAAATCAATTAATCAAACTGCAATCAATAACGGGCTGAACGCGGTGCAATTTGGTGTCCATGCTGCGACGCTTACTCACCGGGTTAACAAATGCTCCGCGATACCTCTTTTTACGTCAGGCCTTTCAAGTTTATCAAGTCAGGGCTCATGAAAATGAATTTAATGACAGCTTAAATGTTTGAATCAGGGTTTAGTTTCTTAGCAAAACTGTATAAAGGCTGACGATAACTTCAAAGACAAAAGCCAAGTCATTAAAAATAAAAACATGTTCTACATGAGTTTGTGTTAGAATAACAAGCTTTTCGCAACAAGGAAAAACAAGTTTGAATGTTCCATTAATGCACTAACGGGGGGGAAAAAAACTTTGCAACCTTTCCTTGAACCCTGAGCCTTTTAAACCAATGTGTTTACATTTAAAAAACACACACAATTCTGTAAGTAATATTACTTCTACCAAAGTCATTTTCTGGTAAGATACTTGTACATATACTCCCTTTAAGGTACTTTATACAATACTTAAAGTACCAGATCCATATCAGAAACTCTAACCCCTGATGTGTAATCCCCACAACTGCGGAGTTAATATTTTGACAGGAAGTTGCGTGTAACTTCTATGAATAGGCTCAACAACATATGGAGACGTACAGAAAGTACTTTGTTAAAATGAAATGCGTACAACAAATTTGGTTCCAGGTACAAATTAGTTGTGAACAGAAACAAATACATGTGAGGGGTTAGGGTCAGGCTTTCTTCTTTCGTCGGTACCAGGGGGAAGTTGCACTTTTGCACACGTATAGAATGGCTCAGGTTGCTCCAGTTGCTCCAGTGTAGAGCACAAAGGTCTTCACCAGTGTTTAATCTATTCAATGTCAGGAGATCAGGCCTCAGGAGAGCCACTATACAGGTTGTTTCATGTGGTACACGGTCAACGCATGCACACACACACACACACACACACACACACACAGGTTTGCATGGCTATTCTTCTCCAGGCCACTGCATTGACTTCCATTCATTTGGACTTAACAAAGCCTTATCCTGAACTCTAACCATAACCAGTTATAGCGTAACCTTAACCTAACCACAATTCAAATCTGGGCTGTAAATTGAATTAAGCTCCTCAGAAATTAGGTTTTGCTTCATCAGGACCAGGTTTTGGTCTCCATGAGGACTACTGGTCCTGACAAGGTCAGTGTTTATGCCACAGAAGGTCCCAAAGAGGTAACAAATACAAGCGCGCACACACACACAGGAAAAAATACAAATTCATATTACATGCATGAGAAGATACAACAACAGAATGGAAGTGAATTAAGGGATTTTCTCCGAAGAACGATAGAAAGAATCGTGCGCCATGAATAATTGCGATCTGCACCTTCATCTCTGGAGAGGAAACTGATGAGAGGCACTTCTTCTTCCTCCTGCTCACCTACAGTCACAGGGAGTCAATGTAAGAGTGGGGGAGGTGGGGGGTGGCTCTTCTTTGAAGTGATGTGGAGACGGTCTGAAGAGCAGCAGCACCACCATCACCACAGGTTTGATTTTTACAAGCTGGATCCGAATCAAAGCAATTAGACCATAATGTGCTCCATAAAGCTCAGAGAGTGTGGGGCCACTGAGGGGAGAGGGAACATTTACATACTGTATACATATATATACATACGTATATATGCGTCTTTAAAGCTTCCTACAGACGGTGCAATTCCGGCAGATCTTATAACAATCTTATAAAAATCACACCGTGCGACACTGATCTAATGAACTTTTGTACAACATCTGGTAATGAAAACACCATTGACTCTGAGGCTACAACTCAAGGTAGTGGGTATTCAATAGATGAATAGTGAAATGATTCACTGATGAATCGTTTCACATTTAAAGACAAATATTTTTGACTAAAGCAGGTTTAATGCAGGACTAGAGACAAAAATGGGGAAAAACAAGATGATATTTTCACGGAATTTCAAAGTAAAAGTGCTTGTTGTGATATAGAATGACGTGAACTTCACAATAGAAACTCATAAATGATGTAAAACTGAATCTATCAATGTTAAAAACAGACAGAAATAAATCTAAAATGGTGTAAATATAAATATAAATGTGTATATATACATACATACACATACATATATATACATATATGTATATATATATATATATATATATATATATATATATATATATATATATATATATATATATATATATATATATATATATATATATATATATATATATATACATACACATATATGTATATATATACACACAAATATATACATATATATATACACTGTTCAGGAGCAACAACAACAACAACAACAACAAAATCAATACAATTGTTTCGCATTGATTGTCCCTTGTCTGGGATAGACCAAAATCATAAAAGTGCATACTGGGCTTGAATGGATTTCAGGCCATTTTAATGAGAAGAGGAAATTGATGGAGTCACAGCTCTGAGGGGGAATTCTTGGCTTCGGTAATGTATCACCACGCAAAAAAAAACACAAGCACTGCATCCCCTCTAACCTGCTGTGTCCCCTCGACACAAACCACAGGGGTCCAAATGTGACGAACAGGATTTCAAACAATCCGGGCTGCCATTTAGGGAGGTTAATTGGTTGCTCTGGTGCCAAACCGATCGGCTTGAAGCTGAATCTGAGCCGAGACTGTAAAAATTTTAACTTCAAGTGATGTAGGAATGTCAGAACGCTGCTACAAAGCAATCAGGCGCTGGCGAGCGTCCACGCGTCGCATCAAATCCCTGCACTCTTCTTAACGGCAACAGAGGATAAAAGGTCACGGCGCTCAAGTGGTGCTGTGATGTCTGACCACATCACAGATAAGTTACTGATAACTCAGTTAGTGACAACAGAGCGTTGACCAGTCACTGAGTGATTTGCCAAATAGAGGTTGCTTCCTTGCAGTGGACCCCCACCTCGTCCCCGGCCCTAACTGCAGCCATAAACCAAGACAGACTCAATAATGATGACAGGCTCGGCCCTGAGACAGGAGCAGGACTCTGTCCTTTGAAGACACAGGACGAGATTGTAAAATCCACAACAGTCACAATTACATACGAGTGTGGTAGAGTGTGTCTTTAAAGTGCCAGAAAAGTGATGAAATAGCTCTCGTGACTTTGTCACCTCACAGGAAGAATGTGTGAGTCACCACCAAAACAGAACTGAGTGATTAAAAAAGTGTTTTTTTTTTAAGGATTTTTAACCTCATTCAGAAGTTTAGGGCCAGATTTGTTATTTTTTTAACATACAAATGCACTGTTTTATAATAATTTTATTTCCCTTAACATAATTAGCATTTTTAAATGGCGATGTAACCAAATCCAAGCCACGCAGGAGTGAATTAAATGAAAGAATTATGCCTTTCTTTCACCTCTGGAGTCAGATAACAGCAAATCCAAGACTCTGGTTAAACAATATGTTATAAAACTGAAGCTGCGGGGCGTAAAAAATCCAGACTTTGGACACGCCTGCCCTAATTTAACAGCTTCAGAGTCACTGTGATGGTTAAATGGCTTGTTGTGGGGAGATTGCGGGGCTGTCTACGCTGCCCCCTACTGTCTGTTAGCAGAAAACTAGCATTGCTGCCGGCTACAAGTCCTCAGAGAACTCGCGGGAAACACAAATTCTTCACGGCACTACACACACACAAACACCCACACACACACACATGTTCGACATTCATGACTTGGGGGGACATTGCATTGACTTACATTCATTTCTTGGAGACTTACTCTAACCTTAACCACAATTACTACTGGCCTAATCCTAACCCTAACCCTAACCCTAACCTAAAAACATATCTTCACCTTAAAATGTAGTAATTTACGTTATGGGGACTTGCTTTTTGTCCCCACAAGGAGGACAAGTCCCCATAATGTGACTGTGTAAACAGGTTTAGGTCCCCACAACATTAGTAATACCTGGACACACACACACACACACACACACACACACACACACACACACACACACACACACACACACTCTCTATCCACGTACCAGCTATAAGATCAAGGCTGTGATTGCGTTATTTTATAATTTACAGAATGACCAACATACAGACATAGTGATTTATTTTGACGTGCCACGAGAGGGAGCCATTTCAATAGCACATGTTTTACATTTATTTTTTTTCCAGTTATCAATTGTCATTAATATTATTAGGAGTTTTTCCTAATATTTTTTTTGCAACATTTGAAACATTAGTTCATCCGTTTCCTCAGTATCTTTGCCATTTCAGATGTGCACAATTACAATAACATCGCAATACTATCATGAATTGCAATATTTCGGTCGGGATAATCGTGATTTTTTTTTTTACATCTATTTGATCGCTCAGAAAACATGTTCGCTATTTGAGATGCAAAAAGAAAAAAATACATTTGTTTTCTTACCTACTGCATATGTCAGAAGTCATTCCTACATTTATAGAATGCAAAAACATACATACGTTAGCTAAGTTAAGAGTTCAACGCATTTTTTTTTACAGTAATATTATGGTGAATTGTGATTATTTCAGTCGGTATAAACGCAACACACACACTGTGTTTCTCTGGATTCCGGTTTCCTACATTGCTTTGATGATAAAAAATAAATAAATAAATAAAAAAATGCTTGTTGCAGACACTTATACAGTATGTCCTCAACCTGGTCTAACCTCAACCCCACGTATAACTACAGTAGAGGTAGATACATAGCAGAACTCCTCGGCAGAGGTATTACATTTCTCCTAATCACTCGCCCGCACAATAAGAACCATAACAGATAGAGGCCACATCTCCTCCATGCCCTCATTCAGGACTGCACCTTATCTGCAGGGAAACACATTTCAGCCGCACCGGGTTTGTCCTCAACGCAGGAGAGCGGCCCTGCTGACGCCGGGCTCTGCGGGCTTAACCTGGACTTACTGCGACCCCCCGCCCAATAGATACTGACCCAGCTCTCCCAGAAATCCCCCGCACCTGTCCCTCCACAAGGCAAGAAACCGGCTCTGCACAAAGGGGGGTATTTACAGAGGCTGTCAAGTTATTAAACTTTAATCCCACTAAGAAGAAAAATATTCTGACAATGAATTATAGATGACACAGGTTAGAGTGTCCTGTGTGACCTCCATTTCGCCAAACACGCCGCCGCGGCTGGTTTTAATAAACTGCATTATCAACCGAGTAAGGCCGCTGCCGGCACAGAGATGGAGTTTCATATATTTTTATATATAAATATATACTATATACAGAGGCTATAGAGGCATGTGTGGAAATCTAATCCTGATGTGAATTACAGCTGTGGGAGGTCAGATTCCGGCTGAGCTGAATCCAGCAGCGGCACACACAATCTGGAACAATTACGAGAGCGCTAACGTTAATTCGGTCGCATAAGCTCGTCAGTGACCCCGCTGCATTTTATTTGTTTAGTCTATAGGGAGCTAAACAGAATTGCCACTTTCCCATCTGTCAAAAACTGGCAAAAGAGAGAAAATTAGATTTTAGGATTCAGTGGAGACCAATTGTCCTCGCGTGAAATTATTTTATCTGTGCTCCCACGAGACGCCGGACGCCGACTGTTCTCCTGGCAGAGCCCGTGCAGTGTGTGACTCACATTTGGAAAAGGTTGTGTTTCCAAATATTTGATTCAGTGTTTAAAACTGTAATCGTATTATAAACCACAGATTTGCTCCACGTCAGCTGTGTTGATTATTCCATCAAGGAATTACACAATTGTTCCCGCTTGCTCGTCGGATCTGCCAGCAGACCTTCAGCAAGTCTACATCATGTTTTAGACATTTTGAAGCTGAAACTTTGACATTTTAAAGGTCCAGCGTGTAAAAAAAAAAAGAGTGGTATCGAAAGGTGAAACGGCAGATTTCATCAAACCTCCCTTCCCAAGAACAACACAATCAAGATTGCGAGATGTCTGCCAATGAGGTTACCATAGATACAGCCGTTTTAAAAGTTGTGTTACATATTGGGTTTATGTGAGCAGAGCTGCTCACACGCTGTAAGCTTCCACTTTAAGAGCAACAAACACACTGTTTTCTGTTCAGGCTGCTGAAGAAACAGGGCAGCACAGGATGACAGATTCCGTTAAAACTCCACAATAATGCACTCACTCACGTGGTGCCAGCAGTTGCCACAGAAAATGTTGCACAATGGACGTTTCGAATAAAAAACGAGCTAATAGAAAAGGCTTTTTGAGACTTAATGTCATCATTGTCTAAGAGAAAACAAAGCCTTCTCCCTCCAGTAAACAGTAAAACACCACGACATCAGTGTGCGATGACTTATTCCTTAAATACGAGTCACAGTTTGGCTGAAATCACTGTGATTATTGGTGATTACCTCATAATTGTATTTTAAACATGCACTAAAACCAAAGTATTTGGATTCTTGGTACATGACTAGGTCGAAAAAGACCGAGATTATGAATGCTGTGACTCATCTGCGAGCGTTCACTGAATGGGTGGACAGTACGCCGTCACACTGAGGTCAGTGTGTTTGTTGTGTGACCCGGAGCCCGGGGTAACGTCCCGCGTCACGTGACTCTCCCATGCCGTCCATAGCGGGGCCTCTCATTACAGACCGGAGTCCTGCTTCTAAATTGCAGGGCACGGATGTCGACTCCCTGATCCTGAAGTAACAGGAACCAGGGTCATCATTATCAAGTACACAGGACCTACATCATGGAAGCATTTACCATCTTCAAACAGCTGCTTTTTTTTACCACTAAGAACCACATTTGACTCCCATCCCCTTTTTCGGAGAACTTCCCTTCCCCGCAGTGCTAATCCTGGCCAGTTGAGGAACCTTGTATTTATGGAAAGGACCAGGAGTAAACGTCTTGCAGCTGCAGGAAGAAGGGGAAAAAAAAGACATGTCGTGGAGCTCGTCGTGATACTCGGGACATTACAGTCAACTTGGGGGAGTCGAGTGTCTTCCTGTGTCTCAGTCGCACGGTGGCGACACAATTTACAGGAAGGAAAAAAAAGAAGATTGGTGACGATTTTGTACATATGTGTAAAAGCAAATACTGGAGAAGCACATATGGTACATATGTTGAGATGAGGCAGTAGCTGTCACCTCTGGACACATCAGCGTGGCGGAGACACAACAGTGTGGCAAACACAGTAATTACCTAGTCAGAGAGCAGGATTGTGTTTGTGGGTAAATGGCAGGTGGTTATGATAAGTGGTGAGGCTCCATTGTGCCAGCGGGTCTTGTCTAGTCCTGGTTAAAGGTGGGGAGTCATGCAGGAAACAAGATAAACACTGCAGCTCTGGCTCCTGGACTCCCTGCATGTGAGTCTCAGGAGGAAGAGCGGAAGGGGAGGGGGGGATTGATAGCTTGATAGATGTCATTATCATTTCAATAGTCAATTTAGAGGCAAAACACAACTTCATCAGCCGCTCCTCCCTCTGGAAAACTAAAAGAATGCATGTTTGACATTAAAATCTCAATCTCATTGGTAGAGTTTCACAGAGGGTCATAACTGTACAATTTCCATTTAAATGAGCCTCGCGGAACACTGTCGGGGGCTAAAGTTGCTCATGCTCTGACAGGGAGACGCGCTACGAACGCCGGCAAAGACGAAATTACCCTTTAAAACACTAGAGAAAAGTACAAACAAGGCAGAATCTCACGGCGTGACAAACGCAAAAAAAAAAGGCTAAGGTCATAATATCAATATCACCTGTGGGCATGCTAAAGAGTTAGCATCTAATTCTCCCTTAATACTGTCTCCCGGTAGACTGTGCACTTTCAGCTCCTGCACAGACAGAGAGCAGTGGGGGGGTTGCAGCGAGGCGGTGGTGAACAGTCCTGCTCAGAACACAGTGAGTGTGTGTGAGAGCTGCACAGTGGGGCTGCTACAATTGGTTGTGATCTAAACCCCAAGAGGCGAAACCAGAGCATGATCCTTAGGTCAGCTGTGCTCACCGCTCCGGTCTCGATGCTCTGCAGTGCTGTGCTCCTTTCATCCAGCTCTCTCTTCTCTCTCGACTAGTCATTACAGGAGACTTCCATTTCCCCCCCTGAGATGGAGGTGGAGACCAAATACTGCACGTCCCCGTGCTAGATGTTCAGTGTCAACACCAATTCCGCAGCAAAGAAAGACGGAAGGAAGTCCACAGTCGATTACGGGCTTGACTCAAGCGGCGCGGGGGAAAAAAAATGGCTTCTATTTTTAATGAGGTGCATGTGGTGGATTTATTGTAGATATAGACCAATTTATCATCATATATATGATAATTAGCATGTGTGTTTGTACGATGTAAGTTTACACATTTGTTCAGTGGAAAACGTGATGAATGCTGCTGAAACTTTATTTTCACTGAATCAGATATTGTAATAAAAAAGGAAAGAGTACCATAAAACATCAAATTTCACACAAAACACTTTACTAAATATAGATTGCAACACCGGGTGTTTATTTCCCTTTTATGGCGCAGAATAATTGTTATACAGTTGGGGCTTTATGTTTTAGAATGCTTAGTTTAAGGCCAGGTGGTAAATGAAAAGTGTTTTTGTTTAAAGTATGGTCGTTAAACAGAAGTAAAAATAACTGTATCAGCCAAATATCAGATATTGTGAAAAGGGTGTGAATGCACAAGGTGTTTAATATTTTAGTATGTATTGTTTTTATTGAAAATATGTAAGTGTAATGGAGCACCGACACATAATAAAGATTCAAAGACAGATTATAAGTGTGTTTTAACATAAGTTCAGCAGTGTTGCGTATACTTTGTCATCATTTAACTCTGGATGTTATGATCAGACGGAGTTAAAATAAGAATATTGGCTGCAAAGACACAAACAGCCTCTAATTCTCAAAGGTGCACAATGTTGCAGAGAACAAACGAAAACATATGGAACGTATTAATTTCGAGTGACGGGGGCCTGATGGATTGTTTAACACGACAGCATTTAGAAAACACACTGCAATAATTTCAGCTCTGCTGCAGCCCTGTGTGCAAAAAAAAAAAGTGGCTCTAAATTGAGCTGAGGATGAATTTGTGTTGGGGAAGAGAATCCACACTTTATGGCCAATCAATCATGAAAAAACAGTGAGAGGAATACAAATGCATTAACATACAGACAACGCGGAGGGGTTTTCTTTTTAGATGCACGGCTGGCTCGGGATACTGTATATGCAAAAACGCAACAACAATCCCCATCTGAACGCGCCGAGCGCCGCTTTCCCGCCCGCACAGATTTATCACAGATCTTCACCGCACTCTGTAATGGATGCCTCAAATTTATGGAGTCACAAAGGAATTTACAAGGTTGTGCATACTAGGACAATAAAGGAGCTTTCTGGATTCATGAAGCTGTCACTGTTACAAATCTAACGACTGAGAGAACGAGTGCCTCCCATTTTGCTGCTTTCAGCAAAAACAAGTCTGATGGAAAGATTGGGATGTAAAGGAGACGGAGGAGGGAGGGGAGGGCGGGAGGGAGGAGAGTGAAGACACCAAACAGCCATATCGTTAGATTAGAGAAAATTATTTTTCCTTGCATTACGGCTATTTTATCCCATTAATCGCTAATCACTCCATATGTGCGGCCTATAGCGAGATGTGGAAAATGTCCGTCCTGTGTCAATAATCTTCTATCAGGAGGCAATAAGGCAGCGTTAGCCCACCTGCCCGATGCTAACCCTCTGCTCCAGGATTTCATCAGAGCCTGAGCCTCGGCGAGCAAAGGAGCACACACCGTGGACCCCCTGCGCATTGCTTAGCCATATTACCCAGCATCCACCAGGCAAAATTTCATTACTTACTCATTACTGGATCCAGCTCAGCCATGAGAGAGCGGCACTGAATCATAAAGCGCCCATTTAGCATTTAGCACCACATCCAGCCACACATTATCTTTTATATTGGGGGGGGGATGGAAGAACAAAAGACAAATCATGTTTATTAAAGGTGTGGGAAAAAAAGAGTGTAAAATAAAACATCTAATGATGTAAGAAGTAAAGAGACAGACTTGGTTCTATGTGAGCTTCAGAGATTTGAGGTCTATTTTCCGATTTTAAACGAGTGCTTAGTTTGTGTTGGTTTCACAATCGCGTCAATCGGACGATTTTTGAGTGTTGCAGTTTCGACTGAAAGAGCTAAAACGTAGCACTGTGTCGTGACAAATCGCTATTCTTAAAACCACTATAAGGCTCAAAACACCGCTTCTCTTCTGTGGTAGAGAGGAGAGAGCTCCTACAGACAAACCACAGTGTCTATAACTTTGCAAGTGTGCAGACAGATTCTGTAGAAGGCTGTCTATGAAGCCAGTACTTGAAGTACCTGAAGTTGCAGTTCCGATCTTCAAAGTCCTTATAGCAGTCGATTGCAGACTGCATCGAGTGACATTTCACGACGCTACTGCTCGAGCTATCTCCACACAGACTATGCTGTTCTATGCAGCTCCCTTTCAATTCCGACCTCAATACTTAACTTAAATTGAAATATGGAAACACTCTCTTGCACTGGTGTCCACTGAGAGAGTGTCTGGCGCTGCAGTCTGCAGTCGACCATGGACCATCTTTACTGTCTTTAATAAACAAAAACAAACATGCCGAAATGTTGAGGAAAAAACATTTACGAGCACAAATGACCACAACATATTTACCGTATGCTGAATCACTCAATGGCCTCCATAATGAAGGCTTTGGAGAGGCCTCGTCATAGCACGGAATTAAATCTAATTGAAATTCTGTGGCTTGACCTTAAACCCTCCAATGTAGCTGAATTAAAACAAATCTGCAAAGAAGAGTGGGCCAAGAAGCCTCCACAGAGTTGTGGAAAACTCATTAGCAGTTATTGCAAATGGTTGATTGCAGTTGTGGGTGGTACAACCAGTTATTTCCAGGTAGTTTTAGAAACTTTTTTTTTTCCGTTAATATACAAAATCATAATTTAAAAACTGCATTTTGTATTTATTCGTGTAAGAAATAAGCAAAAATGGGAAAGGGGGCACATACTATTTTCATGGCGCTGTATCTCCAATTACACAGGACATTTCAAAAAGCTTGCGTTCCAACGTTGGAGATGTTATAATCTCAGTGACAGATGTGAATAAACCCGATGAAATGGCTCGGATTTGTTTTTTATGGCGCTCGGGGAAAAAAAAAGACAAAAGCGGCAGATTAACACCACAGTGGCAGCCATTTAGAATCAGCTCTAACAATCATAGGTCCTGCCCTCTCTCCACTCTCATATTTCATCAAGTGAAGGCAATTCTCCCGTGTTTCCTCTGGTTTATTATGCATATCAATAACTGTCACAGTAATGGAGCATGATGACTTACCTGGTTGGAATTAGGTCCACAGAGGAGCCATCCAGAGGCAAAACATAGAAGAAAAGGAAAACAAAGGAAGATTAGTGATTGGCTCGATGTCACGCACAACACATGAACAACAAGTATTAACGGTACAGTGTGTAAGAATTAGTGACATCTACTACAGTATGCAACAAACGAAGGGCTTGTATGTTCAAACCACACTTTATCAAACAAGGTACGGTGGCCTTCTCTGCCATTTTCTCCTTTATTACTGGTTTATTCATCGAGTTTTTGTAGGCAGAGTCGTTATACTTTGTTTGAGAAGTTAGCGTCCACTTCAGAATGTGAAATGCACACCTATACAGCCTCTGTAAAGCAAGGCCCTTGCTAAAAGCACATACAAAAGGCAAATTCCTAGTCTAGGAAAACCAGACACTTCATTTTAAAGCAATTATCCACTTAAACAAAGATAATTATGGGGAATATATTACATTTCTGCCAATAAACCCTCCTCAATGTTACACACTGGACATTTCATGCAGGTATGGAGAGCTGTTTCAGGCAAATTCCAAAGACATAAAGCTCTGCACATTAGGCTACTATTTAAAAACCACACAGTCAACTTCAAATTGACAGATTTCAACAAAAAGCCCCAAGAAGATTATCATCATAACTATGCATTCAGCGACACGATCAAATCAAGAACACTTTCAGGTCAGATTCCACAGACGTCCGGAATAATGAGTACACTAAAATTGGGAGCTATCGGGAAAACTACAGGAGGCTCACAGAATATGTTGGATTGCTGGAGGCAAAGGTAGAGATAGGTGTGCACACATTTGCCGTATGATTGTTGTTTCCATACAGTAATGGTCCCTTCATCTCAAACAACCTCTCAAAATTCACAGCATCTGCAGTTTACCAAGTGCGGCGCAATAAATTTAGGAAAATAAGCATTCTGGGGCTTCTGTGTGGGAGCAAATAACTTGTGAATATGAGGCACCAGAGGAAATGTGTGTTCAATCTCTACACGGCTCTGGGAAAATGACAGCAATTTTATTTTACTACAAAGGTTTGCACAGCGTCCAGAGCACGAACCGATACGAGATGTTTGGGAGGAGGCGCACATCATGAATGCAAGGCAGGGGCGGAAAATATCTGTGAAAAGAATCCATGACTTTATCATGTCAGCATGGAAGCTGAAGAAAAGTGTGTGAGAAGGTAAACAATTTCAGTTTGTTTGAAGACAAGAGGCGAAGAATTTTAAAATAAGAAAACACTTATGCCGTGGTTTGGTACAGTACAGTACAGTACAGTTTGGAAGGGTAAAGCCTTGGGTCAGGCTTGTATTTTGACTGAAAACAGTACCTTTACTTGATAGGTGGGGTGTGGGCTGTGCCGCGTAGCATGAATGGCAAACGGTGACAACAAACGACAATGGAGAACATCCAGTAGCTCTTTTTTTCCTGGTCGGTTTGTGGTTGTTTGTCGTCAAGACGTCAACCATTGTATGAGAATAGACTGTGTGCATTGAAGAAACACCGGTCACAAGGGTGTGACGTTTTTCTATCGGCCAATGAGCTGACTCTCCGCCCTGCAGATCAACCGTACCATTTCACCCTGGTGCCCCAAGGAAACGGCGCCAAAAATGGAAAAATCGATTTATTGAACGACGCGTGTCTGCCTCCACTACACCAGGTGGCGATGTGCTCCATTTCATCTTGTTTGTACAATAAGCATCACCTAGAACTTATGCTAAAATATAAGGCAACTCCTTATCTTCTTGTCACTAAGGGGAAAACTTGGACTTTGTAAGGTAAAGAGAGTGATCAAAACTCTCAATATCTATTGAAAACATTTACATGTTCCTTTAATCGTTGTTTAAGCATTTAGCCCTGAGGGATTTATTAGACGAAAACAGTTAGACGATTTAGACGAAAACAGCGTTTAAATTTCAGCGTAGTGAGGGAACAACAGCGTCCTCTAAATTCTACAATTTGTCGCTAAATACTTTTCCTGCCGACAGGCAGAAGTGGCCTCGTTGTCACAGACAACAATTTATCTGACGGCTAGCTGTTAGCATGTTGGGCACATTTCATGTCGTTCTACCATCCATTCATTTCCAAAATATCTAATTCTTTAGGTTGACAGACCATACATTATTTATTCTCGTCAGTCCGTTCTTCTTCTGTGTGCCTGCTTCTTGGGCCAAAGGCCTGAGGCAGGAACTGTGGAGCATGCGCAGAGTCTGACTGAACATATACTCTACATGCAACAGTAGTTTGATTCAGTCCAATTTTATTTTCTTCAGTCTGAATAACATTTCCACATGTATTTTAAGTCCTTGTTTAGTCATGACGAACACAAGAATTCATCTTCCTCTTACGTCACACAGACGCACCGACTGTCATCACGTCAATTGATACCTAAATGATGAACAAGACACTTTTTGTGAACCTCTGTTGAGACATATTGACTCATCAGACGATGACATATCTTCACAGAATGAAGAAACAATCCTCTTTTATGTTAGTGACCATTTCCCATTTCCATTTTTATAGCCGGAAAAGATCTGTTTAAAAGCCACTGTCCGTTCTAATGAGATGTCACTTGATTTAGGGCGAGGCCGCTTGAAGACTACAGTGTTTCACACAGGCCGCTCCCACAGTCAATAGAAATCAATACGGCCGATGCAATTATTAATACAGTCCTTGGCAGTTTGATGTGAATGAGACAGATGACATTAAGCCAGATTGATCTAGAGGGAAATGGATTTCATAAAGCACTCAATGCCTTCATTATATTCCACACAATGGAGAGTCTGGGGAGGCTCAAAAGCACGGACGAGGCAATTCTATGCTTCACAGTACGCTAACATGACGGGAAATTACACTGTTAAATCTAAACGTGGCATTATGGCACATTGTTAACGTGCGCTGTTACTTTTTGTTGTTAATCTTGTCCTTGTTAAATCAAACTGTGTTGCTGTATTTTTTAGCATTTAACCACTGTAACGTGGTATTTTTCCAGTCGCGTGTCACTTTTTACCAACCTTGCGGCGCTTAACAAGCCCATTTATACCGAAGCTTAACAATAATGATAATAATGTGGAATTAGAACTGAGGTGAATATGAATAAGTTGCCTACGGTGCATATCACATCTCTGAGGGAGAGCGAGGACATGTGTGTGTGTGTGTGTGTGTGTGATGGGGGGGGGTGAGTCTCAGGTGTCAGCCCCAAATGAATATTCACCTCTGAGATGAACCTTGCTCCCTGCAGTCTCGCGGCACCAAATAACAGAGCATTAACGCTGATCAACAAAAACAGAGCTGTGTGTTTGCTTTGAGGGGGGTTTGTGGAAATAACCTCTGCCTCTTCAGCTCAACCCAGAGAGCACAGCAATAAACCCCTGCTTATTGTCCCCAAATCCCTGAAGCTTCATTAACAATCATATGTATGGATAGTGAGTGACAACAGTGAAACTCGGCGTCCCCGTGTTTTTTTCTGTGCGTCTGAGGCTTAAAAGCAGCAGAGGCAAACGCATCAATGTGTGCAAGTTAGCCTCAAAAATCAGAAGATGTTTAATTAGTTAGTTGTAGAGTTTGCTCTGCTGCCGCCAAGTGGTTGAATTCAATTACATTCAATTATTCAATTATAGTGCAGATCAGTGCAATTTGGCAGCGGTATGGATTAAAAAAAAAAAAAAGACTGAATTGTGAGCCGTTATTCTACTCACACTCAGTAATGTCAGTTTGGTAAAAGCCTGGGGCGGTGTGAGAGCAGTGATGGGTTTAAACAGAATGAGTCAGAGTGTGTCGTGATATACGAGCCGTCCGTGACTGCTGCTCTGCTGTGGCCGAGCAAACAGTGTGGCTGCTGTGACTCTGCACAGGTACAGTAAAGATCGTATGAGCGTTCATATCCAGGCACACTAACAGATGTGTGCAGTCGCGCAAATTAAAAATGGTCACCATGTTCCTGCAAACTCCTGCAAGCTGCCGACATTTCCGCCCCGGCGCTAATCCAGCGTTTACATTTAAATCCTGTGTTGATGAAGTCTTACTAAAACCCAGTGATTCCATTTCTGCTGAGTCAATTTCCCTGAAACCTTCTCTTGGACAAAAAAGGTCTGAAAATCTAATTAAAATAGGACAATTTGCATTGTGATTTACATTAAAATGTAAGGCAGCAACTAATTGGCTGATTCATCTATTGATTATTCCTCAGTGATTAGTTGCATCACAACGTCAAAAATAAATGCTGACCAGTGTTTCCCAAACCTCAAAGTGATGATGCTCTCAAATGTATTTTGTCCACAAACCAAAATGATCCCAAAGAGCAAAAAAAACACACACAAATCACATTTAAGAAGCTGCAAAATCAGAAAACTTGTTCTAATTATATGACAAACATACTCCTAACAAATTAATTAATTAGTTGGTGATTAATTTAGTTATTGATTAATAATAGATGACTTGTTGCAGCCCTATTTAAAAGCCTGTCTGATCATTTTGAGCTTTGTAAGTATAAACTACATTAACACCATCATCCATACTTAATTTACATATGTATAACTGATGTTCCATTCAATTGGGAACTGTTTTAAATCAGTTTTGATTTAAAATAGATTAGCTGAAAGTAGGTCAGGTTTGCTTTTAACAAAAGTCAGTCAGTCATCATCTAACCGCTTTATCCTCAACCAGAGGGTCGCGGGGGGTGCCGTGCCAATCTCAGCTACATCGGGCGATAGGCGGGGTACACCCTGGACAGTTCGCCAGTCCATCGCAGGGCCACACACAACTAGAGACAAACAACCATTCGCTCTCACACTCGCTCCTACGGTCAATTTAGAGTGTCCAATTTACCTAATCCCCACATTGCATGTTTTTGGACTGTGGGAGGAAGCCGGAGAACCCGGAGAGAACCCACGCACACACGGGGAGAACATGCAAACTCCATGCAGAAAGGCCCTTGTTCCAACCGGGGCTCGAACCCGGGTCTTCTCGCTGCAAGGCGAGAGTGCTAACCACTACACCACCGTGTGGCCCCTTTTAACAAAAGTTTTTTAGTTAAATACAACAATGTGTCAAGAATCAGAACTTGTGTCTTTATTCCAGACGGAGGCAACATGTATCCCCATGTGATAAGTGTGACTGGCGGCGTTATCACTCAGCCCAAACACCATTTTCACTACAGACTAAACTTGGATAAGTCAGTGGCAGCTCGCGTTTAAATGAGATGTTTTAATGTCAGCACAATTCTAATCTAAATGATAGCACAGCTGTAATTATGTATCAGACGCTCCGTTTCAAAGATGAGAGAAGAAAAAAAGCTCAACATCACTTTTTTTTTAATCACCAGTGTCTGAAAACATGTGGAACAGCACTAATAACACAGCAGCGCTAATAATTCTTTAATTAAGACGCTGAAAAGAAAGGGCAGAGGGCGCCATCATGCTCCCCTCCCCCTGCTCACGCTCATGTGTTCTCTGTGTCATACAAGTACAACACACACACACACACACATTTGCACAGCTATTCTTCTGAGGACACTGCATTGATTTCCACTCATTTGTTCTGAACCACAACCGTGTAATGCCCAACCTTAATCCTAACCTAACCAGTGGTTCTGCCTCATAAGGACCAGGTTTTGGTCTCCATGAGGATTACTGGTCCTGATAAGGTCAGTTTTTGTGCAAGAAAATGTCCTAAAGAGGTAACAAATACAAGAACAACCAAACACGGTTCTATGTTCTTGTATTTACTGTACAAATTAACTGTATAAAGGTGGAGTTTATGCCTCAATACTACTGTCACAGCATTTGCTGCCACATTCATTCGACTGACACTCAGCATTGACAACATCAATATGCACCATTTTAACCATTTTGTGTTGACGCAGGCTTTTGCGCCACCTACTGCTCATCTCAGAGAGCTACGACCCAAACTGGCATTTTCTTTTAAAATGGGGTTTGACTTTTCCAATATATATATTTTATTTGAAACCCGGTGACACCGAGGTTATAGAGCTGCACATTCAGCCATGTAGGAACACGCGGCAAAGGCAAACCACAATTATCAGACTGTGGTGTAAACACTGCTCCTTTCACCCGCTCCGTGGTTGAGATGTTTTCAGGGTTAGTCCTGCCACAGCATCTCTGCACTGCATTTCAATCTCCTCCTTTTCTCTCCTCTACAGATGGGAGCAGAGAGCAGCTGGTGAAAGGAGATAAAGTCGTGTTCTGAGTGCTTCACTCTTCTCGTCTACCTTTGCACAGCACAGGCACGCTGAATACCTGGGAGGACAATAATAGAAGCCAGAGAGCCAGAAAGTAGATTAAGGCAAGCAGAGGTGCTCATTCCCATTACTGGCTGAACGTGAACGCTGTGAACTGGCGATGTTCCCTCCCTCTGTGATTCCTGCGGTCTAATCACGCGCACACACGCAGCTTGATTCCACTCGGCCAGCAGGTTCCCTGTTTTGGTACGAGCGCCTGCAGAACTATGTACTGATCATCCATTTCCTCTCTCACTCCAGCGCTGAATAAGTCTTTCATGATATAACTCTGAGGCAAACACAAGCCCCCACCCCCACCACACACACACACACACACACACACACACACACACACACACACACACACACACACACACACACACACACACACACACACACACACACACACACACACACACACACACACACACACCACGTCTTAATGAAATTAGCTTTTGCTTCACTGGAAAACGGTGCTGGTGGCAAAGCGAGGTGACAAAGAAGATCATCTTCAAAAGGTTACTCCCCACTTTCTTTGTTCTCGCTGCCTTTTCTCCCGCAATCAGTGCAAGTTCATCTGTGGCCTAAAGCTACGCTCAGAAATATGAAGGAGGCTTAAATTACTCCAATAAAACATTTTTATATGATTCCAGCGCATGAAGTGAATATTGAGAATGGTATAATATCTCAATAATCACATTCCTGTTTTTAATATTTTATGTTTAGCAGTCATAAGAGATCTATCCTCAAATGGCTCATAATTATGTGGATGGATGTCGGCTCTCCTGGGCTCATTACGACATCAGTCATGAAATGTGGCAAAGAAAGAAAAAAAAGAGAAAGATCTGATTAAACTTTTGCTAAATTGTAATTAAAAAAAGGGACATTATGAAACAGATGGGAGCAAACGCAGGATATGAACAGCCACAAAAACAGCTATAACACAACATGATGCCGCTGAACGAAAAACAACTCATTATCCTGATCAAAAAATTATTAAAGCAATCCATTAATTATGAATGGATTACTAAATGAATCGTCAATTATTTTGACAATCAATTAATTGATTTGAGGATTTTTCTTTTTCATTATTAAAAGAAGTTTTCTGCTTTCTTTGCTCCATACAACAAAATATATCATTTTTAGTATGTGGGCAAAACAAGACATCATCATTTCCAGATTTCATAAACACGGATCAACATTTTCTGACATATTATGGACCAAATGATTAGAATTGGGCAGAATTGCCCAAAGTGGGGCCCGAGGGCCATAAGTGGCACGCAAAAGGGTTTTATCTGGCCCGCCAGACTTATATTCAAAAAAGTAAATAGGTATTTATAGTAAAAAATGTGTGTATAAAACATAAAGGCAGAGCCATGAATGCTACGCAGGAAGTCGGCTCCACTCCATGTATCCCACTGGTGGTCAATTGGTCTAACCATATTAAAGCTAAAAGGATATTTAATTAGGGAGCCTGGGATCCCAGTACTAACTTGCTTGCATCAATATAATACAATACAAAAGGTGTTTATTTTGGTCCCACAGCCCAGTATGAGGTTTCCATTTTGGCCCCGTCAGGGGACCAAAAGATTGGCTGGCCCTGATTTAAAGGCTACTGCAGTTCAAAAACATGGCAGTGCTGAAGAGTCAGTTACTGAACATCTGACTTTATTGGAGCAGACATGTTTGGACCCAGTGGACTATAAATGACCCTGTGGGAGACAGACCCTCCCAAATGTAGCCTTCTGTTGATTAGCACATCCTGTCACTGAAGCAATCACCTCACACACTCGGATCCAGAGCTGTTATTGGATTCATTAGTCCTTGTCCTGGGTCCAGTGGTTTATACGATCACCTACTGGCCACTTGGCAACTGTCCTGGACTTCGTGCTAACACTTTACTCGATAGTGAGTGAGGGCATCTCCTCCTCAGCTGAGGCAGATGTTGGTAAACAAGCAGGTCGGCGGTTGAATTAATCTGCACCTCTGTATCAAGGAGGATTTTCTTTAACCGCTGTTCATATGAGCTGAAAACCTGGTGTCAGAAATGAGCACATATGTGCGGCGCAAATGGGCGATTTATCTTCAGTAGCCTTCACTGTACTGCCAGAATGAGCCGTTACTATAGCAACAAAAGAGGGAAAAGTCATTCATATAGCACAATATCTGATCCAACGGCAATGTCAATAAATATTTGAAAGATTATAATGGTCCGTCTTATTCTGGTGGATCAAAGTTTAGACGCGATGTCCTTGTAACGGTTTATGTCAACCTCTTCCCGACCTCTCATGTGCTTCATAAATGTACTCTCTGCTCTTCAAAACAGGGGTAAAGACAATAAAAAATGTACTTAATCTGGAGCAGTGGTGGAGTCTGCGCTGCCAATTATCAGGCTATAGAATATATTGGCTGTTATTTTATGTTGCTCTGCAAAGGGCTTCAGAGTGCACAAAAAGTGAAGGATTTCTTTTTTTTTTAGAATTTAAAAATAGTTCATATTTTTTCCACTATCATTTTGAATTTACTGATGCTTTCAAAACTCCTGTGAGCCGTGAAACTCGATCCTCAAGTGGATGTTATGAAAACATATTGCTGTTTTAGTTGAACATAGTTCAGAACAGTTTCACTCAAGTAAAGGAAGAGTTTCCCAAAAGACTATTTCTTTACATTGACATGACCCGCAGGCTACACGGCTACATTCATCCAGTTTTCACAACTTCATCATTTGAACACTTAACAAGTTGTTTTCCAAGATCCAATGGTGTAAACACAAATCCATGAGAACTGGACGTGAACAACGTAAAGAAGACAGTAGATAGTTGTGGTATAAAGCTGCAAAACAAGTTGCTGAAAGTACTGAGCTTCTGTCATGAACTGAGCTTCTGCAGTGAGTGACTGAGAGGAAGACATGTCTCCTCACACACACACAGAGGCAGAAGCTGTCTTCATGAGTGAGGGCTGTGAGGATTTGGGAGAAAACTTTTCATTCGAGCTTCTTCTTCTTGGTGTTTTCAGCAAAGGGAGGCGGGACAGTGACATCAGACTTTTCACACTCCTCAGGTGAGACTGCAGATCTTTCTGAAAGGACAAGGTCCATATTCCAGCCACTGGCAGCCATTTCAAATCTTGCCCCATCAGTCACGGTGCCAGGCAACAACATCAAACCCTGCTAATGTGGAGCTGATAGACTTCTGGCACTTTTCCACTACACAGGTCAAGCACGGCTCAACTTGGTGCTTTTTTTACTACCTGCTCTGATGAGGTTCCACGAGAGCTGAGCTGATACAATACGTGACATCATCAGAGTGCCGGCTACTGATTGGTCAGAGAGTGTCGTCACTGGAAGAGTCATGAGAGCGACGTACGACACAAGAATCAAACCGAACAATGCCAAACTGTGGCAAAAAAAAAGACTTAAAAATCCTGAAAACATGCGCTAATATCCAACATTTAGCAATGACATTTCTAAAATCTAGAGTCTGTCGTATTTGGTGACAGCATTGCTGAAAGCGGCGAATCATTTCATTTCAGCGACTGTGTCAGACGGAGCAGTACTAAATGATTCAGTTCTTAATGAACTGAGTCTAATGATTCAGTACACCGAAAAGAAATGCTTTACAAGTCACTCGACACTAGTTTGTGTGTGTCATGGCAGTTTCATGTAGCCGTGCTATGATGACTCCGCCCACATCAAGGAGGTACTACAGTAATGAAAAACCAAACGCAGAGTCGAGGCGAGCTGTACTGGAACTGTGCAGTGGGAAATTGCAGTATGTAATGAACTGAAGTGTAAAAGTTACGCACTACAGCTTTAACATGGATCCTGGAAAACCAAATCTGCTTTTGAAGAACTGAAAAAGCCTCTTTGATGAGAGGTAAAACTATGACCTGGATTTACGAGAATCTACACTGACAATCTGCTTTTGAATGTCATGTCATATAAATTAGAGTCATGAAAACATGACGCACTAAATTATGCTTCTATCTACTTTTTTCTGTTGTTTTTTATTCCTCTGTGTTTTCTTTCTCTAACCAGCTGTTTGCATTAATTGCTCCTCAAGTTGCCACTGTCGGACCCACATCCAGACTGCTCATACATCCTGAAATAGTCCATAACCTTTCTAATAAAACACTTAAGCTATTCCACAGGAAGACACCCAGTTACTCTTCCGAGTCACACGTCTGCATGCTGAAAAACAAGTCTGCTGTCGTTTTGATGGCAATCACTAACAAACACCAGGCAGCAAAATCTGCTTCTATCAACATTTAAAGTCCCAGCATGAGGAAGCATTTGCACTGTCAGTGTCTGTTTTTTTGTCCCTCATGGATGACACGCTCTCCGTCTCTTTCTCTAACCAGCTGTTTGCGCTAATTGCTTCTCAAGTCGCTACTGTCAGACTAACATGGCACCATCCTAACTGCCTGCGAATTGATGACAACAATGGGAATCAGCGGAGACAATGGAGCGAGATTACGTGCTGAAAGGGCTAATTCCTCGGAGCGGCGCGCATCGGGGTCCGAAAAAGGACGGCGTCTTCTAAATTTGAGCCTTTTTCATTACATGCTAAGCAAATGCAACAGCTGTAGAATTTAATCCTAAATGAGGGTATATAGCTACCACTTAGACCATCTGGCTCGGCCGGGGTATGTTAAAATGAAGAATGAATTGGCTGCGTGGAGCTGATGTGCACAGAGTGAGGACGATGCTTCTCTGGTTGTCAGTGGCTGCTCGTGGTGCGGAGAGAGTTATTGAGCACAGCTTGAATGCTGACTAATGGAGGTTTGTCACCGTGGTCATTTGAAGAGAGGCAACAACGGTGCCCTCTGTCTGGCCCGACCACAAAGAAAAAAAAGGAAAAGCCTCAGACTAAATATCAACAGAGATGCAGACGTGGATACAACTCAACGAATCCGGAAGGAGAAAATTAATAACGCAGTGAATGAGGGAGTTTAAGTGAATAACAGATGAGGCACAACACCGAAGATGAATCTAAATGAAAGTATTATAGTGGATGAATGATGATGTCATACACAATTTAACCGAGTACGGTTATTTAATGCTACAGCATGGGTGATTAATCTGGCTCATTTTAGCCACCATTTTATGTGATTGTTGTTCCTAAAGTTCAAATTGAGTTTTGAGGTTTTTGGCACCTGATACTGGGAATAAAAACAGCCTGATCATTAACTTCACAGCAAAGTAACGCTGAATGAGTGTCTGTGTTTTATATGAGCAGATTTTAACGCTGTTAATTTATGTGTTTCTGACGTTAACAGTAAATGTGCTGCTGTGATCTTGGCCAAATCTCCCTCATAAAAGAGATTCTTTATCTCTATGGGACCAACCTTTTAAAAAATCATGATAATAAACTAACAATTTTGTTCTCAGAAAATGACCTTTATCTTTCCTGTTTTGGATAACCTGTTTCATGTATTAAAAGCTGCGGTATGTAACATTTGTTGTTGTCATTGTGCGACACAAGCTCTAACCACAGCTATACTGCGAAACACAGAGACAGTTGTGTGGAGCTCGTTGGCTATGTCAGCATGTGAACTGATTTGACTTGAATCTAATGAACATTCGTTTATATTTCCTGGCTTTCATGATCAAACTATTATCATTTATCAGATGGCGGATGAAGAAAAACTGACCGAACAAAGTGGCATCATGTATCAGCCCTGATTTCTTAAGATTAGCATCTGCAATAGTAAAAGTCAGACTGTGACCATTAGCTAATGTTAGCATTATTGCTAATAGCTAGCAAGCTAATTTTTCTGCATTTCTCACCCACAACAGCGACTAACTGACGCCGCCGACAGTCCACCTCCGTGTCCGTTTATATTCTGAAGTCACATTAAATCATGTGTGTTTCTGTGAGATCCAAAATCCCCGAAATCCCCTCCCTGATATCATTTGATTAAACGCAAACTAGATCGTCTGAGCGTTTCTCAGTTTCTTGTGTCTGTGAAAATCCTCTAGACCAAAATGTGGGGGGAAAATAATACGAAATGACTGTTTTCACATTTCTCCTGCTCAGAGCAGCTATCGTAAACTGTAAAATCAGGGCGTGAGGAGTCTGAACAAGTTGACGACTTGGAATTACAACTCGAGGTGGCGCTTTAATCGAAACGCCCTCCTCCTAACTGGTAAAATACGACCTCCGAGGACAACTGGAAAGCACTATTAGTCCGATAAATGGCTTTTGGGTTCAGTAACCCTTGAATGTGCCACTCATCACACAAGGGTTTGGCCTCTCGAAACCCGTTTGCCAGTGAAGGAATCAGAAAAACTCTTGAGCACAAGTTTTCTTTCAGCCAGTGTTGTAAATCTGCTTCGTAAGAAATGAATATTACATGCGATGTGCTTCCTCACCCAGTGTTTTGTTCTCTTCTCCACCCTGCCAGGCAGACACAAAGAAGCAGAAGATTGGGTTTGGCCCATCAAGGACATAATGGTGCTGGTGGAAGAATATTAGATCTCAGCTACAGCTGGGGTACAATGAGCATGTGGCTCCTCCACAGGGACTAACTCCTAGCACCTAATGCAATCAACCACACAAATCACACTTATGTACGTGTGTGTGTGTGTGTGTGCGCGCGAGCGAGCACGTTCACCCGCACACGCACAGCACACAAAGACTTCTCAGCGTGTCTTGCTCTAACTCAAATCATCATCACTCAAATTTGATTTGGATCCCGAGTGTTCTGACTGCAATTCCCTTTATTAAAACAGTCGGATACACATCGAGACCTGTTCAGAGAGTTTGGGTTGAGCGGCGTTTTGCGAAATGAAAGGACAATCTGGAGGAGCGGGTTGGGCGGGTGGGGGGAGGGCAACAGATGTGTGTTTCCCAAGCTGCTTGATGACAGTTTTAATAGTGATGTGTGGCTCTAATGCGCACAATGCACTCGTCGAAAGAGTGAGAGCATCTGTCATTTTGGAATCGGAGATGCAGTTACACATGATCTAACAACACGAGTCAAACTATCTTACAGTGCTTTCTGGCACCGTGCTCGCTCAACACAAATCATTACTGCTGTTGGCAAGTGTGCTCCTCTTTAATTAAATGAGCAAATAAGGAAGTCGCTGCCTGAGAGGAGACGTGGAGGAAGAAGCTCTTGCAAACTTGCTAATACAGTATGCTTCCTCTTACACAGCTGTATTTATGGGATTATAATGTGCGATTGGGCGTTGATGACAATTAACCTCCAGAAGGTGTTGAATAAAAACGTCTGTTTGACCGAGACAGTAGATCATTTTCAGGGTAAACACAACAAAGTGACCCCCATCGCTCTCTTGATTATAAAAAGCACACAACAACCCCCTGAAAAGTGACCGCATTTACCATGCATCCAATCCCATGTGCCAGAACGTCCATCTGTTGTTGTAAATTATGAATAAACCCATTAAAGTTTCATCACCATTAAATGTCTTCAGTTTTTTTCATTAATTATGAGACATTGGGCATTTTCACAACCCTATGAAAATTGGATTTTTAATTTGAAATAGAGGAAAAATCAAAAATCCTTTGCCAAGCTGTAGAGTCTATAGGGCTGAGTGCAGCTCCAGTGAAGCTCCTGCCTACATTCTGTACATAAATACTGCCACCTGGTGATATATCACAGGCACAGGCAGTAAAGAAAAAAAAGAAAAGAAAAAAAACCTGGGCTGTAAATCTGTGAACAGACATCACGCACGGATCTGATGCGAGCTTCGGCGCCATTATCGTCACATGGAACGTGTCCACCTTTAATTGGAGGAACGCTGAGCAGCTGAATACAGATTAAAAAGGTCACGGCGAACCGACCACCACGTGCACACAAACACATTTCCTGCAGACTGCAACCTCAACTTCAAAACCTGCTCTTTTTCCGTCCCCGTAGAGAAGACGAGTGCCCATAATGTGACTGTGTAAACAAATCATTAAAAGAGTAATACTTTCATCACACACACACACGCTCCATTCACTTTTGTTCTCCCATCAATCAAAATGGCTGCTTTGGGAGGTAGGGTTAATGGTATTATTCGTCATGCCAACCAAGGACAAGTGCACGCGTGCCCGTTGGATGTGATGTCTTTATTAGCAGACATGACAGCAGCCAACTCACCAGTCTCTCTCCCTCTCTCTTCCATGTGGAGCGATGCCAACCAGTTCAACCCTCGGGCTTGTTTAACCAACACACATCTAAATCCGAACTGAGGAAATAAACTCATTCCCAGGGAAAAACATGTATATTTTGCACATCCAAAACAGATAAAGAAGAGATAGAGAATGTCATTTCCTTGACGCCGCAGAACACATTTGTTAATATGCATAAAAACCGATGTTGGTGAGCTCAAACATGGACGTTTTTAGTGCCCATTTCAACTACTGCCTGGATATATAAATATAAAAAAAACGTATTTACTCAAAGTCTGCCTCGTGTTGGATTATATCAGCCGTGACACAACCATTTTTTTCTGGTTTGATTCATAACACAATTGGCTCTAATGGTGCCTACTGGTGCAAAGCTGCTGTTTATGTGGACCATTTTTGTAAGTGATGTTTTTGTGTCTACACCTGTTGTGTTATTTTATGACTCTGTTGAACTCGCTCGCAGTAAGATGACAGAGTGTGGCAGCAGCCCAGGCTGTATTTACACAGATCAGGCATCACTATGTGTATGCGTGTGTACTTTTATCATTTGTTTATAATTTGTGTCTATATTTACATTCAAACATAAGACAATGAAGTATCTATCCGTTTGTTCTGCACTGATAAAAACACCAATATCTAGGTTTTTTGAGTCTCAGCCAATTACTTATGTGATACGAGTGTTTAATCAATAACCGACAGGCTTCATTGTGTGGTGTTCTGTAGGAGACTGTGATCTTTAGATGGATAATGTAAGGCTTTAGCTGAGCAAACTTTAATCATCGCTCCAATATTCCTAGTAATTCAACATGTATATGAGCAACAGAGACTGCAGTTGACATTAGATCTTCACTATACTTCAGTTTGAGGTGCTGCCAGTGATCTTATAAATGTTGTCTACAACATAATGTTGACATATGACCTCTATGTCGACTTTGATTATACCATCTATAAGGTCAGTGAAGGTTCTCAGTCATCTTCAGCAGTGAGCTGGAGGCGACTGGACTTGCTTATGTTGGAAGACGTTTCACCTTCCATCCAAGAACCGTCTTCACGAAGAACTGAAGGAGGTTCTTGGATCAGAGGTCAAAGGTCTTGATGACTAAATTATCGTATATTAGCTTTAATAAAAGTGTATGGTTTTTGTATAGCCTTAGAAAAAGCCTTTAATATGTACTTTTGTCTTGCTTTACAGAGGACTGCCATTTTGGAGTGACACGTTCCTACAGTACAGCCTGAAAGGGAAGTGTGTTCCACGTTCTGAAGCAGAAGTTTACCATGCAAACACAGAAGAACAGCTCCGCCCACATAATCCCGATGCATGTAAAGATAAAATGAAAGAGGAATCAGATGACAGAGCGGGACATGAAGGCCGCCGTATTCCCTGATGTGCTTAGGAAAGTGAGTGAAAGAGTTCTGCACTACTTCCTGTCAAAACAATGTAGGGCAGTCTGGGATTTAAAATATAATATTATATTTCATTTTAGAGGTTATACTTATACTATACTCTTCTTTCAGGTGGCAACTACACATGTCATAAAACAATGGCATAACAGGTAGTAGCTGCACTTGTAGTACATTGTAGTACTTGTACATTTGTAGAACAAATTAGATTTCCGTTATGAATTGGATTCTGCAGTATCACCACTAGATGTCACTAAATTTTATACACTGGACCTTAAAATGTAGAACGACAAAGAAAATAAAAACCTGCTCTGGTGCGTTTTCCAAGCGAGCTGAGCTGATACTAAAATGTGACGTCAACAGACTGCAGGTCACTGATTGTTCAGAGACTATCGTCACTTGAAGAGTCATGAGCGTGACGTCCCGACACAAGAATCCAACCCATCAGTTTTAAAAATGGACAAGAGCGCTACAGCAAGCGTTCATGGCTGCCGTCCACAAAAACACACCAAACAGTACACCATCTCCTCGATGTCCTCCATGTGTGTTTTGTGTTACGTATAAAACAACGTCACGGCACTTTTACAAAGTGGTGCTGTGACGGCCCCGCCCACATTGTACAGGTACTGTAATGTAGCGGAGAACGACGTGTCTGACACCAAACCGAGTCGAGTCGAGTCGAGTAGAGCCGAGAAGTGCTAGAGCTGTATAACGGAAAAGTGCCATGAAGACACTGGAGAAATGCATGTGTGTGTGTGTGTGTCTGACAAACAAACAACAACAACAACAACATAGTCAGCCCTCATCTGGCAGAGTGACAGTGTGAAGAAAACTATTTGGGAGGCTACGACCAGGAGCGTACACCACATACATCTACTTTCTATGTCCCCAGTGTATTACATTTGCATCGCTGTTATTTTTACCCCCACATTCACAAGCATCATGAATATGACCTTTATGAATGTGCTGTAAAAAAAAAAAGTAATTACAAGAACAATGACAAGGAAATTAACAAGGAAAGACTGCTGTCTTATTTTTAGAAATATTAAATACAAAGATGTTGTAAATGGAAGTGAGATAGAAGATGGAGATTGCCCTGAAATGATTGACTATCCTTGGGCTCTGCTTTATCAACAGCACGGGCATCAATTCCTTTTCCCATTGGAAAACTAAAAATAGTAACAAAAATGAAACAAAATGAAGACAACAAACACACACACATTGGTCATTGTTTTTATGGCTAAAATGGCAAATTATAGAAGGTTTTTCCATTCATGTAAACAGGATATTACCATAGAAATGGCCTCTTTTCTGCACATGTGACGGCCAAAGTGGGTGAGTGGGGGGATGGAGTTGTTAATCCTGTGCCTCTGAGCAGCTCCCACCACCAGCTAACATCCTGGGAGGACGCACACAATAATAACCCAGAGACAGTCGAGCACTGGTTCTCAGGTGCGACGGCTGCTGCAGGCTCAAAGTCAGCCGGTGAAAACTGGCGTTTCATTCCTCCTTGTTAATATGCAACTCTGGATTTCTCAGCGATTTAATGGCCGCCGAGCGCGGCGCAGCGGATCCCGCTGATTGCTGGATTCGTGTTTGAGAGAAAACCACAACACATATTGCAGGATTTCAGTCATGCTGTCAGGAAACTGCACAGTCAAAGTGCGTTTTTATGTTACAAAAATGGCCCTCGGGAAACTTAAAGCTGTTTTTCTGATTTTTCTTGGAGCTGCATTTTGAACCACGAGCTGCACTTTGTTCTGAAACTATATGAGCAGCCGTAGAATTACACAGAGCCCAGGGTAGAAGTCACACCTGATTATTGATAAAGCCATAATTCCCCTAATCTTAATCAGATTCATTCACTGATCTCATTGAACCTCGTTAGGTTTGACAAAAGCAGACCAGTGTGTCAGGTGATCGACAGGGAAACTGCAGCGAGGAACCAATAAAACGTCACTCAGGGAAAACTCCAGGGATCCATATCGATGATTGATAAATTTGACTGCTGTCACGACGCAGACACACCTACACACAGACCTTGTTATGCAGCTCTTGTTGGGATGTCAGCTGTCTCTGTCTCTTCACTGCACGTCTGACAACTGCTTTAAGCAACAGCCTATTTGAATTCCATCACGATACATGAGACGCGCACCAGAGAAACAACTCAACCACAAACCAAACTAAAAAACACTTATATTTAAGGACGGCTTAATATCTCATTTCAAGGCTAATTACGTCACAAGAGCATGTTGCCTGTGTTTAGTGTAGCACTTACATTATATTTTGGGTTTGCAGATTGAATCCAATGTCCAGTCTAAGGATTTTGGCCGGTATCGGACCCATACTGATAGAGAGTGTTGTATTGGCTGATTTCTAAACTGCCCAAAAAATTCCCCATATGAAGCAAAAATTATTAATCAACTGAGGAGAAAACTGCATGACCTCACAGATAATATATAATATAATAATATAAGTCAAAGAACTCAAATTGTGGAACAATTGCAATAATATACTGAAAATGCATCATTTAACAGATATATGATGGAAGTGAATGTGTCACTCTTTCTTCTCTTCCAGTCGTTTCCTGGTGAGTCTGAATAATTTATATTATAGACTATGGGTAACTGGAGTGGGAAGCTTGAAAAGTATTGTTTAATATTAAAGTTAAAAGACATAATGTAAAGAAAGGGGTGGGGCTTGGTGAGTTCCAACTCCTTCCAGACACAAAACAATGGAGTTATTGTTTCTTTCATTGTCTATGTTTGAGGAGTTAGATCTCTTATTTTTGCTGTGACTTGAATGTTTAATATCTCTTCGCCATTGATTACTTTGGTCTTTTTCTTTTAATATGTCTGAACAAAAATTAATTTAAACATTAAAGCAGAACCTGATTTCACTTTACTCCTCAAGTACTTGTTCTTTGCCGTTTCATTGCCTTTGAATGTGTGTGTGTGTGTGTGTGCGTGTTTTCTCCAAGCACATTTGCTAATGTTATTTATATCAGCATGTACATTTGCTGTTAGATGGATTGAGAAACCAAAGCCATTAGTTGATAATATGCTGTCTGTTTCTCGCCGGTGCCGATCTCTAAATTGCATTAATGTGGCACGCTGATGGAGGACACAGTTTGTCTTCCTTTCTTGTGTGTGTGTGTGTGTAAGTGTGTGTTTTTGTGTGTGTGTGTGTGTTTGGCCATTGTTCAGCCCTTTCTTGTTTGCGGCTGTGTTAATATGTCTCTTGTCAATTTTATGAAAGTTAATGTCAAACCAAAATTCCGGCTGAATATTAAATGTCTCAGCGATAGTTTAGTAAATTATAGTTTAGTGTCAGTCCCAAGTCATCGTTTAGTAAGTCGCCCAAAATGTGACAAAGTCAAGTTTAGTTTAGTATGTCGTCCAAAATGTGACGAAAAAGTCATAGGTTAGTATGTCGTCCAAAATCACTCAAAAAGGTCAGTATGACTTTTCTGTCAAAATTTGTACAATATACAAAACTATGACTTTTCTGTCAAAATTTGAACCACATACAAAAGTATGACTTTTTTTGTTAAAATTAGGATGACACACTAAGCTGTTACATTTTGGTACTTTTTGGGATATGGGACTTGAACTCAATCTCTACCTTGGAAGGCCAGTGACATAACCATTACTGCAATGTGACTGATACTCTCTTTGACACATTTTTTTAAACTATGACATTTTTTGTCAAGATTTGAATGACATTCTAAATATGACATTTTTGTCATATTTGTGTTCCTATCACTCCAGCAAAAAAGCCAGTCATGTTGGTAAAAACAGTCTCTTCATCATCATTTTTCCTCTTTGTGCAGATCCTGACCAAAGACTCAGTGACCGTCTCTGTGGACGGCGTGGTGTACTTCCGCATTCACTGTCCAATTTCAGCGGTGGCCAATGTGAGTAACGCTCACTCATCGACGCGTCTGCTCGCTCAAACCACCCTGAGGAACGCACTCGGCACCAAAAACCTGTCGGAGCTGCTGTCTGACAGAGAGGGCATATCTCTCAGTATGCAGGTGAGAGACATGTGAGCTGTGGAAATATTCAGTTTTGTCACGATTTGTTTGTTAGGAAAACAGTTGAACATAAAATCATAAAAATAATTGTCCATGGTCACTCACTGTTAAACTCATTTCTGATTTTGTGAGGGCAACAAAACAAATTCAAATCAAAACACAATTTGTTAGTTCACTAATCAAATGGATTATTTACTCCTCCTCGTGTAGTATGTCGTCCAAAATCACACAAAAATGTCATAGTCATGTCTGTCCATCTCTTCCACTCAAAGAACAGCCTATGAACAACCTCATTCATAACCATAAGCCAAACACTAACATTAACAACGCCGTAATTCACATCTCACCTCAACCAGAGACCACAAATGAGGTTCTGCCTCATTAGGACCAGGTTTTGGTCCCCATGAGGACTAGCGGACCTGACAAGGTCAGTGTTTATTCCAGAAAAGGTCCTAAAGAGGTGACAAACACGTGAAAACAAAGCATAATTGGCCCGCTGAAGGGATAAAACACTGTGTTCTCTGCAGGAATCCCTGGATGAAGCCACTGATCCGTGGGGCATTAAAGTGGAGCGTGTGGAGATCAAGGATGTGAAGTTACCCCAGCAGCTGCAGAGAGCCATGGCAGCTGAGGCGGAGGCCAGCCGCGAGGCCAGAGCCAAGGTCAACCACAGTTCATTCTTTCCAAATTCCAACCACAAGACGCTGGTTATGTGTGGGTAAAAAGTAAACTTAATAGCGTATGTACGTACATTTATGCTCTTTCAGATCATTGCTGCAGAAGGTGAGATGAAGGCGTCCCGCGCTCTGAAAGAAGCCTCTCTGGTGATCGCCGAGGCTCCTTCTGCTCTCCAGCTGCGATACCTGCAGACGCTCAACGCCATCGCGGCAGAGAAGAACTCCACCATCATCTTCCCTCTGCCCATAGATATGCTGCAGAGTTTCATGCCGAGCAAGTGACGAGTGAATCCTGTGAGGGTTGTTATTTTGCACTGATATTATATTATATTATAATGTTATTACAAGAACCTGCCACTTTATTAGGTACACAGGACAGCTCACTGAAACACGTGGCACCTGTGTTCTGCTGCTGAGGCCGAGCTGCTTTGAAGGTTTGACATGTTGTGCGTTCAGGACCCTCCGTCGTTGTGAGTCTGACGTCTGGAATCAACAATGCACTTTTACAGAGAGTGATTTGACGTCACTCTGAATTAGAGCTGAAACAATTACTCGATTAATCGATTGCTAAATTAATCGTCAACAATTTTGATAGTCGATTAATCGGTGTGAAGCTTTTTTCATTATTAAAGCAACGATTTCTGATTGGTTCAGCTTCTTAAATGTGAATACTTTCTGGTTTCTTTGCTCCAGATAACAAAGAAATCCTTTTGGTTTGAAAACAAGACTTTTGAGAACCTTATTATTTCCAGGTTTGACATTTTATGGACCAAACAATTGCTCGATTAATTGAGAAAATAATCGACATATTAATCGATTATGAAAATCTTATTGTTTCTTCTCTATTTTTATGTGATGTTTCAATTGCTGTGTTTTTATGCTTTTTTTTTAATTGCTTACTTTTAACTTTATTGAAGCATGTAAAGCACTTTATTTTGTCTTTTTAAAATGAGCTATATAACTAAATTTGACTTTTGATCTTAACGTGTTTAAAAGCATTTGAACAAGAACAATATTGAAACCTTGTGTTCCCAGTTTGTCAGCACAGCGCCACCTTCAGTATCATTACACTTTTATAGAAATGGTACGGTCTTTAGAGTTTTTTAAGGGAGTGGGGAGGTCCTTATTTTTAAACTTCACAACTTACAGACATGAGTTAAATGACTATATAGACTATATATATATAAACAATCACAATTAGTCAAGACAAATATCTGTTAGCTAGAGATTAAAAGTTAGAAATGTGTCATGATAAGTGGTGTTAAAGACAAGAAATTATGCAACAAGTAAATGGAAGAGTAAAAGTCACTTAAATCACCTTTCTTTTTATCCCGATGCTGAGTTTAAATCACTGCCGTGTGATTGTCTGATTGGGTTTTTGCATTATTGAGCAGTTGAGTGGGGGTACCTAATAAAGTGGCTCGTGTGTTTTTATTTTTTACTATCAAATAAAAAATCACATGTATCATATTTATGTTTATATATGAATGCGTATCCACTCTGAGTCTCCAGTTGCATGTTACTTTCATTCATGGTGATTTTAATACTTCAATACAAAGTGCAACGATAATTCGTCCAGCTAAAGCTACAGTTGCAGTTCTGGAGGAAATAAATAAATACATACATGTATGAAATGCAAAAGAAATGATACAAAAGATGTAAATTATAATAAATACAGTACGGAACCTTTTTAAAGACATGCTTTTCTTATAAACACATCCAGAGGGTGGATTTCTGAAATACTGAATACAATCTTGACAACATTGAATCTGGAGGTGAACTGTAAACAAAACCTCATTTTTTTTTTGTTGTTGTTGTCAGTTTGGAACACACACACACAATCATTCAGTAAATGAACACGTCGTTGTCGTCGTCGTCGTCGTCGTGTCCACAGGACACAGAGGCAGATCAGTGCAGTCACATTGTCCCTGATGGAGAAATGAATGTCCACTTCTGGTTTTAACACAGTAAAAACTCCATAACCAGCAACTGACTTTACATTTGAGCAGAGTTCCGATTTCCTTCAAACTAATATTCTGCAGCGTATTTGTTAGCTGCACATTCTGTACATCCAAATAATGCAGGACAGACATTGTCTTGATGTAAACATGAGTAAAATTAAGTTGACGTGATACTTTGGATGATTTGTAATCCTCTGAGCACGAACAAAAGCAAAGGCGTGATTCTTTGTTCTTCAAACAATATTTGGCATCAAGGTCGATCCCAGACACGGTTCTGGTTCTGGAGTCTGAGAACCTTGGTGCTTTCTGACAAACCAGCCTGCGTTAACACCAGTTTAAGAGAAACCAAAGTGGGAGGACCTTAGCACTTTTTTTCCCTCCATACTTCCTGCTTATCTATCTTAATATGACACGCCCACTGATGATGTCACAGTTCATGAGGAAGAACCAACTATTTTTGTTTGGTTCCAGCTGAGACCCGACTTCGGAGGTTCGGAACCGGAAAGTGCCGGTCGGTTTGAAATAAGAACGTACGAACGAACGTAGCCCTGCCAAAACCTCAATATTGCGATAAAAAAAACACCTACATTTGAAAAAAAAAAACTCTCAAATATCGCTAAAACATTCTTCCGCGTTCACTAAGTGGTTTTAGACATGTCGATATAAAAGTTTTTTACGCAAAACGGAAACACTTTTTCCGCCTCCATCTTCTGTTGAAAACAATCATAGCAAGTAGAAGTAGCAGCGTTCCGAAACCATGGAAACGCAAAAATGCTCATCGGCCATTTTCCTCAAAGTGGAGTCACGCGGGACGAGATATTTTTTCACGAGAAAAATGGGACGTCGCGAGACTAGAATTACAGAAAAACACCCTGCAAATAGCAATTGTACTTTGTTGAAAATTCGCGAAGTGTCGCTTTATTTTGTAAGCAGCCGTAAGAGCAGGGGTGTCAAAAGTACAGGCTGTGGGCCAGAACCGGCCCACAGGATGAATTTGTTAAAAATGTGTATATTTAATAAACAGCATAGACGAGCATGGAATGGGTAGAATCTAATTAGAGTGTGGGAAACTATATTTTTCAGTTCCAGATACCTGGGACTAAAGGTTTAACACGCACACGTGTAAATGTTTAAAAACGTAGGCGTAATATTGTAGAAATTGCACTTGTTTTCTTTTTGTTTATCGGTTATTATGCTATTATTTTCCTGGTCCTTACTACACTTCAGGGTTAGAGAGACAGGACCATTTCTAAAAACAGAAAATGTGTGTCAAAATGTGCTAATGTGACATGATGAAGAGATGTTGCATGTGCATGTGCACAAGTTAAATACTTTTTTGCACCATTTATGGCTGATTTCGCAACACACATTTTATGATTTCATCTTTGGTGAGAGGGGGGAATGAACTCACGGCATAAATGTGAGTTTCATCTAAAATGTGAAAAAGAATCTCCTGCTCCGTGTTATTACTGTAGAGGGAACTTCACTCTGTGTCGTCACAACTTAAAGTCCAACATAACTGGAAGACAGAACAATACATGAGCAGGATTTCTTTTTTTACAAATTATAATCTAAAATATAAAGTGGTTTGCATTCGAAATGGATAGATAATACATTTCAGGTCAGAGTTGAAAACTGGTCGCAGACTGAGGTTCGATGAGTGGTTCAGTCCTTCATCGTGTCCTTCCTGCTGTTGCTGGTGGCAGAGACGGGACAGCGAAGGCGCTTCATGTGTTCATTGTTGCTACGTCACATTAATCCTGAGCGCTGGAGATGAAGGTGGAGGCGATAAACGTGGATATGAGGCACTGTGACCTGCTCGTTTTGGATGGTTTTTGCTTCTTCAGAGTGGAATAGAAAAAGAGACGATGAAAGGAACGGCCACTTTTTAGAAATAAGAGGCGCGGTCATCCTAACGGTAATTTCAGATTAAAATTGAGATTAAAAGTCCTGTGGTTTGTTTTTTGAAAAATAGTGTAAAACACTACATTATTAGAACCAAGAAACACATTCATCAAAGTTTTGTTGTCCTTTTTAAAACTGGATTGCTTCCAGATAAAAGAAAACAAGTGATAGCAGAGAGAGTTTCCTCACATTGATGAGTGGGAGTCATTGATGGTAGGAGTGTGGACGTGCAGGAGATCCTGATCCCGGTGGAGGTCGGTGGACGGGGGAGGAGCAGGGGGACGGACTGAGCTCGCCCGTCTGAAGACGCCACATCAGCTCCTCGTTGGTGCGACTCAGCCGCTTCTTCTCTTTGCTCTCCTTCTCCACGTTCACCTGCAGGTTTGCATTTTCCTCAGAGAGTTGCCTTTGGAGGAGGAGACGGGAGAAAAGGAAAACATGGACACCAGATACAGAGCACAGATTAACCTGGAGTTACAGTAACTCCTTAACCTAAACTTACATGTTTCATTGCACTCATGTTTCAGAGAACCAGAGTTAACGCCTTAACCTAAACTTAAATGTTTCACCTCGTTCATGTTTCAGAGAACTGGGGTTAACGCCTTAACCTAAATGTACATGTTTCACCTCACTTATGTTTCAGAGAACCGGAGTTAACTTCTTAACCTAAACGTACATGTTTCACCTCACTCTTATTTCAGAGCACCGGGGTAAATTCCTTAACCAAACCTTACATGTTTCAGAGAACCGGACTTAACTCCTTAACCTAAACTTACATGTTTCACCTCACTCCTATTTCAGAGAATCGGGGTTAACTCCTTAACCTACACATACATTTGTTTCACCTCACTTATGTTTCAGAGAACCGGAGTTATTTCGTCAACCTAAAGTTCTGTTTCATCATCCGTTTCACCAGCGATCTTTAAAACTGACCTGGACACGGCGACGTTCTTGTAGATTTGTTCCTTCAGGTCCTCGTTCTGCTGCTGCAACACTTGCAGTCTCTCCTCCAGGTACACGTTCTTTTCAGCCTGCTCAAAGACACAGAGCAGAGGATGCACAACATTAAATTCTTCAAATGACCAAATGGAAAGAGAACAGACAAATACACCAAAAACAAACCCACTCATGGAATGCAAGAGCGCCACATTTTGACACATTTACGCACCTCTATTCTCATCATTGTACATAAAAGCCCTACTTTACTGAGTTATGTTCATTATAACACATAGGAAACATGAGTTTTGTAATTGTATGCGCCATCATGAGTAAATTTAAATGCACAACAGCTCCAGATTCCTTTGTTGCTATGAAAGAAAGCAGAAATTTGAAGCCTACTATTTTCTCCAATTCTGTAATCTTCAGATCCTGCTGATGAATCTGTTGGTTCTTCATCTCCAGAACTTCTTTGAGACTCTTCAGGTCCTCCTCGATGTGTTTATAAGGCGCCAAGGCGTCCTGGCAAAAGCAGATAATGATAATGCTTTTAATTTATTTTCTGTCTCAGTGAGGACACTGTCCTGTGTCGTGTGTCACGTGGCTGTTACCAATATCTGCTCATCTGTGCTCTTGCGAAGAGCTTCCTCAAACCGCTTGGCTCGATCTCTGAGGCTACGGTTCTGGAACGTCAGCGTGTCCACCTGATCCTGTGGACCCGAGAGATGTTACTGTCACTAACCACAACATGTGCCATTCTATATGTCTATAAAATGATATCATCATATTAGAGAAGTGTGAACCTGCAGTGACAGTCTGATCTTCTCAAAATCCACCTCCAGAGACCTCCTCTGCTGTTCGTGGGCCATCTTCAGATCTAACACATGAGATAACAAACTTATTTTTATTGCAGCATCTTTTAAACTGCAGCGGAGCGACTCCCTAAAGGGAGAGTGACGTGTTCTTCTGTGTCGCTCTTACTCTTCACAGTCCTGGTGTGCTCCTCCTGCAGAGTAGCCAGCGTGTCGCTGTGAGTCGCCTCCATCTCCACCAGAGACGCCTCATGGTTCTCAGTCATCTCCTCCATCTGAGGGTAAACAGTTTAATACATACAGACAATAAAGGATTAGGTTTTAATGGGGACACACAGAGATCTTTTAGTGGGAGTATGATTCTGGAAAGTGCAGATGTTCTTAGCTACATTATTCTCAAAGGTTATTGTAGAATTATTGATCAAAACATCACCTTTAAATGCTTTGAGGACCACACACACACAGACACACCATCAACATGTCACACCTGCTCTTGCTGCTGGTCCTGCAGCTCCTCCATCTCGGCCCTCTGTTGGGTCTGAAGGTTCTCCATCTCGGCCGCGTGCTGCGACCTCAGCCGCTCCTCCAGCGCTCCCAGCTCCCTCTGCTGGCGAGCCCGCAGCCGCTGCAGCTCAGCCTCGAAACGCCGCTCCTGTTCCTCCTTCTCCCGCTGCAGTTGCTCCCAGTGTGCGACACTGAAAGCTGGGACACGGCGTGAAGACACAGACTGAGTTTTGAAATTTGGGTCACACACACACACTAAAAATGAAGCAACTTTGTTTCAAGACATTCAAAAAAAGTTCATTTACCAATAACAATTTGTGTATTTAATTAATTTGACTTAAAGGTCCAGTATGTAAAATATACTTCGTCAAAATATGACAGAATATAGACGTACGATCACCTGATTGTATGAATTGTTGTTTTTCTTTAGGTCAGAATGAGCCTTTTGTATTTATATATATATATATATATAGGAGCAGGGTCAGCTCTACAGAGGCTGCCATTTTGGACCCCTACGTGTTTACAATAGCCCACAAGGGACAAACTTAATATCTTTCGATCATTCGAACTGAAGGCTACACAGGTTCACAAACACAAGTGGAGGAAGAATGAGGTGAGGGACATCCAGCTGCAAAAGGTTGTTTATATAAATGTATGATTTCTGAAAAATAAGCCTTATATAAAGTACTTTAGCTAAGAGCTTTGCTTTCCAGTGCTGGCCATCTTCACTTACCCACTTCATCCCTGATTCTGGCGAGCTCCAGGGACAGTTCCCTCTCTTTCACAATGGCACTCTCGCTCTGAAACACGAACACACAAACACACACACACACACACACACACACAGAACAACCATGAACACTTTGGTGCAACTGTACAAAATGGCATTTCTTGCACATGACAACAGCGACAGTGAGTAAAAGGAGGGTCGCGGCAGTTGTGGCTCAAACTGAAGCTGCAGCGAAGACGAAAAGGAACGGGATTTCAAAATGAACAGTATGACACAACAGTATGTTTTAATGTTTCACCAATGTAAATGAATAAAGAAGGTGTTAGGAAATGTTGCAGATTTATTAAAATGATAAATAATAACAATACTCAAACAAATATATTCCGCCTGTATAATTGTTTTTTAAATACTGTGTTAAATACTGTGTTATTCTTATTATTCATCACACCTGTTGCTCCTCCCATTTTAGAAATCTTATTGTTGGTTTCTTCAGACTGCTTCTCCTTGGCCTTCACTTCAGGATAAAAACAGTCAACCCGGACACTTCTATGCAGATTTTACTGATTTTTACTATTCTCTTATGGCACTCTTTTACTCTTTGACTATTTGTATTGATTTTATGTCGCTGTGCTGTGTCAAACTTGACTTATTAGTGTATAGAAGCAGTAAAAGCACCGGTAAAAGAAATGTAATTAAAAGTAACGCTTTTTTTAAAAAATAGTCTACATAAGAAAATGCATATATATGTAAAGTATATACAGCAAACAAAAAGCAGACCATCTTCTACATCAGTGAATGTTAGATGTGTTTCCACCTGGGACTCTTCATGCTCTTACGACCTCTGCTTCACACGTCCATCAGTTAAATGACTATTGATCACACGTTTAAAACACGCAGCAACATGTAGAGGATTTATGCACAGTGCATATACTGGATGTGTATATATATATATATATATATATATATTTAATGGCTTGCAGATAAATCTCCGTGTAACAATGCAGCGTCTACAGGAGACGCAGTGAATGCGGCACAGACAGACAGACGGAGAGCAGTGGGTGAAATATGTATGAGTCAGTCATGAGTTTGTCTCGCAGAGATGATGTCATCCTCTCCGAGAGGTTTTACTTGGAGCTCAGTCATCAGGGAGGCATTGCAGTGACCTCATGGAGGAGGAGGAGAAGGATGGTCATTTCTTTTATGACTCTCCAGCTCCACCTCTGCTCTTCACTCTCCTTCTGCCAAAACAACGACTCCCGACTCCTCTGATCACCAGAGATTTATGTGTGACATGAATTCTAATTTTTTTTTCTAACCCTCACCCACACACGCAGCATCAGTCATTTTACGGCTGCACCTGGCAGCTGATTCATCTTCATATTGGTTGTGCCGTTGATTGTCTTTCAGATTCATGAAAAGAAGAAGAGCAGCGTGTGTGGGTGAAAATCTGGAGGGTTAGGGTTATGATATGATACAGGAGTGACAATACAATAATCAAACAACCCTAACCCTCCCCAAAATTTAATTCAACATAAAACTGCTGTCAAGAAAATGTCCATACTGATGCAGCATTTCAAAGAATCTATATAACATTCAGTCAAGAGATATCACAATATTTTAGTGTATCAATAAGAGCTGAAACAATTACTCGATTCATACTTGATTAAATCAAGATTTCTGTTTGGCTTAGCTTCTTAAATGTGAACATTTTTTTAATTTCTTTGCACCACATAACAAAGAAATCATTCAAAGTGAATCATTTGAACGTTTTCTGACATTTTATTGACCAATCAAGTACTCGATTAATCGATTATGAATATAATCGTTAGTCGCAGCTCTAGTAACACAACTAGAAAACAACTTCTATTATTTATCTATCAGCATCTTTCCATCTCACCTCATCATTTTGCAATTTTGGTTTTATAATGACAATAAAGACCTTTCCTTTCCATCTATCAACCATAAATAAGAAATAAACAGCATTACAGTTCATACAAAGTGAAGTGGTGAATGTAATACGTAAGATTTGTTAAAAAATACATCAGATTTTCCTTTTTTTTTCCTTTTCCAACATCTGATCAGATGACTTTAACTGATACCAATACTGAATATCATATTGTCTCATCCCTGCAGCTCATTATAGGACCAACATGACACAGACAAACATAATTAACAACATAATCAGCGAGGCTTTGGACTGTGGCAGGAAATGTTCAGGCTGAACTATTATTGTTTTTTTTAAATCAAATTCAAAACAAGGCATTTAGCAGGTCACAAAGGCTCTGATTCAATCCTAAAATGTTTATTTGCTCTGTGTTCCAAGCCAATGTAGCACACACAAACTTAAAGGTTAAAAGCAAAGTTAAACTGCACAACAAACAGAAATCTCTGTCAGAACTGAGTACAAACAGAAATGTTACCCACATTATTCAGCAATACACAGATATGCACAGAACATGCAAACTCCACCCAGTCAGATCAGGATTTGAACCGCACACTAGTGTTAACCACAACACCACCGTGGCCCCTGATTACTTAACAAACAAATACCACATTCAAGAAGCTGAAAAACAAACAATCTCTTTCTCTTAATTATCATTTCCTCCTGGAAAAGGTGCTCAGGCTTGAGGAGATCCTGTAACGACCTCATTAACATCTCTGAAGACTGAACACTACAAGTAATTAGTCCACATTCAGAGGGACAATAAAGCTCATGTGCGACTGCTTTTTTTAGATAAAGACACTCCAGTGGACACACACACACAGGAAAACTGAACACGTGATTTCTCGAAGCTGAGGAAAATTCAATAACGTGCATCCCGTAAGTGAAAGTTCCCCAAATACAGTCGATGATGGAACACAGAGAATATAATGAGACAAATGCAGGGGAGACGCCAGCATCAGAGTCCATGTTCATGTCATTTCAGCTTTGACTCAGCACAATCCTGCACGCACACACACACACACACACACACACATTCACACCTCACATACAAGTGCACATGAAGGAAAACAAGCCTCTGCCGCCTGCGCAAGATTCAGTTTACTGCCTTTTTACCGTTTGCTCCAGACAGCGCAGTGGGAGGAGATGGAGGCTGCAGCAGCAATGGCCCATAGCAGGCTAACAGAGAGCAGCAGCATCAGCAGCAGCATCAGCATCACTGAGCCGGCCCGGGGAGGCAGCAGTGACACATGAAAGTGTCAGAAAAACACAGAGCAAGAGGTAGAAGTGGGGGAAGGAAGGAGAAGGAGGGGAAGGAGGGAGGGAAAAGCAAAGCCTCACCTTCTTTCCTGCTCACATTTATCCTTGCTAGAACAAAGACGGCTGGTCCCAGCCCCAGCTCTGCTGCCCACTGATAAAACCCCCGCCCTGATTCTCTCTCTCTCTCTCTCCCTCTCTCTCTCCCACACACACATATATATGGACATGTGTGGTGCGTTGCATCAAAATAAAAAAAGGACAGAGTGGAGCAGAGGAAGATGGGGGAGGGAGATTATCAATAAGAGTCCAATTATGTGCTCTGTTGCTCAGGGGAAAAGAATGGATTACAGCACATATCAATTTCATCTGTAATCGGGGAAAATCCCACACTAACACCAAATACCAAAACTGCAACTATACAAACACACCACAAATGACACAAAGCACTTTACATCAACAGTTAACCTATAGGCAATCTTCATTTTCACCAACTATATAAACACCTGAGCAAAAAGTATTTCAAATTTGTGAAATTTGGGAAACACATCGCAGTTCACTTGGCCCGTTGGCACGAAAAATGGTTTCTGATTTTGTGACTTCTGCACAAGTATTGCTCCTTTATATCATATTATGAATACAACAACACATAAGAAGACAAAAAAAACACATTTTTTAAACACACATCCCCAGGATGTCCATATAAAGTGAGGCCGTGTGAACACTAAGGGTTAATATCTGGCTCATTTTCTGCATTTTTATAAACTGTTCTTCAATAATTTTGTGGGAACTGAATTATACAATTATACGAAGTTGTGTCGTGTTGTCTGTATGATCTTCAACAAAAACATGTATGTACAGCCAAAGATACTATGATTTAAAAGAGCAGCTTCTGTTAATATTAACATGTGTTTTGTACAAATTCGATGGACCAATATATGGACCTGTGAAACGTGCTATATAAATAAACTTTACTTACTACTTATTTATATACAAATAAATATACAAAAACTAATAATTATGATATTAATCACTGAAACTGTACTTATTTACTGCAATTCATTCAACAGTGCTCGTTAAGTAAAGGAACATATACCTGCATAGGTATTACTTTCAGGGATATGTGATATACGCTTGTGGATGTTCTGCCTGTAGCCGACAATCAATCTCATCAACCAGACCCAAGCACGCAGCTCTAATCAGATTAGTAATCTCGTACTCTGGAGACAAACCCGTGGGTGGAGCTGGAAAATGGATGAGATGGTAAGCAGACGAGCAGGAAAAAAAGGCCACGATGAGAACTCTGGATCCTCAGAAACACGAGAACTCATCGTCACTATATGTTGCACTGTATAAAACAAATGTATGTGATATCACTTTACTAAAAGTCACTGGAAATCCTCAAACACGAGCGGTGACGTTTCAGGTTTCACGTGAAAACAGAACACTACACTCTGTAGTTTCTACTCTGTAGTCGATGACATCTTTCCTCGTGTCTTTGCTTTAATCAAGTCTTTGTTTTAAGGAAGTCTGTCTTTTCATCTCATTGTCAAATAAAAAAAGCAGCACAAAGAGATAAAGGCCTTGCTTTTATAGGCCATCATTTTCCAAACCTTTTAAATTGGGACACACTTTTTTTTAAAGATAAACTCTCATGACCTCATTCACAATCTAAACTGTTAAAAGAGCAAATATGTGCATTATTCAACATTTTCTGACTAGACAAACAAGTCATTTCCATGATATTTATTCTACTGTTTGCTGAACAAAGGACATCTTCCGTTTATGCACAAGTTATTGAAATTATATATGCATATAAAACTGCTGTGAGAAATATCATTTAAATGTTCATTGGAGTCAAACCACAGTCAAGTGAGTTCTGTGCTCTTTGATATGAAGACTGTTGGGTCAAAATTAACTGTTTTTTAAATTATGTTTTTTTAATACTGAAGTGATTCTGCTGCCTTTATTTTGGACTGAGTCAATTACTTTATGAGCATGAGGGCCAAAAAAAGAGCAAAAATAATAATATTTTGAGAATAAAGTAGTTATATTACAAGGAAAATGTTGTAATATTAGGAGAATACATTTGAAATATTATGAGAATAAAGTCATAATATTTCAAGAACAATGTCGTAAGATTAGGAAAATAAAGTCATAATATTTTGAGATTAAAGTGGTAAAAATGATGAGAATAAAATGGTAAGATTAGGAGAATAAAGTCATAAAAATAGGAGAATAAAGTCATAAAAATAGGAGAATAAAGTCATAATATTATGAGAATAAAGTGGTCAAATTATGAGAATAAAATGGTATGATTAAGAGAATAAAGTCATAAAATTAGGAGAATAAAGTCATAAAATTAAGAGAATAAAGTCATAAGATTAGAAGAATAAAGTTGTAAAATTAGGAGAATAAAGTCATAATATTTTGAGATTAAAGTGGTAAAATTAGGAGATTAAAGTCGTAATATTGCGAGAAACAAGTCAAAATATTATGAGAAAATATGTCATATTCATGAACTTTCTCAGGATGCAACAAAAATAATATTACATCATTTCTGAAAAAAGCATCAACAACAAAAATCTACAAAAAGTAGAAATTGTCAGCATTTTTGTTTCCTACCTACCAAATTGTGACTGTAACAGACAATGATGAATTAGATATTAACTTTCACTAGATAAACTGTTTTTATTCACTAAAATATCAAATTCATGACAAACATGAGCTTCTTTAAATCACAAAAGAGCCTCCAAAAATCGTCCGCAGATCATAAATCACTGGATCACCATTCACAGCTGCATTACATTCATGCACATTCAGTCAGACATTCATACGGTGAATCTACCACATGTGCAGCCGTTTTGCTCTCATACTCTTTCATAAAGTCGGGGATCAAACACACAACCTGAACCAGCTGAAAGACGACCCGCTCTGACTCCCCGTGGCTCGGTTGTGACGTACCTTGTGACAGAAGTGCTGTGTGGTGATGCTGAAAACATCCAGACACAGCGACGCTTTCTTCAGCTGAGCCTGGAGAGTCTGCAGCTGCAGTGTCTGCTGCTCACAGCGTTCACGCAGCTGCAGGATAAGAACCCGGTCCAACTCCTGCCCGGCCCGGTCCACCCGAACAGAAGCGGACACTGCTGCCGTCCGTCCACGCACTGGTCAAGACACGGAAGAGAGTGGGAATGTGAATGAATGAATGAACGAACATGTACTGTTTTTAAAAGTGTTTTAAATCACATGAAACTAACTTTAAATCTTAAAAGCATTTCTCTATTTGATGAAATATTTGACACAAAATTCCAGTTCTTACACTTGCTTCCTGTCAAATAAATTGATTTTACAAATTCAACACCTAACCCAATGTCCAAAATGACCTTCTGGACTATTTTTTTTGCTTATTTTCACCATAAAAGGACCAGAAAATGTCCTGTAACTGAGTGATTTTGCCCATTTTTCCAGAATAACTTACAGATTTATAGATTACTTATAGATTTGAAATTACAACAGTATAACACATATTTACAATAAAATTGTCTCTCAATGTGCAAAAACAGGCCATGAGAATGGAAACTATGTACAGCTGTGAAACAGAGCGAGTGAAATTACCATAATAACCACATGTTGGACTTAAACGTTTAAACAAGTAATAATTCAAGAAGAAGTTGCACGAATATACGAATATGAATATTACTAACATAATCTAATAATTTGAATTATTACGTTTAATTTAAGTAATAATTATTTAAAAAAATATTTTATTATATTATTTATTATAATATTCCTATTATATATCTCATGCCATTCTGTATCCTGAGTTTTAGTAGCCCATATGTGTATGTATTCAGTGGACCTTTCTGTTCTGTTTAATGTTATTTGAAGCCCATGCTTATAATTATTCATAAACATGCAGTGTCATAATAACTACATGAAAACTGAGCATGTTATGGTCATTTAAAAAGTCCATGTACCACTACAACAGTTATGGGTGAGCGAGCTGACCGTGGCAAGATGGCCGCTCTATGCGGACGTTCGACACTAGCCTTTAAATCTATGACAACAACAGCGTGTGCTAAATCAGAGGCTACGAAGCCGCACAGCGAGCGCGAGTTAGCCATTAGCACCACGCGAGCTCATCCTGAGGCGAGCTGCTAAAACAACATTATTTCATAAACCAGCGCCACCTGTCGACTTTCAACAGCCTCCGTTTGTTAATTATAGCCCAAAAACTAGCCATGCCAAGAGCTTTCTGTGTTTTAAATGTGTCCTGAAGCTCCGGTCCTCGGGCTCCGGATTTACCTGCCGGACGAGTCACTCACTCTGTGTGGGTTGGGCTAATCCAAAATAGCACTTGGTACTTTCCTCCTGATGAAATTAACCATCGACTGTATGCAATTAAAATGGCAAAAAATCGAATATTCTTGTGTTGAAGGTTAAAATGTATGTAACCCATTGGTTAATAAGTTATTCCTCATACCTACTGTTACTGACTATTGTTCTCTGTTTAAGTAATATTACTTGATCAAGCCTATTCTAACATTCCACACAACAAAATATGTAATTAAAGTATGTATGATTTGTGCTGATATTGTATCGGATCAATATCGGTATCGGCCAATACTCAAGGCTGCAATATCTGTATCTATTTTCTATATATCTTCTATATCTGGAAGTGAAAAAGTTGTATCAGGACATCCCTATTTTTATTTCTTTTAAAGTGTCTTTAGTATTGGTGTCAGTCTGATATTGGTCGAAAACACTGGATCGGATATCAGAAAGATAAACTTGCAAAACAAATCCTATATATAGCATGCTTCTGTAAATGTAAATTAAAAAGCAGCAGCAGCAGTGTTTAGCTGCTTTAGCTAATTTCTTCTTTATGAGAATAGAGGAGAAGAATATGTGTTGCACAGTTGGAGAGTTATTTTATTTAAAATGGCTGTAGGAGGTAAAAAGCATGAGCACAAATGTGTTTTTTTAACAGCTTTGTAGTTTAAAATGTGTAAAATAACAGATACAAGAAAAGTGATAATGAGCCATCTCTACAATTCTATTTATATATTTACGACTAATCATCTTGTATGTGGACCATGAAGGTTTGTCTTTGTCTTCACTGCTCACACTGATCTGCAGTCACGTCCACGTCTGAGTGTCTGTCTGTCAAAAGGACAAAATGATGACTCGTCTGCTGCTGCTGCTGTTGTAATCTGACCCAGCAGGATTTCCACCGGTTAACAGCTACTGTGGGGCTGTTGCTATGACAACAACACGGCTGCCTTGGGGCGTAGTAATAAAGTGTGTGGAGAAAAAGAGACAGTGGTGATAAATTTTAACGAACGCACACGCACACAGTAGTGTTATGTATACAAGACTCACCTGGAGAATGAGGTTTGGGTGAAACCACCGCAAATCTTTTAGGGGAGGATGATTTTGGTGTAGTCGCCGCCTCTGCATCTTTCAGTATCTCTCTTCTCGACGCTATGTAGTAAAAAAAAAAATGTTTTAAATTACATCAATTTCAGATTATTCAATTGTGAATCCATCCCTTTATTATCTATTCCCTTAACCTAGAGGATTTTGTATTAAAGTCATATATATTATACTGTATATTAGTATTTTCCATACCTAAAATGTAAATAAAATGTTAATTTAATACAATTATCTTAAATAAAACCATGATAAATGGACAAACACAGGTTGTGTTCTTTGATGGCCACGAGGTGAAGCTGCTGCTCCACTTGTTCTCACGGGTTCTTGTCCACGCTGACACAGAAGTACAGTACACGTGTGTGGCCACTGGGTGATGCTGAAGATCCACATTAACCACAGAGACACTGAGCAGCTCCCAAGGAAACAGCTCACAGAAAATGTTGCATATGGTGTTTTATCAGCGATATGATGCAACGATAAGCAACAGTGAAGACGCATGAAAGAAAGAAAGACTTTCAGGTTCAATATTTATCTTCCTGAAATTAATGTCAAATGGAAAACTTAAAATTCAGTTTTCAGACGACAGATATTGTGTGGGAGCTCAAGTGTGTTTTATTTTCAGGTGATGTATGTGTGTAGAATTCAATGAAATTAGGACATATTTTGTTATTTTTCACGTTTTTGTTGTTGTCTTACACTTGTACTTTCCTTTTGTTTATTGTCTTTACCGACTTCTCCGACTGTTATTTTTAGTCTTTGCGCTCTTTATTTTCTGTGAACACAGGCGACTCATTTAGAGACTTGGACACAGAAACATCTGTCCGTAGATGTTTTGCTTCACATTCTGTGTATTCCATCTGTACCTTTATTTTTGTATGCTGTAATATTGTTCTGAATAGTCTAAAACCTAAATGTACAGATGCTTTCCTGGTCAGGACACAAGGTTTTTCATTTTAATGACCTTTAATAGCGATCATTCTACATTAAATAACCTTAGTACATATGTGAGTACATTTTATGTAAGTGGTTGTCATCAATATTCTGTATTTGGGTTTGGAAACTCTTCACAGATGCAAGTTAAAAAAAATCTAATGGATATAATTGTTCATTACAAAAATGATTTTGCTAAAAGTATTCACATTTACCTTGTGATTAGCTTTCAACCATTTTGTATTTGAAACAAACATACACAAATACAATGAGTACACTATTAGATTTAATTTTTTTTTATTTTAAAAACTGGGAACAAGTCTTTTGTCATCCAGTTCAGTCCTGGATAACTGTGGAAATGTCAGTTTAATTCTAGACTAAGAAAAATCCCCAACACAGACAGCATTTCCACTGTGAAGTGTCTTCCTGTTTCTGCGACTCAGCGACGTCACCAAAGAGAGAAGTCTTTACATTTTTTTTGCACAGAAATCACAGCCAACGTGTGAAGTGAAGGCTGTGACTGTATGTGTGGTCACGAGCTGGTGTTGGACGGTTGACGCCTTCCTGTTTCCTAGCACATATTCACTCACACACTCACCCACTCACATGCTCACGCACCCACTCACACGCTCGTACACTCACACACCTGCACGCTGACTGACCTTGAATTGGGAGTTATGGAAACAGCAACAAGTGTGTTGTTTTTGGAGCGAGAGGAGCAGAAAACCAGACGTGGATACATGAAAATGTATTTCAAAATAAAGCACCAAATACCCAACTAATCAAAATAAACATAGCAGCCACTCCATGTATCAAAATAAAATACATTTTCCTCCTTCTGCCTCTGGTGCCATCAGCGGTCACGTGTCAGTCTGTGTGTGTGCGTACGTACCCACAGGAGAGCAGCGTTGTGGGGGCAGAGTGCGGCGCTGCAGACTGGGGGCGTTTGGAGGTTGAGTCCTGCTGTGACCATGAGAAGCTTCAGCAGCCGCCGCTCTGTGTGCAGGTGCTTCATCGCTGCCACTGCTCTGATCTGTAGAGAAGGAGAGGTGACAGGGAACGGACACACGGTCAACGTTTGGAAAGGTTCATTTGAACGAGTGAATGAGTGCATAATTTAATTTGAATACTTAATTATTAGCAGGTTAATTGTTTGAAATGTGGTGAAATGTCCAGGGTCCGACCTTCTCTTTACTCAATGTCAGCGTAAAGATCCTCAAAGATTGACTCACATAAGTCAGAGTTTATTAATCTTTTTTTAAAAGATGACACACTAACTTAACCCAATTCACTAAAGAACTGTGACAGAAGGTTTTCAATTTCTGTAAAACCAAATATGACTTTATATACCTATATTTGTTAGATAATAAGTTAACCCTTAGAACACAGAGCAAGTTGCTTTTTTTCCAATTTCTATATTGAAAGATACATAGGCGATAAGAATGTGCAATATAGAGTTTCTTATTGCCTTTTTTTCAGCACATCCTATAGGAAACTGATGATCTTATATCCATATAAATATATGTATATGTATGTATGTATGTACATACATACATATATATATATATATATAACTAGTGTATATAAACACACCTGAGCAAAATCTACTCAAAATCTTTAAAATTAGACTGAATTTGTGAAATTTGGAAATCTGTCATCATTCAAAGTTCACTTGTTTTTATAAAAAAATAGAAAGAAAATGTATCCATTTTGTGACACAATTATCACTATAATGTGATAATTCCCGTATAATGTATTATCACCAATGTTAAAATACAGTGGTGCAAATTGACTGAGCAAATAGCGGTGTACTTTTCACAAAGGCAGATTTATTCCCAATAAGATCATTTATGCTCTCTCATCATCTTTCTCCTCCTCACATATACTTCACACACTGGTATAGTGAAGTTAGATTAAGATGGGGCCAGTAATGAGGTCACTCTAATTGTTATTTGTTTCATTTTCTACACACTTTTCTACACACAAAATTCCTCCAATTTCCGATGACATACCCTGGTATAAAGAATAAAACAGTATTTTGGAGGATTATCCTCCAAGTGCCACCAGAGGAAGCTTGTGTACCACTGCTGGTACACATACCACACTTTGAGAACCAAGGATTTGGAATCAAGGCTTCAAAATGTGAGTTAGTTTTGCAACTGGAGAACTAGCTCTGTCAGTGAATCACAGAGGTATGGCATATCTAAGGTGTTTTCTAGGTATCAGCCTTCTTCTGCTGATACCTAGAGTCGACCTTGGGAAGAACTGCGTAGCTGAGTTGTCTCTGTCGTCTTCTGCCCCAGTTAGGTTAGGTTCAACAAAGATATGATAAAGTGGATAGAATAAAATAGAATAAAGTGGCTGCTGTAGCCCTCTTTATACCTCGGTTCTTGTCTGACCTTTGTGGCAACAATAAAGCATTTCAGTGCTGCTCACTGGATATTTTCTTTTTTTCCACACACACCATTCTCTGTAAATCCCTGGAGACGGTTATGTGTGAAAATCCCAGTAGATCAGCACTTCCTAAAAATACTCCAGCAGCCCGTCTGGCCCCAACAACCATGCCACGTTCAAAGTCATTGAAATCATCCTTCAGCCTCGTTCTGATGCTTGGTTGGAACATCTACGGGCCTAAATGTACAGAGATGCTGCCATGTCATTGATATTTGCTTTTACAGAGGTGTACCTAATATAGTGACCAAGATTGTGCACATTAATATTTCAGTAGAGCTAATTTACTTTGATAACACTGAGGTGATTCTGGTTGCTGACTTGAAATTGCTTGACTATGGTCGTAGTCTTGCAGTTATTTATCTGAAATGTTTTAGATGTACCATGTTGATTTATTTTTGTGTTTTAAGGAATAGCAGATCCCTTTCCTTAGAGAGTAATTTTTTCTTCATAGACTCCAGAAAAAAAAGCAGGCAAACATCTTAATTATTCATAACAGCTGTTATTACGCCTGAAGCTTCTATCTGTAGATAAAAAAAGGCTTTGATTCATTCTGTTTCCAACAGGAAAACAACATCAACGGTTTTAGATTCCCTGTAAACCGTCAAACATCAACGTTATGCTTTATAGAATTTCATCAGGACAAACTCTTATCTGTTTCTCAGACAACAATAACTCAGCTTTTAGCTCTCCTGTGTCAGTCTAGCTCTAATTACTCATCATTAAGTATTTAACTCCTCAATCAATTACTTTGTAACGCAACACCCTGGAAGAAGGTAGAGAACGACAGGATTGTGCCTTAAAATCATCACGATTCTGGAGGACGATTCAAAGATGCTGCAATCGCATTAAAAACAAGAAAGAGAATCAAACTTTAATCACAGCTTCATTCAAAACTAGAGCAGATGGTGAAAAAAATAGTCGGTTAAGATGCGAAAGACTGGTGTAGAAACCGCCAGTGGTTTCACAGTAACGCGTCAGATTCATCTGTGAGAGTCAGATTACAGAGACGAGAGTGTGATTGGCTGTGAGAGACGACTGGAGACTGACTCACTGCTGAAGTCAGCCGGAAAAACTCAGAACAAATCCATGCCCTGCTGTAAGAATCCTGTGATCAGTGTTAACACCAGTGAGAGCGAGGAGGGCTCCACTCCACTGGTAACTCATTCATAACAATTCAGATGATGAGAAAAGAAACACAAGCATTCTGTTTTGGATTTGCAGTAAGGCTTTTCCTTATTGTATTTTCTTCTTCTATTTGCTAATAACTCTCATTTTATCTGATTTAGAGTACATTTTGTATGATTCTACTAAGAAAATGAATGCGTTTTTTTTAATTAGGCTGTCTGGAAAATTGAAAAATCTGTCCAAAAGACAATATTGGTCTTACATATGTATTATTGTTAAAATTGAATGTTATATGTTATGCTATACATACCACATTTTTACGCTATGTTACATTACATTATGTTGCATTATTGTAAGTATACTATCATGTAATGTTATCTTATGACATGGCATGCTGTTATTTTATATGCTATGATAAATTATGTTGTGCTATGTTATTTTATAATATTGTATGTTAAATTGTTATGTCATATTATATTATCTTAGCTCATGTTGTGCTACGTTATTTTATGCTATGCTGTGTCATGCTATGTTACCTTATATTGTGCTATTCTGTGCTATGTTATTTTATAATATGCTATGTTATATTATGTTAGCTTATGTTGTGCGTGTTATTTTATGCTACTGTATGCTATGTGATGCTTTTATTTTGTATACTTTGCTCATATGTTATTTTATCTTATGTTGTGCTATGCTATGTCATGCTATGTTAATTATATAGTTCTATGCTATGCTGTGTTATTTTATAAGCTATGCTATGTCATATTATAATATGCTGTTGTTATCTTATGTCGGGCTACGCTATGTCATGCTACATATTTTTATGTTATGCTCTTGTGTTATATATGCTATTCTGTGCTATGTTATGTTATAATATGCTATGTTATATTATGTTAGCTTATGGTGTGCTGTGTTATTTCATGCTACTGTATGCTATGTGATGCTATTATTTTATAATATGCTACGTTACATTACACGACCCGGACCTGAGACTGGATGAGCAGATGAAGATGAAGACATTATGCTAGGTTAAGTGTTTGATAAGTTACCTTATGTTAATCTTATATTATGCTATGCTATGTCTTTATGTATCTTATTCTCTATTTAATCTCATTTTCTTGTCACTGTGTTTGTTGTGCACAATCAAACAGAGTCTAGTTAACTGTAGCTATAAACATAAAGAAATAAAGCTTGTCAATATCACCACAGAACAACAGACACATGAGCATACACTGGGCTCACGCTCAAAAAAACTGCACAGATAAATAAAGCGTGTCATCAACAGCCTGAAGTTCATTACTGCATCATCTTCCCCTGAGAAGACAGACTCACTGTCAGTCACAACGTTTAACTGGAGCTCATCCTGCAAACATACGGCTATTTACGAACAGAGCAGAGTTTTCTGAGCCAAGAGTCTGACGGGAAACACAAGCTGCCAGTCATATTCAGAATATCCTGTCGGTACAGTACATCCTCCCATGGACGTAACACATGAACACGCTCCATAAACAAACGTCAACAACAGGCACTTACATGACTGCAGGTCATCATCCTGAGCTGTGCTTGTTTTCTGCAGAATCAGCGTTAAAAACGGCACAAAATGGCCCAATAATGTGTACATCAGAGCCTTTATGGGAGGAGACTGAAGCCGGAGACACCATCATCTGCGCTGACTCCAGAGAAAGTTTGAGGAGAAGATCCACAGGCGAGAAACAGGCGCACCAGAGGTGTGTGGAATGAAAACAGCTGCAGGTGGAACTCGTACCACACCCTGACATATACTGTAGTGCAGCCACCGAAACCACCACTTCTTCATTTCAAGGATTATATATAGTGAAGAGAGGACTGTCACACACACAGATATGTGAAGCAGCAGCTGTTTTTTTTTTTTTTTTACAGTCTGAGGAGCATTTCTGCTCCAGCAGCTTGAGGAATCTTTTCTATCAGCCAGTCTAAGCAGGGAGCAGAGGAAAGCTGCAGTCAGCTGTCAGTGAGTGGAACAAATGTGGTGACACTTGAGCAGAGGATGCTGACGACGACCCATCACCATATACATATTTATATATATATCTACTGTATCTGAGGAGACACTGTGTCCGTGTTCATGTTAAAGAAACACAATGGAGACTGACTTTTGGTAAATGGATACATTTTGTCATGGCAATATTCACATCTCTTATTTATCATAATATAATTTTCCTCAATAGTTCAACAAATGTAGATATAATGTTGAACTGTACACATATTGTATGTGTTTTTGTTTTTATTTATTTTAGTTTTGATTGTGTTTTATTGTATTGCTGTTAATTTTACCCATGTTCTATATCTTTTAACATATTTTTGTTGTTTTGTTTAGATGTATTCTATTGCTTTTATGTCTTTTATTTACTATTCTGTACAGTACATTTTGTCCACTTTACAGTGGTTTACACATAAAGTTGGATTGGACACACAGAATAACCAACAGAAAATTACAGATATGGTTAAGTATTACACTTAAATATTAATTATGTTACATATATATATATGGTCCCCACATCATCTCAAACACATCATACTTTAAATTGTTAACCCCTTTTTTGTCTATGATCCAATTATGATTATTGTTATTACAAGTTTGCATCAACATTTGTGAGAAGAGGCACATGTTTAATATGATAAATAATATCAATAATTACTTCAAATGTCTTATCTCAGATTGTTGTTTTGTGCACATACAATAAGCCTGTTTTCAACTGTGACTAAGTTTAAAGTATTTCATTCAATAATCTTTTGCGTTGCATTTGACTGAATCCTCCATTGTGGGACTAATATAGGATTATCTTATCTTATTTTGAAAATAAAACTGTATATCTAAGCATATTCAGACAGAGTTGAGTTAGCATTATGAACGAATGCATCTGCAGCAGCTTCATTTCCGGAGCCCAACTACTAATACGGCGTTAAAGCTGAGTGTAAGAACAGATTATAGGTGTCATGACTCATTTCTCTGTGATCCCCATTTCACACAGACTCATAATCAGCTCATCAGTGGATTTCTTTTTTTTACTACTGCTGTTGATTCTTTTTAAATGAAAACTGTGGGAAGTTTATGAGAGAGAGGGGAAAACACCAGAATGTGACTCAGTGTGTGGATTTATTCCTCGAAGGCCTCTGTGGTGCAGCAGCGTTCATCATCTGCTCGTGATAATGGAGGAGAAATGAAATGAAGTGACTGGCTGTTGCTATAGCAACAGGGGAAGCCATAACTGCTGGAGGACATGAAGATATGATAAGACATTTGATGGTCTTTTAATCAGCCGGTAACAATTATTAGGTCTTTTTCTTAAAGCTGAGGCAGTAGTAAAGAAGAGTAATGACACAAGAGTGTGACTCACGCTGAGAGGGTCGAGAGGAATCGCTGTGGCCGCTGTCATTCGACTGGTGGCTCGACACAGATGAGATGCTGGAGCTGTGGACGAAGCCGAAGGCGGCCAAGCGCGCGACTGGCAGAGCGGAGAAGCCCGGCGGACGAAGACCGGACTGACCTGGTTTGAGCGGAAAACTCTTGGGCATAGTTTCTGGGCCGGACCTCTTTTGCTCTCCTGGAGGTAGAAGGGAAAATAACAATAATAACAAGTACAAATTGTCTAGTGTGCAAACTGCCAAAATGGCCCAATTTACTTTTTTGTTCATCTTGGGCGATTAAAAGTTCCCACCATGTTCTGTGAAATTTGGTGCAACTTAATCTTTGCTCTGAGCCCTATGCCAATATCGCATTTTCGCAAAACCTGACCTCCGTGCAAAGTTTCAAGAGTTTTTATGCACGTTAACCCCCTCAAAAATGGCCGCAATGACACGGAATAATAATAACAATCTGAAGGATAACAATAGGTTTCTAGTGAGTCCAAGTTCCATATGTGTAGTGAGAGGGAATTCCAGAGGGTAGGGTCAGGGGGTTGGAATCGGTAGACCAGAGAAGGGTGGGGGGATGGCTGTGGAAAAGCTAAGTGAGGTAAGAGGGGCCAAGGTTATTATTGAGGGTACTTTGTAGGTGATGAGGAGGCGTTTGTAGGGAATACTGAATTGGACAGGGAGCCAGTGGAGCTGCTGGAGGATGGGCATAATGTGGTCTCTGGAGTGAGAGCAGGTGAGTAACTGGGGCAGCTGAATTTTGGATGTATTGCAGTTTTTGGAGGTACAGTAGAGGGAAGACCATAGAACGTTGTTACAGTTACAGTCAAGTCTGGAAGTTATAAAGGTGTGGACGAGTCATAAGCAAATAAATAGGCAACACATCAAATGTGATCATCTTCTCCCACTGAATCAAATCTCACCTGCAGAGTCCTGGGTGGAGACAGCGGCAGCCTGAGCAGATGAGCTTGGAGCCAGGGTTGACTTCTGACCTGCTTGCTGGACTCTGGTCTTTGCTGGAGGCTGCCTGGAGACGGCCCCTAACCCCAGCTGAGGCCTCAGAGTTCTGGGTGAGCGGTAGACATTAGTTCCGTCTTGGGAAACATGCTGTTGAAGGGCATATCCAAAAAAATGAGGGTTAGGGGTAGGGTTCCTAGGTTGATTTCTCAGAGGACACTGAAGTTGATCTTAAGTAACTTTTCTAGCAATGTATTTTTAGCATCACTGTTAGCATGACTGGGTCGAATTTTGACTTGACTGTTGAAAAATATCATAATTTTAGCCTAAAATGAGATGTTTCCCAAAATACTGTTACAAATTTCCAGGTCAAATGTGACCCACACGTATTCAGGTGTTTTTTAGATCCACTTGTTTGAGTAACATTCATGCTACACCAACGCAAACTCCATACAGAAAGCAGTGTCATATAGTCTATTTAAATGTTACCTCTTGAGAATATTTCTCTGGCCCCTCCTCATGAAAGTTGCCCGACTTCCCAGTCAAACCTCGAGTGCTTGGAGGCTTCACTCCAGACGTAGTCATGCCTGGAGGAAAGTACCCCGTCTTCTGCATCTCCTGTCGATATTTGTCAAACAGCAGGTTGGAGGAACACAGTACCGGTGTTGATTTCGGTTGGGGAGGAACCTTTGGATCTTTATGAGCTGGTGGGCTGGAGTAAGACGACAGTCTAAGTTGGGATGCGGCAGCTTCATGTGGGGAATCTGTGACCTGCGGTTTGGCTTGATTCGCACGAACATAGGTGATGATTTTCGGTCTAATGTTTTTCGCCTTCTGCGGAGAAGAAGACCTGCTGGGTTCAGGTTCTTTGTGCTGAGCCATGACCGGTTTGGGGATGCCACTGCTCAACATCATCTTACCCGGTGGTTTAACTGTTTGACTGAAACCTCTCTGTGGAGAGTCACTTCGCTCCAGGCTCAGGGCCCTAATGCCCTGGACCTTCGCTGGAGAACCAGACGGTCGTCTCTTAGGTGAACAGGAGGTAGCTTTGGAGGGAGGAGGAGTTGCCGATCGACTGGGGCTTCCCCATGGCTTCCTCCGTTCCAGACTTGCTGAGCTGGAGGCAACCGTGTTCTCAAAAGAGCCCTGCTTTTTTATGGAGTTATCAAAGGAGAGCTGCTTCTTGAAAGTATTCTCAAACGATGGCTGCTTTTTAGAAGACCGGTCAAAGGAGTTTTGTTTTTTGAGCGTGTTGTCAAAAGATCCTTGTTTCCTTATGGCTTTGGATTGAATTGACGACTGAGTCTCTTTTGTACTCATTTTGGACGGACTGATATTCACATCAGGGGCTTCGTCAGCTTGTGTGCTTTTATCCATTTTGGTGTTGCTTTCCTCCTGGGATGCTTTGGTAGAAGGTAAAGTCTTGTGCGGACTTGTGCTTTGATCACGCTCTCCCTCTGAGATGGAACTGTCTGCCTTATGTCTCTGGTTATTATTGTGCTTCCTGTGCTCATCAAAGACGTCCTTACACGGAACAGCTCCACTACCCACTTGTTCCGGCAATACCACGTCGTCTAAATCAAGTGTTGAATTCAAATTAATATCCGTTTTGTGCATTGTGCTTTGTGTTGAGGAGAGACAAGGGTTGTCTGCCTTGCAAGTTGGAGAAGCCAGAGTCAGGTCCTCAGAGGCGGTCGAGTAAGGACCAGAGACGATGTGCCAAGAGTCTGTCGTCTGGGACCTAACAACAGGGTCTACAGCGGTGGTCATGCTGGAAATGGTGGACAGACAGGACACGTAGGCATCTGTTTCAGAGCTTAACTCAGTCCTGGATGCCTCTTTGCCCTCAAAAACCTGAACACCACTGGATACCTGCTCACCGGCACAGTGAAGGAGGGACGTCCTCTCCTCCCCACTCTTTAATTCCTTGTGGTCTGCAAGCCCGACAAAGTCCTCGCCGTCCTCGGCCAGGTACGCCTCCAACTCCTGACACTCCAGCATCTCAAACTCCGCCAGTTCTGGATCGTCACACTGGGAGTCCGTGCCCCAGATGATGACTTTGTCTTGCTCTGCTGTTTTGGTCGTCTGCCCCGACAGAGTGACGGTGTCGCCCATCCTCCCGCAATCTTCGGTCCGGATCTCATTAGCATTGGCGTCGCCATCAGACAGCACAGCGTCCTGCTGGTTGTTATTCCTTAGCTCGCCTCCGCCGAAGGGTTCTCCACGTTCACACATTTTGGAAACAGTTCTGGAAAAATCAGCACCCTCAAGAGAAGAGCACTTTAAAAATCAATCATCCATGGCATCGGTTTACGAGAGAAGTCCAATCAAAGTGTCTCGCTGGCACAGCAGGAGACGGGAGCAGATTTCCACATTTCTTCTCAGTAATCACACTCTTGAGTATCATGACAAATTTTAGAGGTGGAACTTCATGATGCCTGGAGTCCTTATCCTGTATGAAAACATGTGGGAAAGAAAACTATAGATAAAGTGACTTGATGAGAAACAGGCATCATCTCATTAAGTGTTGAACTGATTTGGGTTTTTCCCAAGACTTGGCAAAGTTAGTTCCAGGAGAGCACCATGAAATGATTATAATAATAATAAAAAAAAAGTTTTGTCACAGAGCACCACATTTGGAGCGTGACTTTCATTGTTGGATGATAACATGCTTGTAAAAACACCAGGAACGTTCACAGTCAACAATATAAGTCCCACTTTGACATGAAAAGAAGTGTCTTTTTTAACATCTCTGCAGAGGAGCTGCGGCATAATGACGGCGTGCTGTGCCGTGGAGATTTCTCATTTCCCCCATTTTGGGTTTTCACTGTCTTTATCTGCATTTTTAAAAGGTTTTGTTACGCGTTTATCTCTGGACATGACACACACTGTTAGCTCCACGTCATGTGACCTACCCATGCCAGAATTTTTTTTTTTTCCAAATTTAAATTATATACAGTACTTATGTATATTTACAGCAGTATCATGTGGGACTAAAGAGATGGAAGTGAGAGAGAAAAGTCCAAAAATTCTGCTTTATTATAATTATAATAAAGCTTATACATCGCTTGTGTAAATTAGAATATAATATATTTCATTCTATTAAGAAAATGGGCTTTTTTCTAAATGAAATTGTCTGAAATAGAGACAAATTCTCTCCACAGCAAAAAGAGCAATCGGTCTATACACTAATGCCTGCCTCGACGTTTGTATATATTTTAAACTTTATTTAATTGCTGATAAACACGACAGGCAGAGCGATGGACTAAACCTGTTTAAAATATGTGTTTTTTTAGCAATACAAAACCTAAAATTTGCCATGGGGGGCAGCCCTTGGCCAAGTGGAAAGGGAACCTGGCTTGTCGCCGGTTCAAGTCCCCACCAGAGACAATGCAGAGAAATAATTTACCTAAGGGGATTAATAAAGTGTATATATTATATTTAAATTTGACCTCACGTAAGTTTTCTTAATGAGGCGTTGATAGTTAGCTTCACTGTTTAACCTTTACAAACACTGTTTGGCACCTAACATTTGACACCAGGAATTGTGGCAACATATACAAAATAAAGTATTTGTATTAGAATTTTCTACAGGTCAAATTGAACCTCATCAGATGGATTTTACTGCTGACAATTTACACAACACACACGTCAGGGCCTCAGGTTTAAGGTGGAACTCAACTGTGCCTGCACTTTCTCCACCATCACAGACACTAATCGAGCAGAGAGAGGACATAAAATGTCAAGTCAGACGTGTGTGTCTGTGTGTGTGTGTGTGTTGCTGCTAAGGACCTGAGGAGCTCAGCAGCAGCAGCGAGTGTGAAGAGTGTGAAGCTGGGACTAAACAGAGGCCGAGCAATCAGTCACTGCGCTGCAGTTTCTCTTCAGCCTGAAGCACAGAATAGAAAACTGTCTGCAGCTAACATATTTCCTCAGTGGAAACACGGCTGCACGGCACAGAGAAACCTGACGGACTCATGTTTTTAACTCACACACCTCAGGTTGTGAAGTTCAGAAATGCACCATGAATCAACCTGAGAGCAAAGTCGCTTTTTTTATTCATTTCTTTCACTTTAGAAAAATATGGAAAAACATGCTTCAAACAGCTTGACGGGCAAATAAAACTGGCGGATTCTACGTTTGTTCTCATCGGATGGATACGTGAATACGAGGGACTAAAGCACACATGGGCAACATAAGGGCCTGGGGCCGGATGTGGCCCGCAAACCAGCTCTATCCGGGCCCGCAAAGGCCTCACAGGTGCTAGCTCAATTCGGACATCTAAATATAAAGTGAAGAGACAACGCTCGGGATCCGTGGAGCGCTACACAAACCAGACTTTTATTTTGAAATTTTGACATTTTATATGTATTTCAACAGCATTTTTACTTTTACGAAGTATTATGTTGAATATACATATTAGTTTAATGATTGGAGAGTATGTTTGCAGCAAAGACCAACAGTCTCTGGAGTAAATGCTGTTTCAGATTCTCGTTCTTCCCTTTGCTGCCTCACACAGGCGGTTACTCTTTACTCGGACATTAAAGAATCTTGGATATCTTTGGTCTCGTTTCAAATGAGAGAGAATCTGGAAATGACTTGTAATCCTTTCATCTTTAGGAGGTGAAGTGTGTAAGAATGTGACGACCGCCATCGTATTTTGTGTTTCTTTTCTCTTTTTCCTCTTCTGAATGAACGGGTGTGTGTGTGTGTAAGTAGGACAAAGTAAGACTCCATTAGGCCGCGGTCCAGTTTACAGCCACATTGTTGTGACTCATGTCATTCTATAATAATTCTTTGGACCCATTTTCCTCCCGTTTATATTTAATTATGGAGGTCGTTTGCTGTATTTCAATTTCGAGAATCGTCAGAGAAGATTATTTTCTGGTTTGTTAGATAGTTTTTCTCATTTTTTTTTATCCTCACTGGTGGGCAGAACATAGGTGGTAGGAGTAAATAAGCCTGCTTCTGCCAGATGTTTCTTCCCGTTAAGAGGTCATAAGGTCACCATGTACAGTGACCTGGTGCTGCACAAATGAAATTAGACTTCTGATTTGATGAACGTGTTGGCCAAATCATTGTCACTGCATCACAAATGAAGATGGACTCAACGTTAGAGCTTGAAAATCCGTCACAACCCTCTCTTTCTCCGAGTCATCGATGACACCTTGCCTCTGTTTGTGCTTTTAGAATTTCATTTTATCGTCATCTTCCAACATAAAATCAATATTACAGACATAATTAAACACCTCTTCTTCTGTCTTCTTCTTCTGAAAAGTCTCCCGTCTCTAATTCCACTTGCAATTTCTCCCACACACTCACAGCACACACACTTGTACAGTTTTACTGTACACAAAGGCCCATTTCTCATCTCCTCCCCCTTCTTCTTCTTCTTCTTCTTCTTTATTGTTATTACCTTTTTTCATTTACATTCCCCCGGCTGCTTTGCTCTCATGTTTCCTTCTTCTTCTTCTTCTTCCTCCTCCTGCAGCAGCTGATAATGTTCCTGCCCGTGACACCATTATTCACACAAGGAGGGAGGAGGAGGAGAATATTGAGGAAATGCATGTATGTTCTCACGCCGTGCAGCAACATGCTTCCCTGAGCATGATGACGTGTCCCCATCCCCCCCTCCTCTGCTCGGCAGCTCACCCTGCCACCTGCCTCCTCATATGCAGCCTTCACCGGGGGCCTCTGATGAAATCTGTGCATCCTCACACTCGCACACACTGTGACACACACTGTGACACACACTTTGACACACACACACACACACACACTGTAACACACAGTAAAGCTGAGGCTCCTCCAGCTCTTTTTTCATAACGCAGAGCACAGATCGAGGCTTTTATTCGTCCGCCGATTGCCTCCAACTTGACGCTTTAACCGGAATACTCATGAAATATTGAGGACGAGGAGGGGAAAATGGAGGAACCCCGATTTTAATGCATGAGTAGCTTGTGCATGTGTGTGTGTGTGTGTGCGTGTGTGTGTGCGATTGGAGCAGAAGCAAAGGTGAGAGAAACCCAATTTAGTGCATATACATGCATTTTAAGCTCCTGCTGGTTCACCACCATCTTATACTACTATTTTTTTAAATGTAATATTCTTTTATATTGTATATTTTCACATTATTTTTTCATGTATTATCTTTTCCTTTGATTGTTTTTTGCTGTTAAAACAGTGTTAAATTACTAATAAAGGACTATTTTATCTTATTTTGAGAGGGAAAAGAATGGCATTATTTTCCACACTTGAGCCTCCACCCATCGCAGGGCAACTGAGGCCTGAGTGGGTGTGGACACTGCACACATGCTCCTCACTGTCACATCTTACATAACACAACAACAGCCAGGTGTGTGTGTGTGTGTGTGTGTGTGGAGAACTGGAGGAGCAGAAGTCTGACAGTGACACTTCTCCATGATTACTAATGCAGCTTTTTTTCTTTTTTTAATGGAGCAGATTTACGCACATAATCCCCCACACGAGCAGACGATATTTAACAAATAAAGAGATAAAGAGATTAGAAAACACACACTTACAGTGTCAGGTCAGCCTTCATGTAAACACGTGCAACATTCAAACTCCTGCAAACTGGACAAGAACCTCAGATAACAGGAGGATCTGCAGTGACACCAGCACCAGAGGGGACGCTGCAGCTGTGCCAAAATTAATCCAGTGATCTGTGATCACTGCCACCGCTGATCTGAGATTGAGACTAAGACGGAGAGGTTTTTAGACAACCAAAGGCTCCCTGCAGAGAAATGAATCCTTACCTGGTGGATGCTGGTGATGATGATGAGCTGCTGCTGCTGCGGAGGAGGAGAAGCTGCTGGACAGTGAAGAGGAGCAGAGGGAGCAGTGATGGAGAGGAGACCGTCTGCAGCATCGCTCCTGCTGCTGCTGATGCTGGAAAACAGGGAGGAGAATGAGGAGAGAGGAGAGACTCGACGCCCAGCTGAACATGTGCCCACGTCGCCCCCTGCTGGACAAACCATCACGTTATCTCCCCTTCAGTGTCACACATACAAACCCAAGTGAAATGGAAACCAACAGCAGCAGTGTAACTATGTTTTTGTGTGCAATGAAAGTAAGTGACAACTTTCAGTTTCTTAAATGTGAATATTTTTTAATATATTTTCCAAGAAAATCATTAAAACTGAGTCATTATAGTAGTTTGTGGACAAAAAACTAATATTTTGTGGTCTGGGAAAACATATTTCAGCAAATTTCTGACAGACAATCCACTAAATGATTATTTAAAACAGTTTGTTGTGGCACTAACCCAAATACAAACAGATCAAACACTCTCTCCATGTGATTTGCATTTTATGTTATTAGTTAAATGACCTTACCTTCAGCAACTTAGTTTAATCCACCTTGTTTTGCATGACTGTGAGTATCTCGCATCATTTTTGAATATTTTATGCCGTGACACACATCATTATCAAGTCAAAACAGCTTTTATTTGAGCAACTTAATCATGATTGTAGATCTTTTCTTTGGCTTTTTTATCTTAGTTTGTTGTTTTTGTTGCTCACGTGTACGAATTATAAGTGATAGCCACCAGTGTCAGACGAAAGATAAATAAAGTTAATGTTTGTACAGTATAAGAAATGCTGTATAATTGGAGCGGCTATAAAAACGTGGATTTTAATATTATTCTTAGGAAGTAAAAGCTTTGTAGGAACAATAATCGTCTACGTACGCTTCTCTTCATAGTCTTTTTTATTTTACACCCACATCCCCTTTTAAAAATTCAAATTTTCAACACACATACAAAAAAAACAACAACATAATACAACTTAACCCAAAGGAAAAGTAAAGAAAAGAACAAGGGACTTTCAAAATAAGAGCCAATATGTTTTAAAAGTTAAAACTTAAGAAATGAAAAAGTCAACGACTTCAGGACATGCAATGGTGCCAGAAAAATAAAATAAAAACAGAATAATCAACACTGTATGTTTACAAGATGAATTAATTCTGCAGACAATACAAAGTCTTGTCACTTATCTCTTCTAAAATGTATCCATATATTAACTCCAAAGTTAATAATAACTCACAAACGTTCCCAGTTACTTTATCAGGTAACGCAGGAAAAGTGGACTAAAAGCAGCGCAAAGAAACATTTAAATACAAACTTGAGCAGCACTTTATTTACAGCAGAATCTGTACAAACAGAATAGGAGCATTATCATATTTAAACTTTTATCGTCCAAAACCATAAAACTCACAGCCCAAGAGAAACCAAACAAACTGGTTTGAGAATTCATTTTTTTGATGTAACATGAAAAAAATAAGACAAAATATGAGTGAAATTGTACAAGTGAAAGTCAATGCGTCACTTCAATACTGTTACCAAACGTCTGTGTTTAAAATACGTTTTAAAGCACGCGTATTTAAGAGTATTTACATAAACATAATTTAACACTGGAGATTTTTACGTAAGTATTTAATGTGATTTTTTATCCAAGTTTTTTTCCCCAAAAATCATCTAGATTCTCTCTTGTTCAGGGCTATGAAATAATAATAAAAAAAAAAACAATCTTGCAGCTTTATCTTAACAGTGATAATTATATGAACGTCCACTTTGTCTCATTATAATCCAATTTGTTTTACGTGAGACGTCAGAAGAGCGACAACTAATTAACAGCGAGACGGTCAGTAGTTTTCAGATATTTAATTAATCTGTACATTCTCATTATCAGTAACCAGCATCTGACACATCTGTAACTGCTGGAGGTAAAGTTACTGTCAGTGTGATAGGCTTCTGTTTATACAGTTCTCAAAATGATGTATGTATGTATGTATGTACAGATATATATATATACACACACACACATATATACACGTGTATATATATATATATAAATATATATATACATATACACATACATACATATACATGTATATATGTATATATATATATATATATATACGTATGTATGTATATATATATATATATATATATATATATATATATATATCTCACTGTATATATAAAGGGCCCCGTTTATATCTGCTTCTAACATTTGTCCAAACTGAGAGATCTGATCACAAGAGGGCAGCGTTGAGTCCACACGTGTGCACGAGTCTCCTGTGACATCACATGTGAGTTTGTGTCACAGAGAGAGAGAACGCTCTAATCACGCTGATGAACAGTTCAACTACAGTGCTTAACACATTTATTAGAGCAACAACCAAAGCTACAGCTGCACTAAATGAACAAAACTGGAAATTAGATTATCAAAATCATTTTTTTTTTACAATTACAAAAAACTAGCACATTATTATTTCTTGATTAAAAGGCTAAATTAAAGTTATTTACTTGCCTTTTTAAAGTGGAAAATGTGTTTTAGTGGCTGAATGTTATGCTTCATTTCTCAGAGTAGAAGCCCAGTGAGTCTGCATGAACACATGTATTAAGTTGCCAAATAAATAACAAAAATATTTTTTAGTTTTAAACCAGTTTTTGAAATATTTATTCGTTTCATGACAGGACTGTGCTGTAGGTCAAAATTAGGACATTTTAGAAGTAAAAATACTGCAGTAAATCAGAAGATGAGCTGGTGATAGACTGTCTCTGCAGACACAGGAATGTCGTTAAACCATTAAAAACCTCCTAATGTTTTTTTTATGATCAAATCTTACGACACACTCAAGCGTGGACTTGGCGCTGTGATCGGATTACTCAGGCGAGGACGTTAAGACCAGGTCTAACCGGGGTCCGAATTCGTTCAGTGTCACCGACCATTTGTGCCTCAACCCATTTTTACATTCTCTTTACACATAAAACGATACACATTCTCTCTCTTATTCTCTCTCTCTTAACAGTCATAGGTGATCACACCTCTCGAGGCTCGACATTCACTTGGGAAATCAGAACTTACAATACATTCATTTTAAAATATCCAATAAGATTTGCTTTTCTCGGAATTTAAAGTGCAATATCCCACGAGAGACGACACCGGTGAATCTGATTAATATCAACCAACTAGAAGACACTTATTTAAGATACTAATTTAATGTAAAAATGGCACAGATGTTTGTTTTCTATACCTTTACTCAGTAACAGTTAAATAACTCTTAAACGTAAAGTTGCACCATAGGAGATGAAGATACAGTGAAACTTTCAGCTGCGTTTAAGGATTAGAAATGACCACTTCTTTTATAAATTTATAAATTATAAATGACCACGTCTTTACCCGAGTAATTAAAGCTGGGGTAGGCAACATTTTTGATCAGTAATTCCATAGAAATCAGCATCAACTAAAATCATGTGATCTGAAAAAGACACAGTTTTCCAGATTTGGGGAAACTTGAATCGCGATGACAGATTGTGACCAATCACAGGGAAGAACAGAGACGGTGAGGGCGCCTCCTACTGGCTCTTCTACTTTACAGTTTCAGCAGTTAATGCACAGACGCTTTGGATAAAAGCGTCTTACAATAAGTGCATTTCTAAATGCTAAATGACATGTTATGTAATGTAACGTGGCGCACGATTGCAGACTCAATATCGAGCAAGTATTTACAGATTCTGACAGTCTGAGCGACCTCACAAACCACGACAGAGCCACTCGTCGCAATAGTAAAAACACTGTAATTAGCACTTCAGTCTCAGGCCACGTCCACACGGAAACGGCACAACAACGATATTTTTTCTTTGCCCAGTTTCAGGAAATATCTCCGCCCACACGGAACCCCCGACGACTCAAAACCCTGACGTGCATATGAGAAAATGACGTTGTACACATTCAATATAATAACAGAAACCCCCGGCCACTTTTTTTTTGTTTTTTTCAAAATAGAAACTTGTTGGGGCGGCGTTTAGCTCTTGGTAGAGCTGCAGAATAAAAAGCCCCAAAAATATACGTTAAAAAAAGAAACTTGCGACATATCTAGCGACTTTCTGTCGTAAACCTAAACACTTTCCGAGAAGGAAAAGCACAATTCTGCCGCACGAGTGAGATCCATCCAATTGTATTAACTGTGGGCGGAGATTCAGACACACACGCACAGACAAGAGTGAGCTGTGGATGTTCAGTGCACTCGACTGAGTGTGGAACTGAAGCTGAAAGCTAAAAATAGCTTTTGTTTTCTCCTGTCTTTATTTTTTACGATTCAACACTTTTTTTTTTACCCCTGTGTGTGAAATCTCTAAAGACAGGACGTGTTCTAGTGATATCTAGTGTCAACATTTTCCTAAAAGTAGCGGGCTGGCGTTTTTGAGAAAAATACAATTTTCACATCCCGTAAAACGCTGTTTCCATGTGGACGGAATGCATCTGTAAACATGTTGCTACGCTGTTTCTATGTGCAAAATATCACGTAACTGGTATTTCTAAGATTAGCTAGGCCCGAGACACGTTCGTCGGACTAACATACCCGAATAACGTAATCCATAGTCCAATTACTGTATATTTTTTAAATGGGATTACCACTGTGCCGACTGAATGACGGAAATATAAACTGGTTTCTGCAAACAAACTACTTAAAGATGAGCTGCAATAAAGACTTTGTAATTTATAAGAATAATTAAGATAAAAAATTAACCACTTCCCATTGTAACGTTTATCAAAACCGCAGCTGATAAAAGTCATGTCTAAAGTTCTATTACTTGTTGATTTTGTGCTCCATCCAACTGTGGCTCTGCTGCGCAGCAAGTATTGAAAATAAGTTTAAACTTAAAAATGTAACAATAATAACAATAATAATAATAATAATAATAATAATAATGATAGAGTTTATCCTGTGGATTTAGGAACCAAAATGAAGTTTAACATTACATACAGTCAACACACTGCATAGCTTTAAAAAAATTGGTTCCTTTCCACAGTTTAATTTCTGTTTACCGAAGTGGCAAAAACATATCAAATTGTTTTAATTTAGAAGCTAAAACTTTTCATCCACTAAAATCTACATCCTGTTTCTTCCCTCATGTCGTCTCATATTTGGCCGCCAAACTAAATGAGACAATATGTCCGGCTGAAATTAGGAAACGACTCAACGCGCCGAGGACAAACACGCCGCCGTATGTCTCCAGGATTTGCAGCCATTTTTTTGGGGGGGAGAATTTAACATATGTCAGTGTTTGATGAAGCGATCAGAGCCAAAATAAATTAGTGAACCTCCTGTTTCATCAGCAATCTGCGTCATCGTCTTTGGCGGCGTTGGCCGTTTCGCGTAGAAAGGCTTCCTTCTCCGTCGTCATGGGCTGGCCTTTGATGGTGCACGCCGGCGCGTACGCGTCGTCCGACCTAGTCAGCGACGCCTCGGCGCTGTTTCGAATGCCGTAGCAGAAGTAGATGATGAAACCTACAGATTGTGTAAACACACAAACGCAAACGTATTCCTTTTAACAACAACTTATGAGCAGTGCAGGTCATTTTTACACCACACACGGAAAAAACCCCACAACATAAGTACCTAAGGCCATCCAGATGGCAAAGCGGAGCCAGGTTCCTTTGTCGAGCTGCATCATCAGGTACACGTTAATAAACATACTAATGACGGGCACAAAGGGCAGCAGGGGAACCTGTGATGAGAGAGATGATAACAATAGATCAGCACGTCACGTTGACACTGAAGATTTTAGCAGTGGACGCCTACTTTACGAGCAGCCGAGGTCCCGAAAATCCATGTAAAAAAAAGAGTTTAAAGCCTGGAAACAGCTGCTGGAAGTAACATTGGGTTAGGTGTTAAAGGGTTAATAATATTTGTATTTATAAAGCACCTAAAACGCAGTCAACATAAACATAAAACATGTGAGAAGATATTACGTGAAGACAAACAGACATCAAAATAAAACAAAAACCCAATAAAAAGGTAAAAAAAATGGTCTTTTAAAAACATATGAAAACATTTAAATTACAATAAATTTCAGCTGTTTCTAAAAAATATCAACAGAACCATTACAGTGTTATAATACAGTATATTTGAATCCAATAACAATATGTTCTTATTCCAGTGTTGCATTCAAGTACAAGAACATTTGTGGGAAATAATATTTCATAGCGTCTTTTTAATAATTGTTGCAAACATTAAAGTCGCAGCAAGCTCGATGAATGAAAGACGTCGCTGTAACAGCTGAGGATTGTGGGTATTGTAGTACTCTTTACCATAACCAACACTAAACAACTGTTTTTAGTGCAACTAAAGAACTGTGATGATGTAAAAGTCAATACGTGTTCAAAATGTTAGGTTCATGCAATTTGATTTTAACCAAATAAAAAACATGCAATTAATCTTTAAAAAAAACATGAATTCCATAAACAGTCAGTATAAATGCTAATGTTGACACCATTTTTAAAGGTCTAGTGTGTAAAAATTAGCGACATCCAATGGTGAGAGTGCATTTATTTTTATTCAAAAGCAATACGTCAATATAGAGAGACACAGCGCCACCTACGGAGGCGGAGTCAGGCGTATAATAACTATATTTTACGTGGATTTCTTGTCAATAATAATAATAACAACAATAATAATAATAATAATAATAATATTCTTACACACTGGATCTTCAACTTTTGAAAAAAAAAGATGCACGTGTCATTTAATTTATTCAGTTGATTCATTTAGTTTGGGTCATAAAAGTGTCTCATTTTCTAGTTTTTCACATAAATTAAACAAATCTATCTGATTTGTTTAATTGAATCATTACAATTTAATTACAATAAAAGATTGCACCGAGCTATTTGCTTTAAATGTGGTGAGAGAACAGACTTTACCTTGAAGGAAAGCTTGGCCTTGCTCTGCGGCTGCCTGCACACGACGACGCACAGAATCAAACACATGAGCATGATGATGACGAGGAGAGTCACTGACCAGGAGGCCAGGCCTCCTTGTACCGCGATGACACTGAAGACAAACACCAGCACACCTAAAGTGGAGAAAATAAGCCAGGAAAGATTGAACATCAGTGTATGTGCAGATGAATCATTCAGAGATAATCCAGTTTTTCCTTGGGCTGTGTGTTTTTATGGGTGCGTGTCCCCCTCTCTCACCGAGTATACTTGTGCAAATGTTGACGGCAAAGCCAGAGAGCGGTGTCGGCTCCGTGTTCGCAGGGCAAAGGAGATTCTTGACGGTGAACCGATCTTCTGGCTGTGGCAACATGTCCATGTTCACCTCGTTGTACGACTCGGCATTTTCAGGCTCGTCCTGAGTGTTGGCCATCTCGTACGCGAGGTTGGGCTGCTCAGGCTGATACCTGAAAAACAGCAAACAACAACATCGGTGCGGTTACGTGCAGGTTAAAAGTCTGATATTAGTCTGACTATTAATAAAATAAATAATAATGTCACGTATGGCTGAAAACTAAGTGTTTTGAGTTTTCTGATATTGGTGATCAAAGACGGGATCATGGCGACATGATCTCAGTGTTAAACCTTAATGTAACGGCTTCAGAATCACAATGGTGCCTCTGTAGTTTAGTTCTTTAGTAGATCAGGTGACATCATTTTATCACATATTAGTCATTTTCAGTACAGTTTAATGGAGCCAAGGCCGTAGTGGATGTAAGTCGGACTAAAATCAAGCTAGTCCTAGTCTTAGTCAGACTAACACCTGGATAATGTGATTTATTGTCCAATTACACTTAGTCAGACTGGAGTTGGACTTGGCATTCTGATCTGTGCCCGCATCAAAATTTGCTCCCCTGATTTGGACCCGAAAGTAGAAGGAGACGACATATAAACTGCAGAACTGTTGCCGGAAATCATACAGCGGCGGCGTCTTTCTTCGGACAACACAGCAACCACAAAGGCAATGCTCTCTATCTCATTCAAATTTCAATATGCATTAAGCTTATAGAGAGAGATACAGCACCACCTATGGAGGCGCAGTCAGACGTATAATAAACCACCAATATATTGATTTTCCTCCGCATGTATTCTCAGACTCCGCAAGTTGTCCGATTGCCTGTCTTAGTCAGACTATGGCCTTAGCTTGATTAAACTGTACATGTAAACGTACTGACTGTAAATATGCCATAAAATGATTGTTGATGATTGACTGTTCTACAGTTATGTGATCCACAGTTCAGCATTTCTCTTGCAATTGCCAGGCCTCATAAGCTGCATTTCTCACAGTTACATAACACTGAGAACTACAGAGGCACCATAGTGATTCTGAAGCCGTCATATTAAGGTTTTAACGCTGAGATCATGTTGCTTTAAAGCCGCCATAATCCCGTCTTTGATCACCAATATCAGAATACTCACAAAACCGCTTAGTTTTCAGACATGTAATCCTTCAGCGGTGTATGAAACCTAACCTCTGCATGTAGATAGAGAGAGTGAGAGAGGTGAAGAATACCTGAGGACAAGCACACAGGCAGCAACCAGAGTGTAGGCCAGCAAGGTGCCAATGGACATGAGGTCAACCAGGTCCTTCAAGTCGAACAGGAACGCCATCACAGCTGCAGGAAACACAAGAGAAGAAAACGCACATCAGCAAGAGGTTTAAATATAAAGACACGGACATTTAATTTTGAGAGAATATTCAGAGTTCTGCAAGCGCGTGTGATTTCACCATCCTCCTCCCACAAGAGGGCACTGTTGCGACTGGCCTCATCTCAGCCACCTACCAGACATGAGCCCGGCCATCAAGGTGGAGATGATGGGCGTCTTCTTCTCGCCGACACGGGCCAGAAACGAGAAGAGCAGACCATCGCGGGCCATAGCAAAGATAATGCGCGGCAGTGGAAACATGGAACCAAGGAGACTGAGTCAAGGGTGAAGCAAGAGGGAGGAGGAGGAGGAGGAGGAGGAGGCAGAGGTTTACAACGGTGAAAAAGAAAATGTTACTGAACCCTGGTTTCTCACACATGAACTCAACTGCAGCCTGATCGAGACAGAACGCTGGACTCAGGTTCCTGCAGCGTCACATTTAGACTAAGCAGTGTGGTCTTGGTCTTGTGTTAAGACCACGTGCACGCAGACTCTCACAGCTTTCTAAGAGTAAGACCCCCACCTACTGAGGACGTTAGTAGTTTTAAGTCAAAACCTCACCTGCCACAACGCCTGATGTTATTGTAGCTGTTAGAGGGGTTTTGGTTCGTTCACTGGTTTTAGCCAAACATTTGAAGAGCAGACCATCTTCTGCCATGGCCCAGATCACTCTGGGCATTGGGAACATGGCACCTAGTAAACTAATAAGAAGACAGAGAGAGAAAGAGAAAAAAGGCATGCTGTGTAAGTGAATGCACACAACTAGCGCAAAGAATAGTCATGGATTCATGGATTGTTGCCACGGATCTCTCATTTCATTTGAAGTCAGAACTTTCATTTGAGGTCAAATTTCCAAGGTCAGATGGCTGAACTCTGAGCTCTGACTCACAAACTGCATTAATCCATTAATCAGTGTTTTAAATTGTCCCAAAGGACTTAGATGAGTTTAAGGTCAAGACTTTGTTTGTTGTAGCGTGTATGTTAAAAAAAAAGTGATTAAAACCTAAACATGTGAGACCAGAGAACTCATCCAAGGAATAACATTATAATACATGAATTTTACTCCTCTTATAAAGGAACACATACACTAAAGTTTGGCATATAAAGGTTCAAAGTATGTGAATGATGGATAAGGACAATAAAGAATAATGCAATTCTCAAAAATCCAATTTTCAAAGTTTCAAAACTAAATAACAATTTTTCTGTGACTGCGAAATACACTAAATTTAAACCAAAATGAAAGCAGTGTGATATTAGTTATTAACTGATTAGTTCACATTAGTGTAAAAGCGACAAGGAATTCTACCCACATATACAGGACATGATCAAATCACAACATTATTCTATAAACAGATTATGGGGGTGAATATGGGTGGGTGGAAAGACTTTTCAATTTACTTCCAGTTATATTTAGATAGATATGTAAACTGTTGGCTGAGATTGTACAAAAATGGCTATAAATGTCTCTCATTTTCAACTTCACTGTTCACAAGGTGACAGGAAAATAGAAGTCTTAGTGTGGATATCTGCCGAGTAGCATTTAATCGCCAGACGATATAGCTAATGGGTTCCATTTCAAGACTGGCACACCATTAGAATGAGAGACTCTTACCTGGTTGACAGGGCACACAAAGAGCCCACAGCCACTGCATAGGTGGCTCCATCCCAGCCCACGTATTTAAATGCCACCGGCAGAGGGCTGTTTTCGTCCAGCAGGTAGTACGGCATCATGGCGGTGAGGGCGGCGGACACACCGAAGTACGCCACGAAACAGATAAGCAGCGAGGCCACGATCCCAATAGGAATGGCCCTCTGGGGATTCTTCACCTCTTCACCTGCAGAGGACACAGGCGAGGAGATATCAAAGGGATGCTGTTCACGAGTGTGTTTATTATTTATTTGACTGCATTTCCTCTTACCTGTGGTGGCAATGCAGTCAAAACCGATGAAGGCATAAAAACAGGTGGCTGCACCAGAGAGGACTCCGGTGACGCCAAAAGGCATGAAACCACCTTCACCAAGAACTTCCTTTGTTGGTACAAGACCAGATTCACTGGAAAAAGAAAAAGAGTATTTGTTTAGAAATGATTACATCAGCATTCTGACATTTTTGTGGAACACGTTTTTGATTGAACTGACTTGAGGCTCGAGTTTCTGGTGGCATTGAGGATCTTCTCAGGATCCAAGTTCCAGTTCTCTAGGTTTCCTTTGATGATGCCAGAGATGAAGACAAAGAGCAGCACCAGCACGTTGACGCAGGTGAACACTTTATTTACCAATGCCGACTCCTTCACTCCAAATACAAGCAGTCCTGCAAACAGTCAAAAAAAGAAAGACAAAGTGAAGATGAGTCATGTCTTATTCAAAAGGGTTATACAAGATAACAAAGTACAAATAACACATCAAATCTGCAACAGCATTAAAAGCTGGAGTTGTAAGAAGCAGGACCAGCTCAGGAAGACCATCATCTAAGCAGTTATTAAGGATAGGAAATGTTGTTTTGTCTTTCTGGTACATAACACTGAGTGTCATCTGCATATCAATGAACAAATATATCTTAAGATAAATAAAGTTAAATAAGAGAATAATATATCCTGACCTGTCAAAGTTATTATGATGAGGACAGCAAATATGTCTGGATATTCTGCCAGGACACCGGGGGCCCTGATGGTCATGTATCTTCTGCAGAATTCCTCAATGTGTCCTCCAATCAGTTCATCGAAGGTTGCACTCCACGCTCTGGCGACGCTTGAAGTTCCTGTACGGAGGATAAAAGTTTACATCAAGTCAGTATCTGGTGAAGGAGCCAACTCATTTCCTTCCCTATTTAAAAGTGTCCTACCAATGACATAAGCGAGGATGAGGTTCCAGCCAGTGATGAAGGCCCACAGTTCTCCCACCGTGACATAGCTGTAGAGGTAAGCGGAGCCTGTTTTGGGAACACGGGCTCCAAACTCGGCGTAGCACAGACCAGCCAGCACGGAGGCCAAGGCGGCAATGAAGAAGGAGAGGATGATGGCGGGTCCAGAGTCGGTTCGCGCTACGGCGCCTGCAAGCACGTAAACGCCGGCCCCGAGCGTGCTGCCCACACCCAGAGCCACCAGGTCAAACGTGTTGAGGCATCGACACAAGCGGGACTCGTCCGTATTATAGTCGACAACCTTCACCCGCAGGAGCTGCTTCCCGATGCCTTTCAATGTCCCCAGAATCATCCTGGCTGGCACGTGGTACCAATGCCCGACAGTAGATAATTGTCCTGTTGACACAAATACACAACAGCCAGAGCAAGGACGTTTAAAAAAAGAAGAAGCTCACTATGTTCCCGTTGACTCTGACAAGATTTAGATTTTATGAGACCAAGGCTCAAAGATGTCCATCAATGTCATACTTGACGGTACCGGTTCTGCTAATGAGGGAGGAGCAGGAGGAGATGGACCCAGGTATGGGGGAGGAGAAATACTCCGAAGTCACTAGTTACAGTAAGTTTCCATCAGCTACACAGTTACAAAAATTGAAACGTGTTAGTCTGGTTTTTCTCATTGTTTCTGGTGGGACCACTCAGGGGTTGCCTTTGGGCCACATGTGGCCTGTGGGCCACCATTTGAAATGGCTGACTGTGGACATTGTCCCATTACAAGCCCACAGCTATGAAAACTTCAAAAAAGGATGACATAATCTGATTTAGATGTGCACATGTGACCAAGATCAGTAAAATCAAACCACTGAGTCAGACTTTACTCCATGTAGAAATAATTCAGACTTGTGTCTAAATCTGGTTAATATCATAACTATGGATGCAATAAATATTTAATTACTAACTTAATTGTCAACTATTTAGATAATTAAAACTAGGTTTCTGACATTTTATGGATCAAACAAGTACTTGCTTAAATCGACACAATAATAAGACAGATTAATAGATGATGAAAAATAATCGTGAGTTGCGGACCTAATCAGAATATCAACGTAAACATGTAAACAGTGAACCAGAGGAACTGTCCAAGTGTCCTCTCAAACAGAACAACGACTAAGTACTCACTTTAACTCAATACACCGCAGGAGCTTCTGTCGCTGATGAACTTTCACTTTATAAATCCACTCCACTGCTGTCTCTATGGCGTCACTGCCGTCAGGTTTGTGACAACAAAATAATCAGAGCAGAGATGGACGTTTCACAAACAGTGCCGCCTTCGACATGTGACTCCTCTTTTGTGTACAAACCATTCAGGTTCCCGGCTCTCAAATAGAACGGTGACACATGACGTGGCCTTAGGGGCCTGGACATTGTAAGGAGTGCCTTCATGTCCAAAGCTGTCGGACTCTAAGTGATTATCACAAGGTCATAAATTATTTCTTAAGGCAATAAAAGTGAATATAAAAAGACGTGGATGTGTCTACCAAAGATTATGAAGTGTCAAATACTTTTCCAAAGATAACAAGACTGAAGGACTAAACCAGCCAAAGCTGTTTTGGTTACGATGACCTGGCCAGATATTAGACGCAGTTGTGGAAGCCAGTAAATGTCAATAATAGTACGTCAGGCAGGAAAAACACTGTGTGTCCTTTTACATTGTGCAAGGTTGAGGTTTTTTTTTTTCCATCACAGTCAGAAGGAAAAAACAAAGGGGGGTGTGAACAGCCAGTGGTTCAGGACTCAATCACAGACACGCGCTGTAGTACGCACATGACGAGACCAGCAGAGGCTGAGCTAAAAAAAGGAAGATGGTGGGCAGGTCGAGCCCTGCCCACCTGTCAGCCAATCACAGACAATCACCATCTGCTCGTGACACACAAGGGCATGTTGGAGAATATGAAACAGCAGCCGCTCACATGCTCGTCTTCACCCTTGTGAATTGGTGTTTCAGTTCCTTCAAACGTCTCCCGAGTTGGCCGCGTTCACGCTCGACATAAATCAGGCAGGTGAGAGCACATTCCTGTGTCAACAACGCGGCGCTGACAAACTGCCAGAGCCACTTTTGCTCAACACTAAAGAATTAAAGTTAAAGCGTCTCCAACTGAAGAGGCTGAAAGAAAATCATGCTTTGTTTTCCCAGACAATTGTCAAGTCGCAGTTGAGAACTCGCTTTGTTTTTCTCACGTAATGGAGGAGACGGGTATTGCATATACTGCAATTAGAATGGCAACAATTAATTGATTACTTAAGTATTCGGATTTATTTTAATAACTAAAACAGCCTTTTAAGCTGAATATTTTCTTGTTTCTTTGCTCCACACACACATTGAATATTTTTGGTTTGTGGGCAAAAGCGTCGACTTTTGAGATTGTGAAACATTTTAGCCGTAGGAAACACTGATGAACATTTTATCCCCAATTACGAGATTAATTCAGAAATGAATCGAAAGATTCAGCCGATTATCTAATCCAAATTTATTTAGACAGCATATTTTTAGATCACATCGCATACATCCATAAAATAGACATGATTTGAAACAAAAACAACAATAAACACAGTAATAAAACCACTTGTGTGTGTCATCTGTCTTTGTCATTTTCTGGCCTGTTTTTGGACACTGAGACAAAGACTCAAACACATGTTGTATTGTTTATACTGTTCACGTTTCAAATTTAACACACAAAATCTGGTGGTCATGTACAACTACAGTGTTTTTTTCAACTTAATTCTTCATATTAAATTGTTAATAAACTATTTTAACATGCAGTAAATTGTAAATAAGTACCAGATATTGAAAGTTACTCAGGGAAATAGGCAAAAGCACTTACTCGCAGGACATTTTCTGGCCCCTTTATGATTAATATAACCACTGTGAGACATTTAGAGGCTTAGGTGTTATATAATATAATAATAGAACATAAAAACAATATATGCAAAAAAAAACAACAACTTGATTTTTGCTGACACACTAAACGAGGCCTATAAACATTTTTCCAAGCATGAATTTGAGAAAAGTTGCAGAGAGTTGCTTTGATTACAACTTCCCTCTAACAAATTCAAGAGACAATTACTGCCGGGAGCCAACTCAGACGCCACTGCGCTCCTGCTTGGCATGAGAAGGGCATTTAGCAGTGCGACAAAAAGCCCACCTGTTCTCGTGGTGTAGCTGGGGAATGAGCAAACTGAGTGCCATGTAAAACAGACAGCTTACACAAGCCAAACTAACTTTTCCTATCATGGGGGATTTGAGCCTTTGTGACTCCTCTAGGGCCACAACGACCTTGTTATGTTAAAGCTATGAAGTGCAAAACCAAAAAACAACAACAAAACCGTGCTTTATCATGAAAAGGAAAATAACAGTTTCTATTTGTTGCTGCTGCTACGTTCGTAAGTTCACAGTCAGGAGCTTCAGTGCGTCCCAAATCCAAATAACGTCTGTACTAGGGCTGCAAATAAAGTCCGACACTAAATAAGAATGTCCACATTCACAAAGGGCACTAAATTAAACTGTTTCAGTTCTCTTTGTCACATGATTAATATCATTTACACAGTGTGCAGCCAACACACATGTTGTCACCTTGGTTTTAAAGCGGAGTGTAATGTCACAGCGAGGCCTCACCGTCAGAGCTCAGCTGACATGACCTTGCAGGCCTTTCCCTGACTCTGTGTTTACACTCTATTCCTTCCACGTGGTTTGTATTTATAAATGTCAGGCTGACACCAGACTGACAGCCTTTGTCCCCCCCCCCCAAATACTGTCACAGACACAGACATTTACTTTGCAAGATCAGTGGCAGAGTTTTTAACATAAATGACGTAAATGGTTATTTAAGCCACACAAACGCTTTAAATTTATTAAGACTGGCATATAGAGGTCGACAGATTAATCAGATGTTAGCATTAGTAATTGTGCAATAATTGAAATTGCAATATCTAATTCCAAACTCAGACAATGTGCTGCTGACTGACTGCACGCAGAAATGACCTTGACATGAAACATGTGGTTAGAGGTATAACATGTTACACCCTCTATAATAATGCATATGGTCAAATTGACCGCTATGGTAATTAAAAGGTAGATATTACCAGAACCTTTTTATAATATAACATTGTTAAAATGAACAATATACACAATTCTATCACACAACTATCTTTTTGCCTCTATTTGATAAAATATAACAATTAAATGTTAAAAAATAATTCAGAAACAATTGTTTGACTTCACTAACCAATTATTGAACAACAGTAATGGCTATTTCTCAGCTCTTTCCTGCCATTTTTAGACTTGTCTAGTTTAGTCTAGGATCATTGGTTTTATGTCATGATAACTCGTTTGCATACATAATATCATTCACCACACATTAAAATATCGCAAAGTTTCACTATCGATTTCTCCCCCCACCCCTTTTTTTAAATGCAAATTATTAATACACTTAATATAGAATAGAGGAAATCAAGGTAATCAAAATTGAAAAAAAACAAAACACCTTTGCATAAAAGAATACTTAAAGTTTCTGGGAACAATAATTATACAGTAATAATTGGCAGAATAATAAGAAAGTGACCAATTTTAATCTTAGTGTTAATGACATATTTATTTTATTTTATTTTAGATTCTAGTTGATACAAAGCTGGAGGGTTAGTAACACAGCTCAGTAACAGCTTTGTCTGGATTGTCTAGTTACTTTTAAATATTAAAATTACTTTTATTGCACATCCTTAAAATTCATGCCCTGATACAAAAAAAACAAAACCCTGATAAAACAAGGCGTCAAAACCACTTATAACTGAAGCGTCACTAACATGGAATTATTGCAACCAAAACTCAATGAGACACTTTTCTTCTTATCGCTCAACCCTAACAAATTTCAGTTTTTATGGATCGGGCCACTTAATCAACAACAAACTTTAGGCAATGTATTTAATCCCTTTTACACCTAAGCCTCAAAATGTCCGTCTGGACTTTTTTTTTACTACTTTAACTATAACAGGGCCAGAAAATGTCCTGTGACTAAGTGCTTTTTCCCAATTTTCCAGAATCATTTTCAATATCTGGCAGTTATTTACAATTGACTGCATGATAACATTTTGTATTAACAAATGAAATAAAGTTTTAATTAGAAAAAAAAAAACACTACACAAACACCAGATTTTGTGGAAAAAAATGGAAACTATGCACAGGAGTTTCTTTCCTCTCTGGTGACAAAGACAAAAGACACTGATTCTCCGTCTTCCTACAACAGCGCAAGTGAAACTACCGTAATAACCACACCTTTGAAGTGCAACGTCTCCACTTTGAGAAACTATTGGAATCTTTCCGACAGCACAAACTGTCACTAAATACACCAGACTCCTCTGTTAAATATTGAGATTTTAGACATTCACCTAGTAATTGTTGTAGATTAACCCACGTTGTTAGGATTGTTACTGATCTACAGCTTGGCACTGTACGGCTTGATTTCTGTGTCGGACGTCTCTTCCTGTGACGGCACTCTGGCCAGTCAGTGGCCAACAGTCTGACGTATGACGACGTATCTGCGCTCAATTGTCTGTCACAGTAAATTGAAATTGAATTGTGAGAACTGAATGTGAAAATATATTGAATTTTCCCAATGTGAGTCCAATTAATCAATAAAAATTTAAATTATGTGATTCAAATTCCGTTTTTTTGAATGCAATTATTCAAGTTTAGCAATTTAAATTCAAATATAAACGATTCAAATTCATTTTCTGTGCAGAGACTTCTGCCAAGGCTTTAACACAGACTTTGTCAATGTTTACATTGCATCTACATGGCACTTGATCTGCGTAAAATATTACCTGCTACCATCACCTTTCTATTTTAACATAAGCATGACAAAATACATCCTGATCTGTCAAGATATTACTGATTTTATATATATATATATATACATATATATACATATATATATACACACACACACGTGAATTTGTCAAAAATTGTGGACTTGTGCGTTCAATTTAAACCGGCGCAAAAACCTGTAAACTAAATCAAATCCAGGTAAAACTTAGTCTGAGGGTAGAGCGTCTGATCCTACACAAACTAAATCCCGTTCAAATCAGATGACTTTTCACAGAGATATCACTTCTTTTTATTTTAAACTTTTGTCAATTATATTTGTGATGTCATCAATGAATGTGAACACACTTGGGTGATCACCGACCCGTCACAAAAATTTCAGACTGATGAAGACACTGATGAAGACATAACGCCCTTAGTGGACAGAACCAGGCTAAACAATTTGAGGCTAAGTGCGTTTCACTGCAGGAAAATGACAATTCGTTCAATTCATTTAACTAAGCTGTTGGTGAGTAATTGTTGTCATGGGAGTTCAAACAAACTAATAATAAAGAAAATAATGACACAACATGACATCATTACTGTTTAGATTTGTGTCATCTCTTATTTAAGTAATAACATATTAATTTCAGGGTCATTTATCAAACATAGATCTTTTGGAAATGTCAATAATATTGGGTGTAAAATAATAGAGACGTTTTTATCATGCACAAATTTGCTTTTGTCAAGATTCATAATCAGTGGTGGTCAGAACAGGCGTGCCAGTTTTGGCCCACGAGCCACCAGTTGCTGACGTTATTAATATCTGGCCCAGTAGATCTTTCTTCACAAAAAAATCTGTCAATAAAATGGAGCATTTTCATTTGTACATATACACTGTAAATAAAAGCTACTATTATAGCATTTTACAGTTTTTTTTTACAATAATCGACTTTCCTGGTTCGTTTTGCAGAATTTATGTAGAATTAACTGGACCTGACTCTTGTTTCAAAGACCAGGTTTGTGGACAAAACAAAGACATGTGAGAAAATCATCATTTCCACGTTGGAGAAAAACTAATCAGCATTTTATGGACCACATGATTACTCGATTAATCAAGAAAATCTAATACATTGTGAAAATAATCGTTAGTTGTAGCCCTTTATCGGACTGAAAAGTGGTATTGTTTAAACCTACACGTCTCTTCAATTTACCATTTATGTACAATATTAAATTAATTTACAATCATTTTGCCCTAATACAAAATTGACTAATAAACCTGGTTTATAATACGACATGGTTCTTCATAATAAGTTGTGGAAACACTGGTTTATGTCACATTTTCTCAACAAACAGAGAGAAATTAGAACGACACAGCGATGCAGGAAGTTACGTGTATTTACAATGTGTGTGTGTGTACGTGTGCTGTGTTTTCTCGTGGTCAGACGCGTGTTCGCGATACTTCGACGCGCGGGGAAAACTTTTCTTTGGTGTTGTTGCATCAGCCATGTGCTGCTAATGTTGCTGCTGCTCCTCGTGCGCTACAATGAAACCGCGGCTTCTTTATTTTCCCTTTCATTTACATTCAACGCTACATTTTTTGTGTTTTGTAATACGTTCAAAAATAAGTGTCAGAACATGAGCGTACGTCTTACCTTCCTCAGGACTTCCCCGCGCAGCGCGTTTGCTTTGACTCACTCCGCCTCTGCGTGAACGTGCCTGATTTGTATTTTAGTGGACTCGTAACCTCCTCTAACCTCTTCCTTTCACTGACAGAGGGAAACCCCGCCCCCCTCTCTGAGGCTCCACCTTTTTGTTAGGTCTTCTTCTCTTCCTTTAGAAGCCAAACACATTTTTATCAAGAAAATAATGACTGGTTGTAATTATAAGGTAATATTTGGGTCAGAATGATTCAAACGTACACATCCCATCAATATATTATACCTTATTGGTGGGAGTTTTTCTGAAATAGTGATTATATTTGTGTACATTTGCTTGTGTTTTTCATTGTAAACATTTTATAAGGTGGCGGTGCCATATCCACATGCTTTGACAGGGAAATTTTGTCTCACCTAAAAAAAACTTTGTGGCACATTTTTTCCACAAAAGAACAACAAACAAGACAAGAGCCGACTCGTTTCGTGAATATCACAGCTCTAGTGGAAAGAGTACTGACATAGTCTACTCAAGTAAAAGTACCACTATTTTGCTTTTTAATATTTTACTTGAGTTCAAGTAAAAGTACGGGTCTAAAAATGTACTCAAGTTAAAGTAAAAACAGAATCTTGTTTAAAATTTAATCAGGTTATTTCCTTTTCTATCAAGGTTCTTTCTTGTCTACCTACCTACAGTACCTGCTTACCTACCCACCTACCTTCCTACCTACCTACCTACTTACCTGCCTACCTACCTGCCTACCTTCCTACCCGCCACATTTGATCATAATTAGACTCAGAGGTGTCTTTTCCCCCCCTTTAGTGAGGAAGAGAAGGTCCTATTGAGATCTCTTCTTCCAGGGAGTCCTAGTTAAGACAGCTGCACAAATAGTACAAATAGTTATAGAGACAATACAATTTCAGATCTAAAACTCACAACAGAATATAAATTAAAGTAGTTATAGGAGAGAAAAAAAAGTGCAGAAGTATACAGGCCATACCAACAGTATCCTTAATCCAAATCTCTTAAAGAGGCAACTTGGTCCTCAACAACTACCCCAACAATCTAAGGTTGACTTCATACATCAACTGGGACAGCGTGGAGACGGTCTCTAGTTTTAAGTTTATGAATTTGCACCTGGATGATGACCAACACAGTGACTTCACTTCCTGAGTGTCCTGAAAAACAACGACAGGTGTCCTTCTACAGATACTGCGTCCCAGTGCGGTTCACCAGTCACACAGAGGAGCTGCACATGTCCCACTGATGCAGAAAAGCCTGCTGTAATCCTGAAGGACACGTGTCACCCGCACATCACCTGTTCCAACCACTGCCCTCAGGGAGGCAATACAGGCCAATAAACGCCAGAGCAGACTGTAAAACAGCACATAATCCCAGGGCTGTTATTATGTTACTAATAATAAATGCACACTGAAGGGTTTAACTCTTTTTTATTCTGCATGAGATTAAACTGTTCAGAAAAAAATATGTGGTGTTTTAATCCCTAAGAGAACAGTTTTAAACCATACAATATGAGAGGTAGTATCCCTGCTAAAAATGTATGTTCCTTGTCTATAACTCAAAAACATTGTTTTTACACATATTTATTTATACACTGATCTATTCATTTTTTATTAGGATTTTTCTCCTTTTCTATTTTTAATCCTTGTACACAGTTTTAGTAATATAATTCCAAGGCTGTTTTCAAATTTTTTTCTTTTATTTAAACATTTGTCCCTAATCCTCCTCCGTACTTTTGAAAGCTGTCAGCACATGATTTACAAAACAAAAACCTCTTAAAAATATCAAGAAAAACACATTCATCTGTTTTTCTTGATGTTTGTCCTAAATGTTGTTGTTTTTTTGAACATTTAATTTCCTCTGAGTTGATCTTGTTTCCCAAATTGATGTCCCTCATTCTGCAGGACCACCGTCTGCCATGAGGTGGCACTATGTACAAGCAAATGTCTCCCGCCCCTTCAGGTCTCTGTGAGCTTCTCATTCAGCAGCAAACAAAGCCTGTAGTGTTGTCTTCATTTTAAATGAGGCTCTAAGTCGTCAGCGCGCTTCACTGTCGCCCGAAAAGCACTCAGATCACGGTTATTGCTTGTGAAGTTGCAGAAACTCTCAGTGGGAGAAAACAAAGCTGTTACGCTCCGTTCTCCTCCAAGATCCGTGATCCTCTTACTCTTAGACGTAGATACACAGGGAGCTAAACCCCTTCACCAGGATGTGTGGGATTTATCAGGAGAAGGTGATCCGATCGTCAGCACAAAAAAAAAAAGGACCTCAATCCAGAGATTCCCTTCAGCTCGATCAGTAACTTTTAGGCCCAGAGCTGCTGAGACTAACAGCAGGGGTTGCTGAGATGAGCTGGGTATTGGCTGCTTCATGATTCCCATCTTTGCTTTGACTATAACTGCTACATGTATCAAAGCTTTGCTAAGACATAATTGGTGAGAGGAGCGCCCGCATACTCTGCCTTATCTGACATTTCGAGATTTACGGTTGACTGCCGCTCACCCTGAGGGCCAATTGTGGCTCGCCTTGATAAATGGGAGTCAGTGCTCTAAGGTGATTTTTGAAGTAATGCCGCTCCTGTGGGACTCTGGAGAGGCGAGCGTGTGCTTCATAAGAGATACTTGCACACTCTCACTTTCCTGGTTATTGCAGCAATTTTCTTTGCTCCTTTAAGATAGAGAATCTGTACATTTGTGACGGAGCGCCTTCCACATAGCATGAGCTAATCTCAGACACTTGTGTAAGTGGCAGGTCAGCTGATTCTGTGTTAATGCATACATTTTTGGGATTATTATGGGATATTAGCTTCATTTTCTGCTTTAAAATGGTTTCAATCCAAATCAAAGTTTTTTTAAAACTGTTTTAATCCAGATCGAAGCAGTTTTAAAACTGATTTAATCCCAGCGCAAGATGTTTTTGGGCCGTCTTAATCCCAGTGTAAGCAGTTTTAAAATGGTTTAAATCCCATTTGAAACTGTTTTAGAGCTGCCTTAATCCCAGTGGAAACTGTTATAAAACAGTTTTAATGCAAATGGATGCTGTTTTTAAACTGATTTAATCCCAGTGGAAGCTGTTTTAATCCAAATCGAAGATGTTTTAAAATAGTTTTAATCTCTACATACTCTTCAGTATGTCCACAGCATGAACTAATCTCAGACACTTGTGTAAGTGGAAGGTCATCTGATTCTGTGTTAATGCACTTTCACAAGACATTTTTGGGATTATTATGGGATATTAGCTTCATTTTCTGCTTTAAAATGGTTTCAATCCAAATCAAAGTTTTTTTTAAAACTGTTTTAATCCAGATCGAAGCAGTTTTAAAATTGATTTAATCCCAGCGCAAGATGTTTTTGGGCCGTCTTAATCCCAGTGTAAACAGTTTTAAAATGGTTTAAATCCCATTTGAAACTGTTTTAGAGCTGCCTTAATCCCAGTGGAAACTGTTATAAAACAGATTTAATGCAAATGGATGCTGTTTTTAAACTGATTTAATCCCAGTGGAAGCTGTTTTAATCCAAATCGAAGATGTTTTAAAATAGTTTTAATCTCTACATACTCTTCAGTATGTCCACAGCATGAACTAATCTCAGACACTTGTGTAAGTAGCAGGTCCTTAAATGTTGTAGCATTTTCCCAAATGTAGTGTTTGCTATAGCGTTTTCTTAAATGTTGTAGCATGTTCTCAAAAGTAACGTTTTCTTAAACGTTGTAGCATTTTCTTAAATGTTGTAGCGTTTTCTTAAATGTTGTAGCATTTTCTCAAATGTAACGTTTTCTTAAATGTTGTAGCATTTTCTCAAATGTAGTGTTTCCTTAAATGTTGTAGCATTTTCTCAAATGTAAATGTTGTAGCATTTTCAAATGTAGTGTTTCCTTAAAAGTTGTAGCATTTTCTCAAATGTAACGTTTTCTTAAATGTTGTAGCATTTTCTCAAATGCAGCGTTTTCTTAAATGTAGTGTTTCCTTAAATGTTGTAGCGTTTTCTTTAATCTTGTAGCATTTTCTCAAATGCAGCATTTTCTTATATGTTGTAGCATGTTTTCAAATGTAACGTTTCCTTAAATGTTGTAGCATTTTCTCAAATGTAGCGTTTTTTTAAATGTAGTGTTTCCTTAAATGTTGTAGCGTTTCCTTAAAGGTTGTAGTGTTTTCTTAAATGTTGTAGCGTTTTCTTAAATGTTGTAGTGTTTGGCACTCCAGGGCCACCATACCTAAATCCTGCAGTATCAGCAGATTAAATACCGTGTGACTGAACATTTCTAATGTTATAGCCAAACATATCTAATTAACCTAATTAACTGTGCATTCATGATTTCATAAACACGTGCATTAGCTTTTATTTGGAATAAACTGCAGTAACAGCGTTGTTTCCTGACACGTGGGGTCAGACTTGGTTCATGTTTCACTTCAACATCTGATGATGACAACAATCCCTCCAGGGATTATAGACTAACTATAGAGCACAGGTGGGAACATTTATTTTTCCCCCAGAGAGAAACACTGACATGAATAAAGCATGCAAATAAAAGGTTTAAAGAGATAATAATCATTAAAACCCATCTTTATATGCAACGTTTACTTTTTAAAAGTACACATGTACACAACATGTACTCTCCCATGAGTATTTCAAAATAAAAGTCTGGCTGTGTTTCACAAATTAAATCCCATTAATGTGAATTTTATGTTTTCATCTCGCAATGTTTTTTTGTTTGAAAAACGACGTGAAGCTTGTCGTTCTTTTTCTGACAGGTTATGATTTTAGGTTTCCTGAGGATTGGCGCTCTTACGATGTATTACTAACAAAACTAAAAAAGAATCCCAGTGGTTTATGGTGCAACAGTTGCTGTGTGTGAGGCATCAGTCGTACTTCTGAGAACAAAAGCAGAGCATTTATTTTGGCAGACGTAATCTGACAGGGACATGATCTGATGAGCGATGATTAAACACTCGGCTTCTTTCTCGCAACCTTGGAGCTTGAAATTTATGCAGAGTGATCTTTTTCCAGAGGCGGAGAGAAAAGCATTTGTGAGAAAAGAAATGACATGTTCAAGATACTTTTGGCTAAACACAGGAGACTCTTCCTGAATATAAATGTGTGTCTTTTGTTTTTTGTTTCTTTAGCTGCAGAGGAGGAAGATCTCAACCTGCCATATGTTACAATGATCAAAAACCACAATCTGCACTAATTCAGTAGGAGGGAAAGCAGAATGATTATATTCATGGTAATAATTCAAAACATTATTTTATAGCCGGAATAATCAGCCCCTGTTTTACTCACAGTAGTATTTACTTTGATACATGTTTTAGATTTGTTTTAATCCCAGTGGTAGCTGTTTTAAAACTTTTTTAATCCCAAATGAAGCTGTTTTATTTTTTTAAATCCCAATTCAAGTGAAAACTGTTTAAATCCAAATCAAAGCTGTTCAAGAAAATTTTAATCCCAGTTGAAGCTGTTTGAAAACTGTTTAATCCAAATCAAAGCCATCCATTTTAGCCTGTTTTAATCACAATTTAAACTGTTTTAAAACTCTTTGTAGCTGTTGTACAACTGTTTTAATCCAAATCAAAGCTGTTTTGATTTTTTTTTTTTTAAACAAATTGTTTAAAAAAAAAATTGTCCTAAAAGTTTTAATCCAAAATCAAAGCCCTTTTAGAACTGTATCAATCCAAATTGAGTCCCCACCAGGTCAAAAAGGGCTGGGGTTCCTCTGAGCATGGTACCCAACCCCCATTGCTCCTAATTCTAAGAAGGATTGTAGTGGAGGCTGGGTTAAATGCAGAGAAGGAATTTCCCTATGAGGATTAAAAAGGATCCAAAAAATCCAAAAAAACAAGTTGAGGGCAGAGTGGTGCTAGAACTGTATAATGGAAGTGTTGACCGGAGCCACAAGGGGAACCACATCCAGTGAACTCCTAATGCCAATCCCAACCCTGGATAAATGGGAGGGTTGCGTCAGAAGGGGCATCCGGTGTAAATAATTTCTGCCAAATCAAATCTGTGGATCATCCCCCCCGAGAGAGGGAGAAGCCAAAAAGAAGAGAAATAAAAAAAGAAAAGGAGAAACTGGTGATTGATTGAGTGTTTCCGGTTTCTTATTTATGACAGGACACTGAATTCAACACACAGTGGATGTTTTTCCTCCACAGCAACTCAAAATAAACCGAGATGGTCGGATGATGTAAATAGTTTCAGTCCAACAAGAGTTAATAAAGAGAGAACTGATGGTACCTTTATTATACTAATCAGTAGGGGTAAGAATCACGATACGATACATGGTCCACGATACCAATAATATCACGATACAGCGATCAGTATAGTAAAGCGACACGTCGCGATATCGCAGCGAGTGAAACTGGTTTAATTTAGAGTTCCTTAATTTGATAATTAAAATATATGGATTACAGTATCGCGTAATGGAGGACAACGACATGTCACCAAATCGATATTTTCACGCACCCCTACCGATCAGTACGCTAGCTTCAGTTCACTGTAACTGACAAAAAAAAACAAAAAAACAGAGCATATTTTTTTTGGATATTTGTGAATTGTGTAGGACAGCTCACAATTCTTGTCTTGAGGCCTTTTTTACTCCTAATTTTTCGAAACCTCTGTCGAGTCACTGCCAGCTTTGACATCGGCAGTTGACTCGACAGTGACAGTGAGAATATTCCAGTCAGCAAAGAGCACACAGCAGGGAGAGTCTGACACATCGTCCTGAAGCAGTGAAGTGATACACTTTAAAACCCTCCTCTCTTCTTCAGTGTCACTGTGACCAGGTTGTTTCTTTTTAAAATGACTCAGCACCAACACTTAAGATGCTGACTCCACCCGTTTCTTCTTAGTCTGTGATTTTTTCTTTTGTTTTCTTGGTAATCTCTAAATTATTGATGTGCAAAGCCCCTTTATTTTAGGAGTCAAGTTTAAGATTCTACTGTTTTCCCAACAAATCATCACCCACCCTAACCTTAAAGTAGGGGTTGGAGATCCTGGAAACAGTTGGAGAAGGCTACATTTTGAATTCAAAAGTCCAACCCCAGACTTCAGACTTCCCCCCCGAAGCCACGCCTCGAAAGCACCGATTCACTAGCACCGGTGGCAGCATTGGTAACTTTTCGGTACTTCTCGGTGATGCTGACTTTTTTGTATACTTGATGCCGAAAAACAACAAATACTCTCAAAAGATCACAAAGACCTAAAGTTAACCCACCTGTGCCGTAGAAACAGTTTTCTGGGCTTTCAGCGGTCGCCACCGTTCAAACGCAGCATCGACCGATGTTCACTCAGGTGTTGGTTTTCTTGGCAGTAGCTTTTCCTGAAGAACACGTCTTGCGTTTCGTTAATTTTGGTTAAAGATGATGATTTTCATTATATTTTGGTCAACAAAAGAGAGATTTATACTGTATAGGTCACGCTTTATTCTGACAGTCAGAGTTAAGATAAGAATCAAAGTTTCCTCAGAGATTCCATTGGAAATGCTTGGGGCCATTTTTGACCCTGCTTATGGAAAAGTGGGGTAGTGACACAGAAACTGCACTTTCTTAAAATGAATGTAGAAAAATGCAAATGGCCTCATGTCATAAGCATGTTTTATGAGGAATACCTGGAATATGAACTTATAGAAACTTTTTCTAAGGGTTAAGCGATTTACTCCAGAAAATGATCTCCCACTTGACCTTTAAGTGCCTAATCCTAACCCTTATTCTGTGCTTTTTGGACTCCACAAACACGCAGATTCAAATTCCTATGTTTTGCTTAGTTTATCAAAATATTTGCAAACTCTTGTTTTTCTCCCCTCTCGATTGTGTTGCATGTTTGTCCTCTTTTACCCTCTATCACCTGTCTCCTTTGTCTGTTTGACCCTCCACCCTCAACCTCCCCAACCCCCCCCCGGAGGCTTTCAATACCAAAGATAGAGAAAGTAAATAAATAAATAAAAATACCGACCTAACAACAGGAGGGGGCGTGTGTCAGACTCCCTCCTGTGCACGGTGAAGTGTCCATAAGGCATCCGGTCAACCAAACTGTCTGCAGAAGTCTCTGGACAGGACAGGTCAGAAAAACTAAACAACCAAAACACAAAACTCTCTGACCTTTTGCATCCACGCAGACCTGATGACCACGCAGAACTCCAGATGAAGGTTGAACCACAGGGGGGCGTCGTCATTTGCAGCAGCGGGCCCTTGAACTCTGATAGGAGTACGTCGACGCTGCCCGACGTTAAATGCTTTTGACTCCGTAGGAGAGCTGCCGTTGTCTTTTGAACGCCTCTCTCTGGTTGTTACTCGGACGTGATGGTCAACTGTACTCTCCGCTTTGACTGTGCTCCATAAGTATTTCACTTGACGAGTTAATCGATGCGCTTGTCACAGGATGGACCAGTTCTCTGTGATCCTCAATCATCGAGTGTGCTGAGACAGAGCTAATTGGACGAGGCCCGCATCAGAGATTTAAGGCCTTTTTCCCCCCCCGAGGAATCTGAGAGAAAATCTGATTAACACGGTGCACAAAAGTCACGTGCGTGTGTGTGTGTGTGTAAAAGTGTCTCCTCCCACACAAAATGTGTTATATAACTGGCATCCGTTTATTTTTCGCTGAAACTGACAACATAAATGACTTCACGTGATTCTTGTTTTGAGGGAAAAAAGCTCAGCATCTCTTTATGCAAAGTGGAAATTACCGTGTAATTCAGCTAATGTGTCGTTTGTGTGTGTTACGACACACACGCACAAAAAATGTGCAAATTTATCACAATACCTAGGCCACAAATAACCGTATTAATGCTCGTCGTCGCTGCGTGAATTCAAATGACATTTGAGTGATTTAGACACACAATCATCGTGTGATAATTTTAAAGCAGCCTCTTATTTTTTTTGTGTGCAAATTACAATATTTACGGACATTTCATGTCCCCCCCCGAACAGAAATGAATTAATATGGATTACACATGTTGACTGGTGAAAGTATAAATTGCTTTTGCTTCCTGTGTTATTTGCATTTACATACAAAAATAAGTGAATGAAAACAATCTGAAATACTCTCATCTCTCAGTTTTTTTTTTTTGCGTCTCCTCCCTCGTCCACAGTCGCCGGCCGCGTGTGTCAGGTGACAGATGACACACCCGATTCAACGGAGCCTATAAATGGCTGCTGGCTGCCGGAGGACGGACTCAGCGGGGTTTGGAGTTTTAGCATCTAGCTGCTGGTTATTTTGGACGCTTTCCAAATGGACCAATCTGTGGTAAATGGGGTTACGCAGCATCTAATGTTGCAGATGGTGTTTGAAAGCACACAATGCTTCTTCTTCTTTTTTTCTAACCCATTTAGAAGAAGTCTCAAACACAAAAAAGTGGGTTCGGGTGGCATGCAAGGTTGACACTTTGAGATGGAGGTGATTGTTAACACTCGGTCGGGGTTAGAATCCTTTCTCGCTCGCCGTCTCTGTGGAGACAATCATCCTCTAATAACAGTAATCTATCTCCTCGTTGGCCAGGACAATGGCTGTTCTGCAGGGGATGTAGACCTGAGAGGGACAGAGAAGAGGAAGAGGAGACAAAGGGGGGGGGAAAAGTGAAGATGACAGTTGAAGATTAATGACGTTAAGACAGTCACTGATTTTAAAGATTACTGAATCTTGAGGCTGATTCTTTTCTTCTTCTTCTTGTTTTCTTAGTGAGGCACAGGTGTGATTGCTCTCTCGCAATCAAGGTGGATGTGACGGCTAAACGAAGAGGCGGGGGTGAAGAATAAAGACTGGGTTTAGTGGCCACGCCCACTTTTACAACAGCTCTGATTCAGGAAGTGGTATTTCCCACTTAATCTGTATACCATTGGTTGTCACAGCCTGTGCTGCCACTGCTTAAGTCTACTAAATGTTTGGAAACTGAACTGAACCAAATTCCATAGAGAAAATGAGCGTTTTTAGCGCGCAGGGTCACGCGAGTTGCTGTGCGACCGCTGCCTCGTTCAGTAGATCTGTGTCATCTATTGAAGTCCAAACGCAGCAGTACCAACACAGAAGTCACAAGATGATTCAGTTTAAATTACAGATTTTTTCTATGGACTTTGGTGCACAGAGTCGACTGTGAATAATCCACAGTTTCAAGATGAAAACGGCTGTTAAACGGCATGAAAGCAGCGGCACACATATCATTCACATGATATCACAGGCGTAAACAGGTTTGGATTTGATTAGTTTCAATAAGTCAAGTGGGTGAAACCTGTTTTTATTTCATTGTGGAAGCGATAAGAGCGAGTACCCGGCTCCCAGGAGGGTTTTTTACGGAAACTGTGGTGAAGTCAGTGTTGATAACGTACTGGAAAAAGGACATAAATGTAAAGGTACATCCCATAACTCGTGTGGCAGATTGTAGCCAACATGACTTTTGTGGTTGCACTGTAAAACCAGACACATTTGTTAAACTGTTTGAAGAAAGTAGTTGTCTTAATTTAAGTTTATTAATAAAAATAATGACTCAAGTATTTATTGCTAAGGAAACTTTGTACTGCAAGGTTCTACAATGTGTAGTGAATATTTCCATGGTTACAGCGAGACATCCCTGTTACACCTGAGGATTCAAATGCAGTTGATATCACACAGACCTTCTACATATGACTTCTGATATGTTGTTTTATAATCTTGTATTCTAACTTCAGTGGTTATAATATTATTATAACTATAGTAAAAGTACTGTTACTTTAAGATAATAATTACTCGAGTACGAGTAAAAAAGTAAACACAAATAGTACAAAATAGACACAACATAATATAAAACAGCAATGTTCAAATTAAGATAATGTTAAATAATAGATTTTAAATAAAACAATAAATACAGTCTTTATAATAAAATAAATAACCCTTGAACTAAAACATGAATACATTAATTCTTTAGGAAATTAAATACATCACCCTTTAACTAAAAGTACAATAAATTAGGATTATCCAATTCAGATGTATCGGCACAGTAAAAGTATGGCTTGGCTCGGCTGACAGCTGAGAGCTGAAACAACTGATAGCTCAAACCCGGCGTCCAGAGTGTACAACAGAAACCCAGAGACAGGAGACCAGAAACCCGGAGACAGGAGACCAGAAACCCGGAGACAGGAGACCAGAGCCTCGGTGTCGGACACAGTAAACAACGAGCCGCTTAAGTCCACTTGGAGCCGAAATCTGTGGCTAACAGCTGGTGCCGTGACACGGAGTCACATGACAACACTTGTCATGTGACTCAACTGGCTGCATTTGATTGGAAAGGTTTTTGTCAGCCCTAGCCAACAGGGAGAGACACTGTCCCACACTCTGTCGAGCTCCTTGTTTACATATTGAAAGTTGTGTGATGAGAAGCGCTGCTCAAAATGTCACATGACGGATAGTCATTTGCATATTCATGATGTCACTGCGTGCTATTTGCATTCTGTTAACCGTCAGCTGGTTTTAACCCGTTATCCGACTTCATTCTGCACTTTAATCACGTTAAAGCCGTGCTCATTTACATGTTTCTGCTGTTAGAAAGTACGTGTAGATCGGTCTGTGGGGCAAATCTGTGGTGAACGATTCACAGCTGGAGGTAAAAAAACCATAAAACAGTGTATAAATATAAATGTACAGAATGTGGGAGGTGAAATCTGGGTGTGGCCATGCATGAATAATGTGTTTTATATGGTATATGTTAACATTAGTGTTTTTTTCTGTTCTTTAGAAACAGGGACCGTCTAAAAAATATTGCAGCACCGACAAAGCAAATGTTTAATATCATGACTATGATACAGTGTTGTGACTCTAAAATGGACACACACTTCATTAGTCTTCTCTAAATTATACAGCAACAACTATTTGGGAAAAAAACCCTTGTAATTAGTGGAAATATTTGTTCAATATTTATTTGTTCATATTTGTTAAATTTTATTCAGATTATTAGCTAAAATCATTACCATAATATAATGTAGTCTCTATACAATCATTACAGTTGTCCCTCCACGCTCATATCACAGTCAGATGTTCATGAAGGACGGTTTTGTTCAGATGAAAACGAGGTTGTAGCTGATTGTCGACCTTATTTAGTCGGACAAATCCACCCTTCGTGTCACAATAACACCAACAATAACAATAAAAGTAAAAGCAACATGTGTGACCATAAAGTTATGTATCTCACTCCCAAATTATTAATTTGTTTTTATATACATATGTCACCTCTTGGGCTTTGTATAAATCAGTTTAAAAAACTTGTACAACATTTTTATGAGTAAATGTGTTGATTTTTAATTGTTATAATAATTGTATTGCATGGGGTTGTACACAGCAGTAAAGTTACAGTACATCAGTCGTGAACTGATGAGGTGAAAAGGGTTTTCCTTCTTACCATTTTTTTTTCCAATTCTACTATGCAATTCTTTATTTTTGTTTCTTGTAGATGTTGTGACTTAATTCCCCTGATTATTTAGTGAATAAAAATAAGGGCTAACAGCTGCTGCTATCTGCTATCCAGACTTGTTCCTTTAATGTGCAAATTCAGGCTACTGTCTGTTTACATCAGTGATATATTTAGTTTTAGATAGATTTATTAGAATTAGATATAATAGGATTAAATGATGCTGTGACTTAATTCTCCTGATTCTCCTGAATGATGTGTCGGTGAATGCTAAACACTAACTGCAGCTAACCGCTAACCTGTTCTATGAATGTGCAAATTCAGGCTACTTCCTGTTTATCTTAGTGTTATATTTAGTATAGTATACTTAGTATGTTTAGTAATTATTCCTTTAAAAAAACACACATTAGGGATAAAGGTAAGGGTTTTTATTGCTTCAGATTTATCACAACTGTCATAAAATTGGTGGTAACAGGAAGTAACTGCTCTTTAGCGACAGTGACAAATGGCATCTAACTTCTGGTTTAGTCCTTTTTTTAAAGCAAAACAAACTATCTGCACTCTGGAAGTATTTGCTATACTTATCTCAAATAAGACAAATGACGTATACATCTGTTAAATCACAATAATGTTGTAACAGTATATTGTTTTTTGCCTCACACGACAACAGAACACATCTGAATTAATATTACGTGGTACAGCAGAGTGAAGGTTTGTACCGTATAAAACACTAGAGTAGTCTTGAGGGCTCGTCACTGCACGATCCCCTGATGACGTAACAGAAAGTGCCGCATTAAGACATCTGGGTGGCAGATCTGTGCCGAGGAGGGAAGTCACAACTTGTGCCTGTGAACTGATGCTGATGGCGGGTTTTTATTTTAAGCTCTGACCAAAGGGGAATTTGCATCTGCGAGTCGCTGCCGCTTCAACTTTCTCCATGATTAATTTACACCGTCTCATATTCATTACATTAGCATCACATTACATTATGAGCTTGTGCATTCATGTGAACCATGTGAAAATGAGCAACCTTGACTAGAGTGAGCCCAAAAAAAGAAAGATATAATTTTAATTCCCTAGTCTTGGATCAATGCAATAACACTGTGTTTCATCATCGCTAAATAGAAGTGTAAATATGGGTTTCAGTGAAAGACGCTACAAGAATCTACGAGCTTTACTGGACTGAGGAAAATAAAAATGTCAGCAGATAAATAAGAGCACCACAAATAAGAGAAGAAACATAGTCTGGAAATGTCAGACACCTTATATATACAGTACGAGTGTGTTCAGTTGGAGCGCTGGATAGTTAATAAAAGCTGTGATCTATCCTTTTGATATTCACAGCACCATTAGTCATGTCAGATTAACGCCAAAGGAAGAGCCGAGTGCACATGAATGACCCCCGTTAGAAAAGTGAAAAAGAGAGTAGAGCCGTAAACAATTCAATCACCGGCGGAACTCTTCAAGCCACCCCTGGGCATCAAGACATCTGAGCTTTGCTTTGGATGTGTTTCTTTGGCAACAGTTTGTCACAGAGGGACACAAACACGCACACACACGATGGTGACTAATTAAACAGTCACAGTAGGAGAGTCTCCGCGCAGAGAAACAAGGAACGGCAGAATGATTCACTGCACCTGTTCGCACAAAAGCTACCACTGCTTCTAACCTTGAACATGTCAACAAGCTCTCAATTCCACCAAATCAACGCCAACGGCGACAAAGTCTGAATCAATCTGTGAACAAAGAGCAGCAGATAGTCCCGAGTGTCGGCGCGGCAATTTGTAGGAGATCAACTCCTCGCAACAGGAAATTGTAAATTATTGGACATACTCGACATGACGTCTGCCAACTATTAGATGCAATTATGTAGGAAATGTGGACGTGGAATTGAAATAGTGACTCGACTGATAACAAGTTTTCTCACAATTTTTCATTTGCGGCCCGCAGACTCAGTAGCCCAGGAACACTTTGACACCTGGGTTGACAAGAGACAGCAAGTGTAGAGACTATGTGCTATGTCCTATGGGACATTTTGACCAACCCCTGAATACGACCCATAGCTATGTTTTTAGCGCACCGTTCCGGTATTTTTCAACTAAATTAGTGTTAGGCAGTCAAAATTAAAATGAGTAAAAATAAGTGTGCGTAAAAGTCTAATGTAGGAGTTGAACCTAGAAAAAGAAGATTGTAGAAGATGGATGGAAAGCAGAGAAATAGAGCTTTGCGCTCATATACTTCACCAGCGCGTCACATGTTTGTGTGACCAAAATTCCTAAATGGTTGAATAACCGCCAGATATCGAAAGTGAAAGCACTCACTCATTGAACATTTATTTGACAATTCTACAGCCATAAAATCAAAATAAATGCAGGCGGCCTGATTATCATGATGGTCATAAGTGGGTCAACCTCTAAGTGAACTGCTGGTGGAAACAAGACAACACATCGACACATCGAAGGTACCAGATTGATGTCATTTATACTTTAGGGCGCAGGTTTTGTTGGAGAACAGTCTCAGCTGTCGCCATGTTTCGATTCCCCTCTCAAAGACATCTCACCCAGAGAAGAGCAAAACGAGTCGATGCTGCTAATTTTCTCCTCCTGAACGCGTCGTCGGTCGATATTTATGTACGTAACGTTTTTACAGTACTTCTCCATTGTTGTGAATAAATAGAGAAATCCTGCACTTTTAACTTTTCATGGACATTTTGTCTGTAGCAGGTTCAATGTTTATAAAAAAAATTAACAGACAATGGGGCCGTTCCAAAATTCACACTACGGTGGAAACACAAGCCAGATCAACGCATCTTCAGGCCTGGTTCCCAGCAGACACGTCGTGCTTGTGTTCCGTCATGTTTTTAGCGTTGGTGTTCATGTTAGCACATTAGAGTGTTCACACTGCACACAGGAGACACGTGGTGCGAGACACGCCTGTGAAACGCGTTGATAAAGACAGTGACGCACATGAAACTGTCACTAGTTTTTAACCCTTCTTTCCACTAGCACAGCACGGCACGCCTCGGCACAACGCGGGTATTTTGTGTTTCTATTAGCGATACTACCTGGTACCTCACCGGCGTGAGCGAGACGTCCGACTTGAATCAAGCTGAACAATGCCAAACTGTAAATCAGTTAAAAAGACTGAACAATCCTGAAAACGTGGGTTAATCTCCAACAATCACTAAAGAAAATGTCTAAAATCTCAATATTTAACAAAAGAGTCTAGTGTTTTAGCAAAAGCACTTCCAATGATTCAGTTACACTTAAAATAAATTCTTTACAAGTCTCCAGTTTGTTACGGCAGTTTCATGCAGCCGAGCAGTGGTGACTCCGCCCACATTGAGGAGGTGCTAATGGAAACACAACCTAAACCGAGTCGAGGCGAGCTAGGACCATGTCGTGGAAACACGGCATTAGTGTCTTGGCTGAAAAACAAATATGATATCTTTCAAACTATTTTAGCAGAACTTCAAAGAAGACAACATTTACATTTTTTCCCATTTTCTTGTGAAAGAAAGGGAAGTTAACTTTACAGTCGGACAGTTTGCACAGTCCAAGTTTATTCGACCCAAACGGCCCACATAATGATGGAACAGTCAATAAAGCTGCAGTCGGCTGTAAACCCACAGCACTACAGGTGCAACCTGTGAATTATGGCCCTCATTTTACATGGAAACAACAATAAAGTTTGCACTTCAGGACTTTTTCCTGCTCCAGCCACACAAACATTTAGCAAACTCAAGGTAGACGTTGCTGTAAAACAGACAATGAGTTGATGCACTGACTTTATAACTGAGCACTACTCGGGCGTCTGTGTCTACATATTCACATCTATCTCATTACGTGCCCACAGTGAAAGTGCTCGGGAAAAGTTACACTGAGTTAAATTGCTTTGGCACAAAGTGATGTAGCTTTGGCCAAAAAAGAAGAAGAAGAAAAAAAAAGAAGAAGTTAGAAATGTGATGTTCACCGTAATGGATCACACTGCTCAAACAAGTTTCATGGAGCTTCTAATAGACTTTAATATTGTATGTAAATGAATGGAAACAAATGGATGCCTGGAGCTGGGAGAAATGCATTAAAGATTCATATCTCCAAAGTGCAGCGGGATGGTTTATGGGATGGTTGGATGTAACATAAAACCCACATGATTTGTAGTGAATTGGTTAAAAAGAAGCTAAACTAATAGTATAACCATTTTAACCCATCTCTGTATAATTCACCATCCTAGTGCAGCTATTGAATGATTTCTTCATGAGGGCCAGACTTAAAAAAAAGGTAAATGGTTAAGCGAGGAAAATCAAATGTGTCCTTCTTCTTCTTTGAAAAGGAAAAACCTAACTCCCCTCTGCTGGGTTAAAAAACTTACAAATACTTTGCAAATCTCTTCCAAGAGAAAGCTGCATATGTCATCAAAATGAGGCTCTGGTACCAAAATGATGAATGCATTAATGCAGATTAGACAGTGTGTGTGTGAGATTCCCTGTTTGCTATTTCAAAGAATTTCAATAAGATAAAAAGTTCTGTGCTTATAAGCTCACTCTTTAGAAAATGGGCTACATAGCAAAACGATGATCCTCTAGTAACCAAGCAATATCAGTAAACTTAGGACTAGGCTGCTTTTGTCACCAGTGTTTGTTGTCGCCAACATTCCTGGATTCAAACTTTTCAATCATTCTGAGAAAACTGACACTTGTCCATCAACGAGGTTGAAATTTAAAAAATCTGCGGACGCAGCTGTTAGCGACAGAGTCGGTGGCGGCATCAAAGTTTGTCACTCACAGCAGAGATGGGTAGGAAGTGAGATGACTCACTCACAAATAATAGTTGTTGTTTTTTTTCCTGCTCTCGACAATTATTGACAAGAAAATATGTTGGCAGCTAATTCTGTCGTCATTTTTTGTCAACAACAGCAGCACAAAGGGGAAAGGGAAATGGAATATTTACAAAAACTACATCACAGGCATCACAGAGCAGTAGCGGCTAGCAGTGTTGCCTTGTCTGTGTCCAAACGAGGGCGTTTGCATGTTTTGAATCGGCTCCAGCTACCCTCAGGATTAAGCGGTAGACACTCGTGCTTTTACATATATATGTTAAAAGTCTGATTTTAGTTGGACTAAGACATTGACTAAAATCGAGCTAGTCTTAGTCGGACTAACATACCTGGATGATGTGATTCCTAGTCCGATTACTCTTACATGTATATACTTAGTCGGAACGGAGTCGGACTTGACGTTCTGCGCAAACATTTCCTCCCCTTTCAAAAGACACATGCTCGATCTAATTTGTATCACGATCAACATGAACAACAGGTCCGAAACATGCAGAACCACAGCACCGCCCATCTCGCCTTTCACTGTTTGTTTGTCTGTGACGTAAAGGTCAACAGGAAACTGATTCAATAAAAAAACTAGCTTATAGAGAGTTACAGCGCCACCTACGGAGGCGGAGTCACGCGCACACGGACAATAAATCGATTTTCTCCTCATGCATGTATACTCTGTACCTGTCTTAGTCGGACTATGACCTTAGTTTGATTAAACTCAGCAGGTAAATGTATGCTCATGCTTTTTTTTTTATTGAATATAAGACACTAGAAATGGTGTCTTCCCCTGGTGGCCAGTGAGGAGATTACAGCTTTCAGGCACTACAGCATTGGCTTCACTTTCCAGACTGAGCGAATGAAGCCAATTCTTTTACAGTCGATGAGTAAAACTGAAGGTCTGAGTTGGTGGGTGGTATATTTTTAAGCTTACACTTAATGTTGGTGCGAAAAGGTGGATGTGCAGCAACTAACCCTGGACTTCATCTGCTCCCACTTGTTCATATACATCCACACTGCCACTGCTTCCTGATGACTCATTTCTGATGAGTAGGTGTTTACCACTTCACTGGCAAACACCTTCATATCCAAGCAACAGCGGCTGTTTCCAGCCGTCAAGTTCAGCGGCAGATACTTAACAGCAGAAACAACAGATGACTGGCCCCTAATGTTTCGGTGAGAGCTTGCGCAATAGTTCGTCAAGTAGACGAAGTGCGTTAGTAGAAAGTTCGTCAGGACAGTCTGTCCTTTTTCTGACTCCTTCTTTTGTTTCAGCCAAACGTACTCGCAGAGATCGCCTCGCGCATTTGAGAATTCAGATTTTCCACTCGCTTCGAGAGTGGGGCCCGAGCCTTCGGGCTAATATCCGCAGCTGATCAATGTTCACACAGACACACAAAGATAAAGGATTCATGAGGCACGTTTGCAGGGAACCATCAGCCACCAGGTGCCTGACTCCTGACCCTGGCTGCTGGCGAGGCGATCTGGTGCACTTAAAGTCGGCAGCCACGTCTCTGCTTCTCTCCATTACCACCTTAACGAGGATCGGCTCACAGTTAAACACCTCTGCACATACAGGTTGTACTTTAGGCAAAGGCTGAGGATCTGTGTGAGAAACACCGCGGACCTGACTTGGATGGTTAATAACGTCGGCGATCAATAAAAGCCTTAGTCTTACTCTCGTAGTTCACATTCACGCAGGACGTCTGATTATATAATACTACCATAGGGCTATACATCAATATCTATATCATGACATGAGATGAGGTATTTGGATATCGTCATATCGTGATAAGCCCTCTGTGATTAATCCATTTTATAAATGTAACATTATACATATTGATTAAAACATGTACATTCCATTATTAAAAAGTCATTTTAAGCCTAATTGTTTGTGTCGTAGCAAAGTTTGACCACATGTATAGGGAATCTCATTGTTTCTAACACTAAATAGAAACATAATATTATAATATAATATTATTCTAATATTAAAAAAGGCAAAGAAACAAACCAGGTATTATTTAAGATCATGTCATACAGGTCATAAACAGTATTTTATTATTATTAACAGTGTAATGAGAAGCTCAAACGTCAAAAATAATAACTTTTCATGAGCCCAGAGAAACAACATGTGTGCAGCTTTATATCCATACAGTAAATATCTTGTATATATATATATATATGTATATTGTATATATAATATTTATAGGCCATATTGGCCGACCTTAACTACTACAGCTACTATGACTCAAATCCAAAAATGTTAAAAGGACTGATAAAGATAGTTACATTTAAAGGACTGTGAGTAAAAGCTGGTGACATCTAGTGGTCAGACTGCATACGACACACATAGTAAACACATTTTGTGTAATAGTACACAAAATTCATTCACTCATTCACTGCTGCTTTATAGGTTTTAAGAATCTTATCTTAAAACCCACTTCTACTTTCCGTCATGTGACCCAGTTATGAGACTTTGATTTTACTTGTTTTTATTGTTTTTATTGCATGACTTGTTTTTATTTGTGGCGCTTTTATGTTTGTTTTGGGGTCTTTTTCAGTCTTATGTTTCTATATTTTATTCATTCAGCACTTAGTTTCTTTTTTTTTAAAGTGCTTTATAAATAAAGTTGCACTGGAATCAGATGTGACCCACGCAAAAGTAATGGAAATAAAAGGCTATAATTATCAACACTGCCGTGATCACTTACTTGACACTCCTGGGGGAAACTTTTGTTAAAGTAGAGATCGTGATACCGTGTCGAAACTTTTCTCCCACTCTTCAGTTCACAGGATGATTTACACTACAAACGGTTTCAAGAGAGTAAGTTCAAATTGATGTGATCTGTCTCACATAAATTATACTCTAAAGTCACAAATGAATGCCAATCAGAGCGCGTTTCATGCCGTATAAGGATTTTATTTTGCGCCTTACTGTAAATGTGCGCATGTACTGTATGTACAGTGCAAAGCAGGTCCCGTCACAGTTTTGTTCACACTTCAGCGTTCAGGCCTTAGATCTTTCTGATGGGAAAGTGCGTCTTTTGATCATTTGCATCATTTTTTCCCTGCTACATTTCCGTCTCTTTCTTTTTTTTCCTCCCAGACTTCTGCTGGATGCCTTTTCTTTTTTTTTGTGTGTGTGAAATTGTCAAAGGAGACGACCGCTTTGAAGCGTGCAAAGTTTATCAAAAGGTTCTGAAGCGGCTAATTACTCATCAGTGTGTCATAGTGTTATGTCTGACATTATAACACTCAAACAGAACTGGAAATGTGACAAATACCAGAGGGGGTTAAGCTAAAATACACTTTCACATTCAGGGATTTTTTTTTAGTCTCAGACAAGTTTATTTTTTTTTTTTCTGCTTTGTGAAATTTGAGCAATTGTAATAATTCATTAGCAGATGACAAGATGACAAGCCCTCCTGAGTGTCAAGCTGTCGGCTCACACAAACAACTCAAGTGTTTTTTGTGTGTGTCTTTACCAGTATTTTAAAAGAAGTTAACATTTTCACCACAAACTACAGTGCGTGCTACGTTTGCCGGCTACAAAACTTGTAGTCTCAGACAAAGTCTCAGAGTCTACAAGTAGCCAGCAAAAAAAATGTGATTTTTAAATTTTAATCAGACCTACCAGGGTGATATTGATTACATATAATAAGGAACGCGGGTTGTGTTATTTTGTACGTGCTGCTTCAGGATAACAGCCAAGAAAAAAACAGAAAAATCAATAATTTCAGAGTGAGAGAGGTCTTTTATAAAGGAAAAGTGACTATTCATACCTGAATAAGCACTTCAACGACACAGTGCACTCTTGGGTTACTGATGCCTTTATATGATTTTTAACCAGTCATTAACAAGGCATTTTCACCCTAGTGCTCTAAGACAACAAGTGAAGCTCGGCGTCTTCTAAAATGTTGTTGAATATGTTCTGTATTGTATATTTCAATACGAAACAGGAGCTAGAAAGCAATTCGAACGTGTCACAAGTGCGTTCACGATGGTTGACAGAACTGAGAATTGGATTGTCTTATGCCGCCGCAATTAAAACTACGTGAAGCTCAGCTTCAACTGTTCTCTATGGGACGACACAGAAAAGGGTGTTTTCACGTCAAGTACCTGCTGTATTGTTATAGCGTTTCAGTTTCACATAATTAAACTACTTCATTTGCAGAATTTATGTATAAATAACTGGGCCTGAAATGAGCCCCCCAACCGCCACTGTTTCACCCACAGAAGTTCTGCTCACTACAGTATATACTTTCTCCCTCTTGGGGTCCATTCTCTGTAAACACGAGAGATGGATGTGTTTGAAAATCCCAGTAGATCAACAGTTCCTGGAATACACTCTCTGGCACCAAACAAACAAAATACTCTGAACTTCAGCAGGTCATCTTGACCATGTCCCCAAGACTAAATGCACCTGGAGTGGCTGCCACATGATTAGCTGATTAGATGTCTGTACCTAATAAAGTGAACCACCATGAATGCAACGGCTATTACTCTCCTCTCGAGCACCTGTGTCATGTCCAACAGTTTCTCTGTGCCACTAATCCTGAATAGGTGGTGGCATTTTTCTCATTTAAAAAGGACGGAGGGAAACGCACTGAAAGAACCAAAGAGATCAATTGACCACAGTCCTGCACCACATTTGGAATCACTACGATCCACCAAGCCACCTGAGTTCTCTCCTACTCTGGGGGTGAGTCATTCTTGGAGGATATGAGATTTCATTATGGTTTAGTGCCGAGGAAGATGGAGCTTTTTGAAATCAACATTTGTTAAATTAAACGCGGGTTTGGGTGGACATGTTTTCACAGCAAGCCCCCCGAGGAAGCTACGGCCTGATTATTCCCGTCATCAGCGGGCAGGTTTGGGAGAAGCAGATTTCGCGCTCTGCACTGTGCAGTCTCTATAAAAGGGGCCTACCTACCTACGGACGGTAAGTAAAAATGGATGCACTCCCGCGGTGAAGCCTCGAGATCCTCCGTTTGATTGGCACCACGTCAGCTTTTGAAACTAGAAAAACACAGATGTCACCTGCAACCAGGCACCTATTGTCAATCACATGGCTGCTCACACATATGCTGTTTTTATGGTCTATTTTCATCTAAACGGGGAAATAATTTACTAAATTGACATCATGTGCTGTTGAAAAAGAGCTCAAAGTAGTGACAGATAGGATATCTTCAACTCCTCAGGGGAATGTTCCCTTAGACTTCCTTTCAAACTGAGTACTTTTTGCAACCTGCGGAGCTAAATGCTAGTTCTGTCCCACTTCCTATAAGGTAAAGACTGCATCCACTTATATACACAATCTATGGGCCGACAAGGAGACTGTGCAGGGTCCCCAGCTTGGCCTCAGCCCCTCCCTCCTTCCCCGTCCACTCCATTTCCCCCTCACTTCCTTTCATTCCACATTAATCCATGACGGCGTCAACATTAGCAGACGACTTGTTAACTAAACTTCACATTCTGGCCGAGGGGGACGCGCGGGTGAAGCAGTGCCGCGTGAATTAATTAAGAGTTGAAAGAAGATTTGAGAGAATGTGGAATGGAATTAGACTTCTTACCTGATGAAACCGACGCCGATGCGATGAAGGATCTCAGTCGGCATCGAAGAGGAAGAGGCTTTTTAACTGGGGCGCGATGGGCACCTTAAATAATGTTGAACCAACGCTCTTTTAAATCCAATAATGAAACCCTGTCTACCTGTTAATATAAAGTAATACCCGCCACCCCTTTCCTATTGCGACTGCGATACCTTCAGTGGTAAACGAACATCTGATAAACAGAATCACGCCAGGTGCTACGTCAACTCTGGACATCACTGTCCTCACATTGATTGGATTCATTAACGGCGGAGATGTAATCAGCGTCTTATTGCCTTTTAGCATTTTAATCAAGAAAACACTTACAACCGGAGAGAAAAGGGAGGCGAACCTGGGAGATACTCAAGCACGCTGCTTAAAATGCACATCAGAGTTACTGTCTATATTTGCAGCTCTGTCCTCCTGTATATTACTCTAATAGCCTTAAGCTGTCTCCACAACAGAGGCCCAGCGCTCCACTATATGCCAGGTACACGATGCTGAGGTGCGAGCTTGCGGGTCAAACCCATGAAAAGGTGAAACTCTAACGCCATCAATAATGCACACTGTTTGTCGGAGAAGCGGAGGAAAATGAATAGACATCAAATATGATATTCACAAAACATTGGATGGAGGAGTCAAAAAAAACCCAGCAGGTACCAAACGCAGACAGGCAGGCGAGCGGCCCCTCTTTGCTAATGTTATGGATTGTGCATTAAAGACGATCACATTAATGCAGAAGACGTTGAATTATAGAGCAGCGTTTAGGGCGGACGAGGCCCAGAGCGGGGAGACGGGGGGCACTTTTTCCATGAAAACCCACCAACACCTCATTAAAGCGGCTCTAAAAGACCCTCGCACTGCATTTCAGGCTAATTAAAGTGATTCATGAAATCAAACATGCGGCACAAAAAGGACAAAACACGAACACACTGACAGTTGACATTTTGGTAAAATGTGAGCCGGTTGTGTGTACACCGAGGATTTCTGCATAAAGGATGGAACTAAACGACCGTATAACTCCATCAATATTCATCTGATTAGCAGATACTAGTTTGAGAAAGACTACTTTTGATAAACTCTCATGTGCAACAGTTCATGGGGGATTTCTTTTATTATACGTAGAAGAGAAGGTGGTGACGGCGGTCTTTTAGTCGTCTTTCAAATGTGAGGGTTACATTTGTGTATAAGAGACGTCTTGTGTGAGTGAACGGAGGGGAATGGCGAAACTGTAGCGTGTAACAGCTTTGAGTGTTAGCGAGCTTGTTCTGTACCACAACCCCAAAGCAAATCCTTTGTATGTTATCGACCTGACAGTGAAAATACAGATTCTGATTGCACTGTTAACACCTTTTTTTTGCTTATTTTAAGGTCCAGAAAACATCCTGTGAGTAAGCACTTTTGCCCAATTTTCCAGAATAACTGTCACTATCTTATTTACAATTTACTGCATGTTAAAATAGTCTATTAACAATTTAAAATGAAGAAAAAAACACTGCAGTTATAATTAAAATAACATTTGGTTGAGACGCTGATTCGCCGGCTTCCTGCAACAGCACGAGTGAAATTACGAGTGAAACTAACGTCGGCTTTGACGTGCAAACTTCCCAGCTTTCAGGAACGGTTGGAATATTTCCGATAGCACAAACCGCCGTGTAATTATGGTAATGCAAAGTTAAATAGAAGAATAAAAGAATGAGGTCAGATTATTGGCGTCCATATAAACGCAATCAATCAGGGACGATTCTACGAGTGGATGTTGAGGTTTACTAGGAAATGTGAGTTTTTCATTATTCACACCTCCACCATTTAAACCTGAGACATGGAACGCGGCCATTATCTATGCTCTTATACGTTTGTCGAGTCAAAATATAATATAACGTGAAAAAAGACTAAAAATCAACACAACATGAGAATAACAGAAGCTTTGCACCTGTAGGCTATTCTTCAGTGAAATTATCCAAAGTTTTCTGTTCACCAGTTTTTATTTCCCTAGATATTTGTGGAGCTGTCTCATCATCGCCCACAACTCCTTTTGATGTTGTTCAGCAGCGAGCGGCGCCTCTATTACACACACGCATTGGATTGTGGGACAAAAGTGCCCATCAATGGTGCTCTCAAAAACCATTTAGTATGCACACTGACATTTTTGAGTACCCTTAATTTTTGTCACATTTTCCGCGCGAGTGTTTCAACATCCTCCAAGCCTTGTTGGAATTTGTATGCAGAGTGGGATGGTGATACAGCGTAGGTTATTAGAAGAGTGGTCTAGAAACTGGACTCGACTACAATGGCCCTGGACTGATAACTGGAGTGCACTCCACGTGTGGGACTCGCTGACATTCAGCAAATTGTGACCTCTGATGAGTCAAAAGTGTGGTGCTGGAAACACTCACCTGCATGGAGTTGGAGCGACCGTTGTAGGGCTGCGCCTCGGTGAAGAACTCTGTGTTGTGGTCCAGGCGTCCGTGACCTCCATACAGAGCCTCATCCGAGTCCAGCTTGATCTTGTATCTGAGGGAGGCAGCGGCGTTAAGGTGCAACAGCTGTGGGAAACTTGATTATGAGATTTAAAGACATGTGGAAAACAGGAGAGCGTTTCATCGCCAGTGATTTCGGTGCGCAGACTTGGTTTAGCTAGTTTATGCGGATGGAAATCCTCACATCCATCAGCATTCATCTCCTTCTCCTTCTCCTCCTCCGCCGCCGCTGCTGCACTGCAGAGTTAACAGTTCAGAGCTCTAACACACAAAAGAGAACACTGCCTGAAATTAACATAAACACAAAAGCGCGATTCAGTCACGGCTGCAGCATCCAGCTTCCCCGTCTAATTCATCTAATATGCTGCATAAATAATGAATTTGATCAAAAAAAAAGTGATCCAAATGAGTGACATACACACAACACACGCACAAAGAAAGTATCCACTCCTCCTCCTCCTCCTCCTCCTCCAGGATGAGTGGTATTGTGTCACAATTTCAAACCGCAGGGTAATAATGAAGCTTTTTTTGACACGGAGATCAGAGAGAAGAGATTCATTAATGTCATATAGTAAAAGGAAATCACTGGAAATTAAATACAGAACTCGCATTAGAGCGACTGACGCATTCATGATCCCGCTCATGTTAGGCTACATCAACAACACTGTGAATTCATTTGAAAACGCCGCAGCCTTTAGACATAAACAAATGTCCACGACATTCTAATCACAATCAAATGGATTCCCACACTGTGGGTTGACATTAAAGGACCAGTTCCTTCAAATTCAAATTAAGAATGTGCCTGACACAGATGGGAGGGAAACATAGAAGAGCCGCTTCGCCCACTGCGTCCACTTTCAAGGGATTGTCCTTGGGATCGTGGTCAAACTCAGTCTTTGTAATTTTCTTTGGTGAGACAGAGATCTTGGAATTTTCTATTTACATCGAGCAACAACATTTACTTAAATTTCCTTCTAGCACAAAATTGAAGCACTTTCAATGACCGATCTCTATTTAGGGTGATTTTCAAAAACTTTCAAGGGCCTTGATTTTTTTCTCTGTTTTTTTCAAATTCACAAACTTTCAAGGATTTCAAGGACCAATTCTAGTGCTCCCTATAAGCCACTGCCTACATGAGCCAAAATAAAACACAGCTGCTGTTGCTGCTGTTCACTGAATCACGCAGCTCCAACTTTCCTAAATCAAGCCTGGACGAATGACGCTACGTTAAAAGACCGATAAACATGCAACATAATGAAGTAGCAGTGGAAGATAGGAGCCTTTTCTGCACTAGTGTAAGAAAGGGGGGCAGTTGGTAGAGAAAAGCCACAGTTTTTTGGTTTTTAGTCCTATAAAATGTTTAATTTTATCTTGTTCATACATGGTTTTAAAGTATCATTTCCTTACATGCTATCGGACTGCAATAAAACTTAAACTTTTGTGTTCCCAGTGGAACACAATGGGTATTTTTATTATATTTTTAATGTACCTTTGTCACTTTTGACTTATAAACAGCTTTCTGACTCAATCCACTGTGATTGAAAGTTGTAAAGTGACGAGGCATGTCAGGGAGTAGTGAGGTGTGTGTGTGTGTGTGTAACAAATATAAATAGCACTAAAATGTCAATTGAATGTCACAGACAATAAATATGCATACACTGTATATGTGCAGTCACTATAGAAGTGTCTCACTGTGCTTGTTAACACAATGCAGAGCTTACGGAGTTTAATGAAACATGTGTGTTGAAGCGTAACGGACGTGAAAAGCCACTGCATTAAATATAATATATAAATCACTCCATAGGCTCCAGTGGGCGACTCTGCATATTATTCACCTTCCAACTAAAGTACCAAGATGGAATTGATTACATGCAGCGGGGGGAATGGAGAATACTGTCTAATGTGATGTCTAAATTGTTAGGAGAGTGTCCCTGAAGTCTGTTTGAAGAAAGCGCTTTCTGGAGAGACTTTGAGCATCAGCTTGACATAAGAACGTCTCTTTTTTTTTTGCTTGACACAAAACAAAAGCGATAGATGGCAGAGTCGGTTACAAGGCTGTTATTACTGCAAAATACTTAAGGCAGTTTAAAAGCTGGAGGGACACTTTGACAAGTTTGTACATAAATTAATATCCTTATTTGAAAACTTAACTCCAGGCAAAGTTGAGCCTTTTGCTCGCGCCAGTCACAAACGCTTAAATATGTGCCACTTTAACGCCCATGTAAAATGTAAATAGCCTTAAAAACGTCGTGCCGCGCGTTATCGACTCTCAGAGACGAGGAGCAGGGAGGAGGAGGAGGAGGAGAGGAGGCGCCGTGACAAACGCCAGGAGAGGGGAGTGCACATGCAAACAGGAGCCTAATTGGCTGGCTGAATATTCACCTTTATCTCCCTACAGGCGACACTGCGGAGTGTGATCCTCAAACACCGCCGCGTTCTGCCCCTGAGCCGGGGAAAAAGAAAAAAAAAGAAAAGAAAAGTGCGCGTTTGCTGCCTGCGTGTCTGCTTTGATAGCGATGATTAAAAAGAAGTGCTGCTCTGTGCATTGTTTCTGCCGAGAAGCCCGCCCACCCACCCACCACCATGCTTCTTCACACCTCCTCTGACCGCGATGGTGGCTTATTAACAGAACAAACCCACTTTTCTGCGGGGATTTTACCAGGTAAATATCAGAGGAATATGGAAATAGTGGTAGGCTCAAGGGCTTCAGTGCTTCTGGGAAAGTGATGACGTGCGATTTCAAATGTTAATCCTCATAATAGAAACCTTTAACTATGATGGCGCGGGTAGAAGGACTCTTGTGGAGTAATAAGGCAAGTCGATGCTTAGTTTTGAATCCAGATTTGACTAAATCTGCATGCGTTAAGGGTCCAATCCACTCACCCCTCCCTTACCCAAGCATGTGAGGTACGTGAAGTATGGCCCTTGTCTGACGTACATATGAAAGACTGATTCGGAAAGTACTGGGTTTGAAAAAAAGGGACTTTCCTTCTCTTGCATGTTGCACATTTTTGGCGCTTTTCCACTATACAGTTGTATCACGGCTCGGCACGGTTTGGATTGTTTTCCATTACTGTAGTACCGCTTCAATGTGGGCAGAGCCGTCACAGCGCGGCTGCACGGAAATGTCGTGAACACACAAAAGCAAAGCAGTTCTTTTCGGGGTATGAATCATTCGGCTCGCGATCATTCGGCTCAGGATCATTCGGCTCACGATCATTCGGCTCACGATCATTCGGCTCGCGATCGCCGCCATTCCTCACCAGAGCAGGTACTAAAAAAGCAAAAAAAGCAAAAAAATCGAGCACAGTCGAGCCGAGCGAGAACAGTATAATGGAAAAACGCCATCTGTTTCTGCCCCACAATTAACTACAGTGAAAAAATAAATTCACTGGCAGTGGTAGAGGACTCACTAACCTTCCCAGCGTTAAAAAACACTGTATATGGCTGCGAAAAATGGTGTGAAAGTATATGTTGAAAGTGCGATAAGCTTGTGACCTGTTATTTCTTTCTGTAGTTGTTTTTGAGTCATTAGCCCTGGGGGATTTAACGTGGCCTAAAATGAGAATGTGATTAAAAATAAGCATGTTAAGCCTCTGTGCACGGCCTTAACTCTATAATTTGCCGCTAAATACTCGCGGTAACTTCTGCAGACGCCGACTTTTAAACATCTCTGCATCTTTGGCTGACAGCTGACCAGAAATAGTCGGGCTGGCTTATTAAAAACTAGAAAGTGACCGTACATATAGTCAGTTCCAAGTGTCGCTAACACTAGTACATTGCATGTGCACAGAGATCACAGGACATGAGGTGTAGCTGGAGTCATTCCTGGCGAAACCAGGACAAATTGGTAGTTGGGAACTTGGAGTGATTACATCTTTGTTCGAGGCAACAAATGACTGCAATTAACGCTTGGAAGCTCAGCTGTAAAGTATTGTTATCAATACAGGCTTTGTGAATAAAGGGGAAACCTTAACCACTATCAGTATTGTCATGCAGCATGAAAATAAAGGCACTACGTAGTTTGATGATTAAAGCCATCGATGACCTGAAAACAATCTGGCCCCGGTTGTGATTGCAGACCGAGCCACCTTTTAGTTTCTCCACTGTCATTCCCCCCCCCACCCACCCACCCCCACCTGACTTTATGATAGTAGCAGAGCTCTGCTTTGAGAGTTAAGCTGTGAGTGCACATCTGAAGAATGTGGCAAGGCCATGTAAGCATTCTAAATACCGTGTCTTGGGGTTGACTTCTCCACGCTTTCTGCTCAGCCGGTGCATGTTACATCAGAGTGGAAGAAATGGTATGAAATATAGTTTTTTTTACCAAAGAGGAATGGGAGATTACAGCAGCTGAAAGACACAAAGTGAACATCTATACCGCGTCTGCAGTGAGGCTATGAAATATTTAACACTTAACCACATTATACATCATTGTTCATCACTTTCAATAGCACTTTTCTGTTGGAACAGGTCTGGGGAGCTACTGACGCACTTGCTTTTGGACACATTTACTGAACTGCATTCATATATCTAGTCTTTTTCTAGTCCCGACGTGACTCTGCACAATACATCACAGTTCACCTTCATCCATTTCTCCACTTTCATGAGACTTTGGGGTAAAAAGGAACATGAACTTTGACTCAGAGCGAAGAATACGACTGCCAAACGGCCTCATTAGAGTGTTTTTATCTGTGGTGTCACTGCGGTCTCATATACGCGGCTGCATGAGAGATTTTAAAGGTGTTCTCCAAAATCATTGTTGCTGTGGACTTATGTAATCAAGCCATTCCCAGGGGGCCCATCTCAACTCGGGTCCCCACACATTTACCTGCTCTACTGTAACTCTAACACTTCTAAACCAACTGCATTGTTCAACTTAAGCACAGAAATGAAATGTATAAAAGCAATAACAGGTCTTTTTTAATAAAAATATTAGGGCCAGAGCACTCACACTGTTGTGCAAGAGCCAATTGGAATTCCTGGACTTATTATTTTTCTCCCCAAAGGATCACATTTTACTAAACGTTGGTGAAAACGGACAAAATTGTGAATAATAAAAATAACTCAGTAGTGCTCCCAAAAGATAGGTACAAAGCCAAAACCAAGTTGCACCAAATGTTTATGAAACTTGGTGGGAACACGTCCCAGGCCAAGACAAACAAAAAAGTCTATCGTGACCATGGCCTCAACGCAACAGGAAGTCGGCCATTTTGAATTTACATCTTAACAATTTGCACTAACTGAAGTTTCCTAAATTAAGAAACTCTTAACCATAGCAACATGAATATGACAATTTGCACTAGACACATCGAAATATGAAAAGTCATCACCAGGTTTCACAAATTCAAAAGGGGCGTGGCCACGGCAATGGTCGGAATTTTTTATTGAATTTCGTCAATTCGCCACGAAACAGGAAGTGGCCTGTAACTTCACCACACGTGGACCGGTCGGCTCGAAACTTCACATGTGATATAAGAGACCGGGCCAGAAAACAACAGCACATAAAAACTGAGTCAAGGGAATAGCGCCACCTGCTGGCAGTGAATTGCGGCATTGTGATAAAATGGCCCGAACATATGAAAGTCATTTTAAACAATTTATAACCCTAAGTTAAAGTTTCTTTCTGGATGTCTTTGTTGATATTCCGTCTCTCTGTGTTAAAATAAACCTATCATAAAGATTTTGGACTGTTCATTTCTTTGTAAGGGGGTAAATTTACAAATTTAGCAGGGGATCAAACCATTATTTCCCCCACCGTATGAGCCAGACTTCAAAAATCTTAACAAATCCATCACAGTTTACCATCCACCCTTTTGGATAAACTGTACAGTATATATATTCATATTATTTAGTTTTATTTCCTTCTTAAAATGTTTGAAATAAAGTTCAATCAATCAATCAAAACAAAAAAACAACTCCTATGTTCTCTTCTTTACATGAAGTGTTGGGGAAGGATTCTTCTCTGGAAGTTTGGGTGCAAATGGTTTTAAGTACTTTCGCTGACAAATGAGGATTTATATAATACGTGACAACACTTGCAGTCACCGCAGAAATGGAGCATGATCTGTTGTTTTACTGGAAACTCACGGCACACTCTCTCTCTGTGACGAGTGACGAGTCTTTGCTGGGACAATGTTTTTGACAATGTCCCAGAGTGGCACGCCAAAAAACATTCTACAACTGCTAATAAAATTCGGGGGTTTTAGAGTTGTGGTTTATGCCCTTAAATTTATTGTTAATGGACGTCAGACAAAAAAAAAATTGCTGCAACATAATAACAGATGTCAGGGAGCTGTTAGCATGACTTTAATTTATCAGTAAAGTGTAACTCTCGTCACTTGACTGCATCAAACACCGTTAATGATGTCAGTATAATACCAGAAATATGCAATTTAATGAGTAAAATATCAGTAAAACAATGGTCTGCACAAGCAAGACCAATCGTATAATAAAACTGAATGATCCTTTAGTGCACGAGGCATCCAGAGTTACAACTAAATGTGATCGCATGCAGAGAAATGTTTATGTCGCCATTACTCATAGGGTTTTTTTCTTGAGATAATATCCAAGAAAATAAATGTCATCTATGCACAGGACTGCGTATTTTTACTCTAAGTCTTGGTTATAGTGTCAGTGTGTCTGTGGCTGAATTATTTCACATGGCGCTCAAGAAGTAGCTCAGACAGAAAAGAAGAAGAAGAAGAATGATGACCTGACACACTCGCTGCTGCCTATTGGCTCAGTGTGAATCAAAGACCAATCTGCCCTGACAGGTACAGCTTTCATGACAGCGTCCACCTGGGATTTCAAACACCCCAACCAGCCAGATAAAGCCCAACCGCTCGAAAAACGAGTGAAAATAATAACATAAAAGAACAATAATAATAATAATAATAATAATAATATTAAAAAAGAAAAACCCTCTGACAGTTTGAGAGGCTGTCACAAAGCTGACATTGACTGCGTTTTAATGACCCAACATTTTCAGTGAGGTGCTCCGAGTCTCTCTTGTTCCTCATGAAGGGAAAAAAAAACATTCAAAAGAGGACAATGAGAAACAGCAAAAACAGCTTGTCTAAAAAAAGGAAGAGGACGAACAGTCACTGAGAACATCCACCTGCGGACTCACACTGCAACATGATGACTATATAGTGGCAAAGTTGGTCTGACATTATACCCCACACACTAAAAGCACAACACACAACACTCCAGGTGTTGAATTGACGACTCCTTTTTCTTGTCTGCACAGTTTAGTGATACAGTTACTACGGAAAAAAAGAGATAGTTACCAAATATGCCAAAGTAGTACAACAATAGGTTGACAAAAATTTCAAAACTAGTTTGCGGACACATTTAACTTCTGTGGATCTGAGTAACAACATTTTTTACACAGGTCGCACAATACTACTTTTTTTCAGAGCGATCAGTCAATGTATGGTGAAGTTACATGCCACTTCCTGTTGTGTGGCGATTTGTCGAAATTCACCAACATTTCCCGACGATTGCCGTGGCCACGCCCCTTTTGAATTCGTGAAACCTTGTGATGACTTTTCATATTTCGACGAATTGTTGCATTTCTCATGTTGCTACAATTAAGTGCTCGGACGAGTTTGTTAATTTAGGAGACGTGAATTAAAATGACTAAATTGGAGGCTAAATTCAAAACGGCCGACTTCCTGTTCAGTCATTTTAAACCTTTTAACTATTTCAAAAGGCATATGATTCCTTTGCGCCATATAAGGAAAGACATTTAATTTGAATTTTGGAAACTGTAATAACAACAATAGGGCTTTTTTCAATTATTCAAACAAGTTTTCTTATTTTTTTGCTTCTTAAACAAGTAGAATATTTTCTGGTTTAAAAAAAATCATCAAAATTGAATAATTTTGTGGACAAAACACACGTCATCATTTCCAACACTGATCAACATTTTCTGACATTTTTACGGACCAAAAAAGGACTCGTTTAAGCTGAGAAAATAATGGACAGTTTAATTGTATTATAAAAATAACTGTCAGTTGCAGCCCGAGTTTCAACGTCATTCGCTTTGTTCCAATAATCAATGACTAATGGACAATCAAGAGTAATTAGGTGCAGCCATGGCATAGCAAGCACTGATCCAGTGTGTGCTATAAGGCACGTAAAGATAAACACCTTACTGGTGTTTCTGCTGGACATGGCCACACTTTGGTTTCATAGACATTTTGCCAAATTGGATCCATTTTCGGCGGCACACACATCATTGTCAGCTGCAGCCAGCTACAGCATTATTTCCAGATAGAGCAGTATTGAGCAGGACACCTGTGACATCCCTGACCCTCACACGGGCAGAAGAAAGTTTAAGTATATGACAGCTGAGTGTAATGAAAAAGCACTTTTGGACTCATTGAGCTTGTCTTGTTTACCTCCTCTGCCTCTGAGTGGCACTTTCATCTGTCTTCTCCCCTAATTGGATCCTCTGCACACATTCCCATCGGAGGATCGGCATCTCCTCGTGCACATGGCGCATTTACCTTCTCTCACACACAGCACATTTGCCTTTATGTGTTTACTGCTTCTCCGTATAATGACAGCCAGAGCTTTGCCCCTCACATTTATTTGCATTTCCTCTCAACCCACCCGGTGTCTGAGGCCTCCTCTCAAAACATCAAAAGTAGCACCGGGAGGAAAAGATGCGGCTCCATCTAAATGAAAATAAACCCTCAAAAATGGTGTTATAGACACTGTGCAGCACGGCTATTAGTGCGGTGCCTGAGATTTAGCTCATCAAGGCAACAGACGGGAGTGTGCTGTAACTGCACATCAAACAAGCTTTCAAACAAACACATATTTAAAGTTAAGGGCTGACGCACCTGATTACAGGTTATTATTCACATTTAAACATGTTTTGAACAGTGGTAGAGCAGGTTGTCCTGCAAAGATCAGGGCTCTACATACTCATGTGTCCTTGGGCAGTTAGGCGTCAAGAAAAATCCACTGTGGCGCCCCCTATGGCTGAACCAAAAGAAAATAACATTTTTGATAATATCATGTTTCCCACTTTCCCACTGCCCCACTGTGGTCTTAACCACTGAGCCACTCCACCCCCAGCTGATAGCTGGGGGAAAAACATCATGGTCGCAATGGTCGCAAGTTCGATTCCACCCCTCGCTGATTGTACTCAATACCATTGTAAGTCGCTTTGGATAAAAGCGTCTGCTAAATGACATGTAATGTAATGATAACTGGAGCAGCTGTGGATGAGTGGTAGAGTGGGTCTACAAACCCGAAAAATTGGGGGTTCAATCCCGGCACTATATGAATAAGTGAATGGCTAAAGCCTAGTGTAAAGCACTTTTGAGTCAAAACTAAAAAAAGTAGGCTTTTGTTTAAGTGGGCGTGAGCCTAACTGAGAACTTGTCCACTGTATGACCATCTACAACTGTAACCACGCACCTATTGGACAGCACTAGCTGTCAATCACACAATGTCCACGCCCTCGTACCTGCAGTTCTTTTTAAATCAACTATTGGACTCTGCACGTGACGATAAACTCCATTCAAACATTGCACTTCTTGCCTTGGAGTCGCCCCCTGATGGCCATTCAAGAGAAAGGTTTCATGCCCGTCTGCGGCTTTACTTTCATGACTCCACTCGACTCGGTTTGGGTGATCAGGTACATTGTTTTCCAGTACTTTAAAATGTTACAGGGGTTTTTGATGATCAGGTGATGGAACCTCTGGAGTCAGTGATGACTTAAGTTGAAGTAAGGCGTCATCGCAGACTCGTGCGAGCGGCGTACAGTTCGACACAGTTAGTGAGATAGTGTCTCCGGTCCGGATGTCTGGCACTTTGTTATCTAGTGAGGGAACCTTGAAAGGTGACTAGATCCTGTCTTATCCTAAGTTATGGCTGTTAATATTGTACACCAGGTCTGGTTATAAGATTATATGAGTAATTAAACTTCAAGTTGGCTGAAGATTAGAATTTTTGGACAGCAGCCATGAACGCTTGCTGTGGTTTTAAAAAATAGCGGACGTCGCGCTCATGACTCTAATCAATCAGTGGCCGGCAGTCTGTTGATGTCACATTTTAGTATCGGCTTAGCTCGCTTAGAACCAGGTACTATCACCAAAAACCAGTAGTAGAACCGAGCTGAGTAGTGCTAGAGCTGAATAAGAGAAAAGCACAATAAAACTTCATCCATTGTTTATTTTTTATGATCTGTGTAATATTAAAGTTGCTAGATAATGATATTACCAAGCAAATTGCAATAAATTTCCCAGTGAAATTATTTTGGAACGTAATAAAGCACATTCCCGGTTGATGTTATGATACCATCGGGCCGATTCCGATTGAGTTTTATTTCATTTTAATTATGACTTATCAGTTAGAGGAAACAAAAAGAAAATACAGGAACAACTGCTGTTTAACGGCCTCATTGTCAGCCAGACAAACCATAATAATTTGAGACCGAATTGCTGCCGAGATCTGAGCCGCTGGCATCCGCAGAAGACCAACGCTCTCTGTCTGGGTTTTGACTCAGCATCGCATTATTTAAGCCGCGGTCGAAGAAGCGACACAGCTTCGCGTCTATTCCGGTGAACTGTTGGGGTGAGCGGCAGTGGGCCCCCGAAGACAGAGATGTCCGTTATAATAAATACAAACGTGTCACGTTTCTGTCCCCCCTCCGCCACCCTGATCATTAAGCCCGCTGTAATCACAACTGTGGGTCTCATTAAATTCCCCGGCACTGCTTGCTGAGAAGACAGACAGCCGTTGCTGCTAAAGAGAGCACTTTCTGAATCATTGGGTTCCCACTATTATTTCTCTGTAATCGCATAACAACAGCACTATAAACAACCGGCTTAAATTCCCCCTCAACAGAGACTGCTGAAATTACATCACAGAAGTATTCTCCTTGCAGGGACGAAAAAAAAAAAAGCACAGTTAAATCTGTAAGTCTTTACAACTTACATTTACTTGAAACAAGTGTTCAGATGACTCATTCACGTCTTCTCTGAGGCGATTTGTGTTGTCTTTTAAATCCATTACTAGACTCACTGTGACCCTGATTTGGCCTTTGGACTCATATCAGCTGTAGTTCTCAGGGAAGCACAGTACGACACAGCCACGAGTGATTAACAAATACACAATAGAGGACGTTTACTTTGGACGTCTCGCCCTGCAAAAGGACATCAACAGCGGTATTAACAAAGGATTCTAGGTCGTGCTGTGCAACACACTGGATACCAGCAGAGCAAGAAATCACAAACACTGAATGATTAAAAACCCAAAAAGCCCCGGGACCCCTCTCAAAAATGTCTTAACCGGAGAAGAAGTAGAACATTTAATGTACAGTAAATAATGTTTTTACTGCTTCTAATCATCGCCTGGTTGTCTCCTCTCATCATGTAATACGTCTCCGCTGCTGCTCTTAATCAGACACACTATCACTTACAATCACCGCCTGTTGCTGATGAGCTGAAATGAACCAAATAAGGTAAACATTTCTAAAACTAAAACAGACTCATGCCCGTGAAAGTGTATGTGCATGAACGCAGTTTTAATCCACGCATGAGTGCATATTGATTGCACCATTTGACGAAATCTAGTCGCTCCACTTGAACCACGCTGATGCAGTGTTTTGAATTTGGATTTCAGCAGTGGTGTGTATGAGGGGACAATAGCCCTAATGGACAAACACGCAGCGCACTGAAGTGCCCTTGTGAGTCACAAGACGCACGCTAAAGCACCCGCTGGAGTGGTACGAACCTGAGGAAGCCGTTCATGCAGCGATGTGGCCTCTAAAAACAAAATATACAATTAAAAAAAGTGGGGAAAGATGCCCTTGCAACTTTGTTTCCTATGGGTGTCCTTCCAATCAAAAAGGGTGATGTGATAAAGTCCCCTACTGTCCCTACATGACAGTGTCCCAAAGGGTGTCTTTAGAGGAAATGATATTCACTAAAAACGTCCATCTCGGTGATAGAAAGTGATGCTGTGCTGTTAAGGATGTTCCTGTATAGATAGACACAAGTGTGTGGGAATGTGGGGAAATTACATACTAGGGGCCCCTGCCCTTCCAAATGTCATTATCATTTTATTTTGTCTGAGAAGCAAAAATATATGTTAGTTAACCACCTGAGCGGAAACAAACCATGATTCATTAGCAGCGCTAGATGAAAAGTCACAGGTTGGTAAGGATTTCCATGGCTTCACGAGTATGAAAATAATAAATGAATCTGCTGATCAGTTTATCTCTACATGTCCCAGAGATTCCCATCATTCCCTTTTCCAGACATTTACTGTCTTGGTTATAATATCCTCATTTAGTGGCGCTGTCAAACCCAACAAGATTAATCATGTTATTGTGCAAAAAAGAAGTAACTAACAAAAGCATCATTACTGCTGCTGCTGCTGCTGCTGCTGCTGCGAGTGTGCACTGTCGCGTGACAGAGGGAAAAGCCAATGTCTCAAGATTCTGAGAGAAACAAGTGGTGACATGACAGGCGGCGAAAAAAAGGATACCTTCCCGGTGCTTCCACAGCCACTCGGTAGTCCTGGAAACTCTTACTGGGGTGGAAGTTGAAGATAAAGAGCACATTTGCCCTGTCAAACACTATGACCTTGTCCTCCTCATGCTGGGCGCTGACAAAAGCCTGGAAGGGGGGAAAAAAAACACGGGAAAAGCTAATGAATGAGTTCTTCATGAATAGTCATTACCTTTCTCATCTTGGATTTAGAGAGTTATAATGGGGCACATTATATCACCGGACTACACATTTCCAAAATGACTGAGTAAAAACTCCCACATCAATTTTCAGGTGGCACTCGCGAGCAGAAAACAGCGGCACGGGCGGCGCTGTCAGCTCCCGTCAGCGGCACATTATAAAGGTGCCAATCTCCAGCGGGGGGGGAGCTACTGTTAACGTGTCATTAGCAGAGATTATCAATGTCACCCAAAGCCGCTATTTTTAGCACCTCGTGCCCAAAGCCAATTTCTGGGCGGCATATTCACGTCTGAGCGAGAAGATAAGCGCACGCCAACCTGACGGAGGTTAAGCAATGAGGTGACACTTTTACCTAGAGGTCTGCGTAGTTGTGTTAATGCCACACACCTGGCTGACAGAGACCGCGTTAGCAATGGGAAACAAATATAACCTGCATTCTTCATTTTTTCTGTATAAGAACATTTATACCTTTTAGGGCTGCAGCTATTATTCAGTTAATTAAGTTAAGTTATTATTTTGATAACTGATGAATCCATTTGAGTGTGTTTTCAATCATTCAAGCTAGTTTTCTTATTGTTTCGCTTCTTAAATGAGAATATTTTCGGGTTTCTTTGCACCAGAAAAACATCAGAACTGAATGATTTGGGTTTGCGGACAAATTTCCGAACACTTTTCAACATTTTAGGGACCAAACCAGTGCTCGATTAATCGAGAAGATAATAGCTGCAGCACTAAAAGATATTACAGTTTTCTAAATTCAGTGTTTTCTCTCCATTATTAGGTCCTGAGCTCTCACACAGTGATGCGTGGTGTGAATTATTGATACTTCAATTCCCTTGCTTGTGTTCTGGATTCATCAGAATTAGTTTTATTCGCACACACACACAAATAGAGATCGTGACTTTGACCTCTGCATTTAACCCACACTTTTCACCGCTGCAATTAGCGATGAATTGAGAGTACTCCATCGTATCATATTTTTTATCAATATTATAAGGAACCTGATCCTGATTCATTGAAGGCACATGATGTGTTAGAAATATTGTATTAGAGCTGAAACAATGACTTGTTTTTGAAGTGCGAAGCTTTTATCGTGATGAAAACAAGATTTCTGATTGTTTCAGCTTCTTCAGAGTGAATATGTTCTGGTTTCTTTGCTCCTGATCACAAAGACATCATTCAAAACGGAATCATTTCGGTTTGTGGACAAAAAACAAGACATTTGAGAACATCATCATTGCCCGGTTTGACGAACACTGATTTTTTTAAAGTTTTCTGACATTTTATGGAACAAACGTTTACTCGAGAAAACAATCTACGGATGAATCGATTATGAAAACGGTCGCTAGTTGCAGCTCTACATGAAATGACCATTACATGTAAGGAAACCTGGTATTTCAAATTGGGTCTCCTTTAATTTGGTCCCTAATAAGCGCCAATAAAAATACATGAAAATGCAACTCTTACAATAATTCTGGTTATATTCAAATTTATTAGGCAAACAAATATCAAGCAGATAAAAATCCTCCGTGTGTGATGTCAGCTACTGTGTATGAGTGTGAAGTTTGGCTTTCTAACTGTCTATTCCGGTCACTGCCTGCAGCGTCACGCTGCACTGGAACAACAGTCTTGGGCGAGACGTATCCAGGCGATGAGAGCAAGCGCGAGGCCCCGCAGAAGCCCCATTTGTGACCTCGGCGCTTTCGAATGAAAATATTTTTGTGAAAGCACAGATCAAATGCAATATTACCACAAACTGGCGCCCCTGACTCTCTGCTCCTCTCTTCTTCTCCCTTCACTGCATCTCACGTCAAGTCAGCTGCAAGTGCATTCGACGCAGTGTGTGGAAAAATTGGATTTAAACATTGGTTTAGCCCCGGGTAAACATTTTATGTTTCCAGGGAGATGGGAGACATGGGAAAAAAAAAAAAAAACACATTTGGAGATGCAACCTGCTATAAAATAATGCTTTGACTTTCACTCCCTGAAGGTTTTCTTAGGGAGGACTGACCAGTGACCGAATCACAGCCTCGCGTGTGTGTGTGCGACGTGCTCCGGTTGCAGATGTCGCCTCGGTAAATCCCTCCACTGACCTCAGCGTTACCAAACAGTGCGACTCTCTAATATGATCGTAAAAGTTTAACGCCGAGATTCACAGGCCACTTTTACAACAACAGATAAAGGCCGATTTAACTCACACGGCGAGTCGACACCGGAGTCGAGCGGAAATTGGTGTCATTTAAAAAACAGACGACACTTGCACGTGGCAGTTGAACACCTGGTGCAGTGATACCCGGGACAACGCCGCTCTGCTGCGCCTCGTTTCTCGACTGCAGCGCGTCCTTGGATCCTCCCACCACAGTGAAATATTGAACCGCGCCATAGAATATTCCCACTAAGCCTGATTACCTTGGCAATGTCATTGATAAGCCGTACAGAGGCCTCAGACTCGTCTGGTCGTTACGGCGGCATCGCGGAGCAGTTTATTGGCGTTATCTGTGAGTGATGTTCTATGGGAGTCTTTTTTTTTTGTGATATTGTATCAATCGCTGAATTATTCCTTTGTCTCGGCCCAAGGACAGAGAGCAGAGCACGGAGGAAGCCATTTGTTACGGCGTAGAACTCGAGACAATATTGTTTTTGTTGGGCCGTTTAGAGAGTGTTTTTCACATTTTTTTGAAATATGGACAGTCCTTCATCCTGTTTTTCATTATTATTATTATTATTGTTGTTATTATTACTGATAGAATATAATAACTGTGTTTTATGTACTTGTGCAACTCGTGTGACCATAAAAGTGTTGACATCGTGATTATTTGGCAGCTTTATATCACAAACACTACTATTTTGATGATCGGTTCATAAAATGTTTGTTTTTCTCTCAGATTTCGCAGCTTCTTTAATATATTTCCTTCTTTCTTTGCTCCACATAGCAACATAAATCAGTAAAACTGAATCATTTTGGTTCCTGTTGGACATTTATCAACATTTTATGGAGCAAACGTCTCATCGATTAATCGAGTGAACACTTTTATGCACTAATTACGCCCTCTAATACCATGTTGTGCTCTGGGATATTTCAACAAAAGGGACAAATCTTTATCTGTTATACGGCGCGCTATTCATTATCCTTAATTATCGCTTGTGACGGATGAACTTCCTGCTCCTCCCGACACACACACACACACACACACACATCCCAGCTGCACGGAGCTTTTACACGTAATTTACCTGAGCGGAAATGATGATCTTTAGACTTTAGAAAACTGTTTTCCTCATCAGTCTGACGTCTTAAGACAATGATATTTCACTGAACTTCAAAGTAAAAGTGCTTGTTTTGAAACGGAACTGTGTATCATTCACAATAATAACAGATTTATTATGCAAAAAATGGAGAAACACACCCCAAATCAACTAAACTATAATGTGCACAAATGTTCTCAAAACACCTCACAAGCTCATATATCTTTATGTCATTTTATGTTGAATGTAATATGTTTAAAAGTGTGAGAATTACAAAGGAATGTCTTTGTGTTTTTAACGCAAGAGGAGGTCACGTTTTCAAGATAAGATAGTGTTAACAAGATATTCATACGCGGGGCGCATGCAATCGATTGGGGGGGGCCACATATGACCCACGGGCCGCCAGTTTGACACCTATGTCTTAAGCGAACGAGTGGTGTCGTTTGCTACCGTAAAATAAGCAGCCAATAAAAGCGGTGGCCAGTGTTTAGTGGGTCAGCGCCGCTGCCAAACACGTGTGTCGTCCCTGCCAATAGCATCCGTGGGGATCAGCGAGATCCATTGCATTCACATGTAAAAGGACTTTAAGTCAGAACACGTCTCTGATTGAAAGACCGACGTGCACAAATTATCCCCCGTGAAGCAGACATCGTCTCTCATTTCCTCGCCGATACGTTCCGTTCTGACTCGACTCCGTTTGTCGGTCTGCTGCGGGGGAAGATACGCCAGGTCAGGGTGCAACACGGGCAAGGTGAAGGAGTTCTAATCTTCACACGGATTCCCAGGGTTGTGAGGGGAGTTTTTTTTTTTTAAATCAATTACACAGACTTACTTCTAATCCCTGTCAGTTCAGCCTTACTCACCATTTGCATTATCCCATCGCTTCGCTACCACAGCCTCAAGAGAAAACCACTTATTTTTCTCTGTTTCTCTCTCCTCCTTCCACGGCAAACACACAAGCTAATGAAGTTTATTACTGCTCACCTTGACAACAGGCAGAAAAACAAGACATTTCAAAACTCTCTTTATGGTGCATTTACCTTCTGTTTCAGGAATCAAGCACCCGCGGTGATAAAGCCGTACGTGTTTGTGAAGATACAGTTACAGCTGTTTAAAACCATTCCCTCCTCCCCACAGACTCCGGGTTGCCAGGTCATTTGATGAATCAAAATGAATCCTGAACATGTGAATATACTGTGATAAGCCAACATTCAACGCATACAGTGCTTAACAAATGTATTAGGCCACAGCTGCCCTAAATTAACAGCATTAGTAATTATGAAAATCAATTTTTTTATCTTTCTCTAATGGTTAATCCACCAGTATGTGGACACTTATGTATGTAAAGCACTTATTATTTCTTGATTAATCATTGATTAAGATGTCAAATTATTAGTTATTTACTTGAATTTCTGAACAGAAACGTTAGTTTTAGTGGTTGAATGTTCTGCTTGATTAATTTCTGACTTCTCAGAGAAGAAACCCAGTGATTTATGTATCTATATCTTGTTTGGTGTTTCAATTACACTTGCCCATGGCATAATTTACTTCATTTTACATTTACTGCTCTGATTTTGACATTAAAAGATCTATTTTGCTTCGTTCCATATCAAAAAAACTAACACTTATACTTTGAAATTCGGCGAAAAATCAACATCAATATCTGAAATAAATAGCTATTTCTCGACAAAGATGATTTACTTGAATTCCGGAAAAGAAACATTCGTTTTTAGTGGTTGGATGTTATGCTTATGATTAATTTCTGACTTCTCAGAGAAGAAGCCCAGTGAGGAGGCTCATATTTGGATATAAAAGGTGAATCCAGTTTGTTTAACTTTAGTTTAAACAAGTATTTGATAGATTTGTAAAACATGTATATTTTCTTCTGTTCATGACAGGTGGTCTAATACATTTGTTAAGCACTGTGTGTGACATATACCTTACTTTCTTATAACCTCGACGCATCCTGAATAATAAATACATTTAAAAAAAAAAAAAACTGTCCTCAATGTAATATTAAAAGATCTATTTTGCATCGTTCCATATCAAAACTAACACTTTTACTTTTACTCTCAACGTTGCAGTGATATCATGACTCCAGCTGAAACAATTACTCGATGAACCGATTATTAATCGTTTACTAAATGAATCGCAAACTATTTGCTAATCGTTTAATCGGTTTGAAGCTTTTTTCATGATTAAAACAAGATTTCTGATTGTTTCAGCTTCTTAAATGGGAATATTTTCTTGGTGTCTTTGCTCCACACAACAAAGAAATCATTACACCAAAGCGGAGAAGTGAGTCAGTAAAATGGCAGAGAAGGTGGAGCCAAAATGATCACATTTCTGTTAAAGCGTTGACAAAAAGGTGGACGGGAGTGTGTATCGCCGGCTATAAAGCATCCCCAGACTTGCAGTCACTCGCTTCTTTTAATATTGAAGACGTCTTACATAATCTAACCCACTGAAGAATTTATTCCACAAGAAACTATGAAATATTTTCATGTGATGATTTTTGTGTGTGTGTGTGTGTGTGAGATGTACTCACAGGTGACGCGGAGAGCCAGCCGTACTTGTCCTCGGTCCGGTTCATGTCCCGGTCAAAGGCGTAGAGCTGACCGTAGCGGAGGTCGTGGTGATCCAGCAGATCAAACTGCCGCCGGGCGTAGTGATAACTATTATTGTTCCCTTCTCTGGGGAAATCCAGCCACTCAGGATGGCCAAACTCGTTCCCTGTAACAGAGAGAAAGAGAGTGAGTGAGTTATTAAAGAATACTGAAGAATACTGTGCATAATGAAGGGGAAGACACAGAGTCGCTGTGAATTAGCATGCCTGTGACCGCACCGTGCTACGTGAGTTTCTTTTTTTTTCTCAACGAGAAGAAAAAGAAGACACATCAAAGAGACCGCGGTGACATTCTCTGGCTTTGTTTTTTTATATAACCCCAGCAGAGGTTTGTATACTCCATATTAAATCTGGTGCACACAACTGCAGTGTTCCTGTCGCAGAGGAACCAACGCATTCATGAACCGCATAGAGGTCAACGCAAGTAAAACCCTGCAAATAGATGCCATAAGTCTTAATTTATGGAATTAGGAAGCTGCCTGCTGATTGGCTAAGGAGTTTTGGAACGACAGCTCAATGGACCAGAAGTAGTCACTGTTCTTGGAGTCGCTGTCTGTCTGGAACTCGTCCCCCAAGTTTTCCCAGTTGACCAACAAAATAATTGTATCTATAAAAAGTCGTTGTCCATATCTAACGTTTGTCAGATTATAAACGTTAGATACGGACAACGATTCCAAGCCCAAAACTCAGTAGCCAATCAGCAGGCAGCTTCCTAAGAATGGTCAGGCAGCTTCCTAAGAATGGTCAGAATCACAAACAAAAAACCTCGGCGGGAAGAAAAAATCAGGGAGCGCAAAGAACAAGTGAGAGAGCGTAAAGAATAAGTGAGGGAGAGTCAAGAATAAGTGAGGGAGCGTAAACAATAAGTGAGGGAGTACAAAGAATAAGTGAGGGAGTGTAAAGAATAAGTAAGGGAGGCAAGAATAAGTGAGGGAGTGTAAAAAAATAAAGGGAGGGAGTACAAAGAATAAGTGAGGGAGGCATAAAAATAAGTGAGAGAGAAAAAGAAAAAGTGAGGGTTAAGAATAGAGTGAGGGGTAAAGAATAAAGAATAAGTGAGGGAGTAAAGAATAAGTGAGGGGAGGCGTAAAAATAAGAATGAGGAGTGCAAAGGGAAAGCGCAAAGAATAAGTGAGAGAAAAATAAGTCAAGAATGAAGGAGCGTAAAGAATAAGTGAAGGAGCTAAGAATATAAGTGAGGTGTAAAGAATAAGTGAGAGTAAAAGACAAGTAAAGGAGGCGTAAGAAGTTAAGGAGAATAAAGAATAAGTGAAGGAGCTTAAAGAATAAGTGAGGGAGTGTAAAGAATAAGTGAGGGAGTGTAAAGAATAAGTAAGGCGTAAGAATAAGTTAAGGAAAAAAGAATAAGTGAAGGAGCTTAAAGAGAGGAGTGTAAAGAATAAGTGAGTGAGCGTAAAGAATAAGTGAAGGAGCTTAAAGAATAAGTGAGGGGTGTAAAGAATAAGTGAGGTGTAAAGAATAAGTAGTGTGTAAAGAATAAGTGAAGGAGCTTAAAGAATAAGTGAGGGAGTGAAAAGAATAAGTGAGGGAGTGTAAAGAATAAGTGAGGGAGCGTAAAGAATAAGTGAGGGAGCGTAATAGTTCTAATTGCGTAGTAATTGAGTCTCACTTTTCCAACAAACGTAGAGATGATTATTTAATGACATATTTATTATATGGCTTTTTTTTTACATACTAGAGCCAAATTAGAAAGTGCGTGTAAATGATTGTATAATTCTGACTCAAAGTGAGACTTTGTCTTTGACAGCTCGTGGGTTGATTCCACCGTTATTGAAGCAACATCTGATATCCTTAATCACTCTTCCTGTAACGCACCTGAACACCTGAACGCCGCTCATTTCCTTGGAAGACGAAGAAGGAGAAAACAAATAATAACGCCGAGTATTTTATAGTACGACGAGCGCCACTGATTTACAAAGTCACAGAGGTGACGAGACGAATACGAGCCAAATTCATACCGAGTGAGACGGTCGGGAAGCGGCGTTCCCCGTCGCTACGACGACGCTGTCACGAGACGAGATAATGAATCCGTCATCGGATGTCACGACAACATCGCAAAGCAACAGCCGGGATAATTGAATTCCCGGCAGAGCAAGAAATAAACAGACAAGAGACAGAGGAAGATGCACGACAATAGAATGGAGGCCAGTTGTTTATTTGCTGCTAAGCACTCCCTCCTTCTTAAAGAGAGAGAGAGAGAGAGAGGGAAACTCAGAGTGATGGGATGAAGTGGAACAGACAGCGAGCGACAGCTGATTCTAATGAAGTACATTATGTAGGTGTTAAAAAAAAAGTACCAGGCGATAAAGCGTGGCGTGCCTGCAGAAACACTTGCAGCAGAGAGTGAACGCACAGACAGACAGACAGACAGACAGGCGGCGTTCCGTGTGGCTTTTTCTTGTGACATCTGCATGAATAACGAGCCTCCCACACATGGAGTTGAAAACTAAAGGAGAGAATTAGGAGAGAACGTCACCGACTGTGCGTCTGAAAAAATAACCACTTGAAATATTTTTTTATTTTCCCGTTACAGATCGGTGCCGTGATGCAGAATTAAAATCGAAAATGTTCAATCTTGAGTTCAATGTTCAATCAATCAAGTTCATCATCTGCGTCTATATGTCTGTTAACCGCTGAATGTGAGTGGGAAAAAGAGAGCGTGTCACTATAAACAATAACATTTTCCTTATTTTAAACAAAAGAATGAACTTCTGTAAAGTGGAGAGGTTGCATTCATGTGCGAGCCTCAGAACAGAGGTCACATACAGCCCCACCCCCATCCATTTCACTTAATATAAGTTATAATGAGTGATTTCTGTATGTTTCTTTAATTAATAGATTCATTTTGCATCATAAATACATTTATATTGTGAATGATTTATCGCTCCCTATCTAAACTGTGAAATACCATCAGAAATATTAGAAATCTTGTTTGACCTCAAAAGTTTGGATTGCCTAGCGCCCAACTAGACACTCTCTCTACATATTTGGACAAGGGCCTTGCATTACGACGGTGGACATGTTGTCTCATCATGTCTCGACAGCAGCCGGGATGCAGCCGTCCTTTTTTTGGGTTTTCAGAGTGGAAGCATCTGGACATCTGGTGAAAACATTCCGCCACAATTTCTTCCTTGTTGCAATACACTCTGAGCTATTTAACTACACTGCCCCCACATGGTCTCTCGCGGCGCTGCTCAGCTTTTCCTCCGTTTCATCAACAGCCACATCCTTAAATGCAAATCACAACGAGACAGCGCTCTCTCTCCATATCTAGCGTTAAGTACAAATGAGCCTGAAGGAGTAAACGTGTTGGTAAGGTCAGCAGAAATCAATAAGACTCTTCTGCATAGTCACATTTGTTGTGTTTTTTGAGGCCGGATGATTTTTTTAATTCCGGCGCACTCTTGTCTTGTGCGAGGAGGAAAAGGTCAGAAGATTAACGGAATCATCCGGGAGTGTGAAACGATGTAATAACGCAAAACACGAGCGTGGCTGCTAATTTTTTATACACAACCAATGAAAGCCAAAATATAACGTCCTGGAGGTGAATGTACAATAAAATAAACCGCCGTCAACATGACAGGGTGAAATGTTGTGGGCGGTTTATTTGGATCTACGTGGCTTCATTATACACACACACACACATAAAAGAAAGTTCATCCGAGTTAGTGAAGAAGTTCTGCTTCATCATCCGATCCCAGAAATAGCCACTCTGCATTTCTACACGCGGAAAGTTGGCTGCGCTCTCCGTGCTCAGCCAGTCAGAATGAGTTTATCCTCCCCGGTGAGCGCGTGTTAAGGGGCAGCGGTGATGCTGCTCTTCATTTACTTTCCTTTACTCCGGCTCGCCGGTGTCACTCGGCTGCTGACAACGCTGCCCAGGGAATGAACCGGCAGTCAGGAGTGTAAGGATCACATGCCTTTGTTGTGAGATGACAGCGCGACAGCTGTGCTCTCCTGCTGTATGACACAGTCACTATGGATGAAGCTCCAGTATAATCACAGCCGGGTATAGTGAACTACAGTGTGGCCCTTCTGTCTCTACCCCTCATCCTTTGCTGCCGTGTCCTCCCTTTGGGGGACGGAGACAACTCGGCGCCTCCTGGGAGAGCAGGAGACAATTCCCTCTCATCGCGCTCACACCACACTGGGATGTTGGTGAGGAGGCTCAGTGGGACATTCCCAGCGTTTTGAAGTCTGTGTTGCAGCTTCACCCTCGTGTCCCAGAGGGCACCTCCAAGCCAGTGTTCATCCCACCAGTGCCTAAATCATCTCTACAAGTGCACGGAGGTGTCATGGCGGATATGTCCCGGGGGTTTTTATTGCACCTCTGCTTGACAAGAGCTGCATTTTGCATCCGCCGCAGCCAAGAAAATGAGCAATTTCAGGGCAGATTTCACAGCCACGGTCCGCCGTGTTGTGGCCCTGGCTACGGGCGGCAGGTGGTACGTCTGGAACGCTTTCCTGCCCTGTAGCTAAAGGAAGATGTCGAGAGAGCTCAGCTGCCACTAGGGGGACTGTGTAGTGTCAATCTCCCTAACCACCCCGGTGTCTTTAGAGGCTTGTGGAAGAAGAAAAAGGCGATTTCACGCGCCTCCCTGCAGCTGTGCAAGGCGTCCTAACTCTCTGCTGAAGCACAACAAGACTTTTCAGCAAAACTTTTTGGTGCCTAGTTTGATTATCAGTGTGTGTTGAACTATAGTAACTGCATCAGACAATACAATGTAATGTTAGGCATTTGTTCCCTCTCCGCATCTACGTATCTGAACTCTGTGAAAATAAATCCTGGCAGCAGCAGCAGCAGCAGCAGCAGCTCTGAGATGAACAACCTCAGGCATAGGTGGGCATTTTATACAGGCCAGTGGTGCCTAAT